>NW_026991301.1:1082863-1443818 GCF_036370855.1 Dromaius novaehollandiae | reverse complement strand
CTGAAATGGTATCAAAGATGTGTTGGCTTCTCTTAGCTGTACTGAAATCATGCTCAGTTCTATATTCTTTAAAAAAATGCATAAAGGACCATGGATTCTGTCTTTATGGAGATGTCTTTATTTCTCTCCTAATTATTGTAACATATTGGCTAGGAAAGTAAAGAGAGATGAAAGCTTAGATCTCCAAATTTATGTGGTGGTCATAGGCATAAAATGGGAATGATTTGGAAAAGCGTTATGGACAGCTAGAGAGTGGAGTGATGACTAAGACTGAGCAGATGTAGGGATTTTTTTTTTTTTTCCCCTGCAGGCTGTACAGAATGATTGCAGGAGATCTGAATCTGCAATACAATTCTGGCCTGATCTGTCTGGGTGATATGGCAGATCATGCGCTGGATTCTCTAGTCCACGTCCTCTGCCTTGCTACAGTGTCCACACTAAAAATCAGATTCAACCACTAGCGATTTTGTGTGGACCCAAGATACCATAAAGCACATTCATGAACCCAGTATCACACTAAACTTCTTGTGCAGTTATGTCCAAGATAAACTCTGGTTTTACTGTGATTTAGACTTCAGAGAAATAGAGTCGTGTGTTCTGACTTTTAGAGGTCCATCCTGATTCAAATACTCATGTAGAGCACCAATGTAAGATTTTTGGCTGGCATACGTAGTTTAAATTCCCTCCCTCCTGTAACCCTGCTACAGTGGCTACAGGATTGTCTTGTCTTGCATTCCTGGATTGGATTTTTCTGTCTCTCAGTTCTGGATTTGAAGAAAATAGCTACTACTTTTAGAGGAATGCCATCAGCCTTGTGTTAAAAGTGATATCTATACATGAGAATAAACTATTTCCAACTTCTATTCCATATTTTATTTAAAAGCTGGCCCTCCTGATCATGAGGGTTCATATAGCGCCTTATGCATTAGGAATCTCTCTTTTTTGCCTTTTCTGGATTTGACCAATAATCTCTCTTCAATTCTTTCTAGATGCAAGAAAAGTCTAAATTTTGGATTCTGACAAATGGTGACTGACAATAGAGAAAAAAGGAGTAAAAAGGTTTTAAAAGAGAAGATACATATTGTGGGAAGAGAAGATACATATTGTGGGAAGTAAGTATAAAGTTCATTACATGTTTTGGGAGGGGAGTAGAACAAAATCTGTTCTACTTGTTAAGGATAAAAAATAATGGTTTTGTACAGTGCAGTTTTAGCTATGGTATTTGTATAAAATCATGATACATTCTTCATTCATTATTAGTTGTACAAGGCAGAAGTACAACTTCTTATTGAAATAGTGATGTGTTGGGAACGCTACATTCAAAAAAATTACCTGAGAGTCTGTAAGAGGGTGGAAGAAACTGCTTATTGAGCAAATAATTGATTTACTTATAAGGTAGTAAACAATAAAGTTGTGTTAACTAGTAAAGCTATGTATATACCTCTTTCACCCTTCTCTTTTTCAATATGAACCCTAATTGTATGATTACTGGGTATAGTTAAGTGCCCATACTGGCATGGGGATCCTAACACACTGTTGCAAAGCCTACAGTCCTTATGTGATTTTGTGGGTAATATAATGTGTATATTGGACTTGTTCCAGCTTTGGACTCAGTCCAAGATGCCAAGGTCCAGTCCCTGTGTCCAGAGGGGTTCAGTAGTCCATACTTCCAGACCAAATGTTTTATAATAAATAAGTCAATTTGGGAATGGGGAGACTGGTGGGAATGAGGAGAGGTGAGGGAAATTCCAGGATTGTTTCCCCTCCCCAAAGCAGTGTATTTTAGGTATATTTTCAAAAGGGTACACTACTGCAGTATGGATTTTTTTTTCTTTGATTGTTTTTAGTAATAGTAGTACAACAAAGCATAAACTGCTTCAGTTCGTCAGCTGCAGTTCATCTTAATGTGGAACTGGTGACTGGGAGATGGATGCAAAGAGGAAAAAACATGTTGGGGCTGGTCAGGCGCAAGAAGACATTATCCACTCTGTCAGTTTTTGTGGAGAGAGATAATAATAGATCACTTGGAGTTGTTACTGCAATTCACAAACCTATGCCCAACTTCCCCACAGACAGGAGGACATGATTCCTATATTTGTTATGTGGCTTAATACAGAAGCTTTCAAGCCATTCAGTGCAGAGTCTCTGTGAAATGAGACTACATAAAAAATGATCTATATACTAAGAACAAAACTCCAGCCTGTTCCTGATACAGAAATAGTATGTAGAAAGTATCTAGACTGGACATGCTCAGATGTGTTATTCTACTTAGTGGAGCCTTGAATAATTTCCCAAAATCTGTTTGTGAGAGACCGACTTCTTTCACTTCTTTACTTGTTGCTTCAGTAATAAATGAGATGGCTTCTGTCTCTGTGGGGTAGTTTGCACCCCATTCAACATCAGCCATCCCACAGTAATCAGAAGTTGAAAATGAATCAAACTTGGAGTCAATATATGTGCTCTTCCAGTGGCGTGGTGAAAGTCTACATGAGAAGGACTTATACCGCTATAATTTTTGGACTGATAACTGATATATTTCACATACTTGCTCTATTTTATACATTTCTTGTGTTACTTGGCTTTTCTTTAAATATGTACTTGAATAGTTCATAGAAAATTAATGGATTTTGCAATGTTGTTTCAGTGGAGTCCTGAAAAATCTGTTGTGCTCTGTCACACTCAAAGTCTTGTCTACAGGTGAAGAGGCAGCTCACCTTTTATATATATACAAATGTGAAGCCCTTCCCTTGCTCCTGTGGGTTCGAAGGTTGGTGGTTTCATTCTGAGGTTATGGTGAGTTGTCAGCATCCGGAGTCCTATGCCAGGAGGAATATAATGTTCGTGTTGACGGTTTTTTATTCTTCACTCTAGAATCCACTTGGCCTCATTTTTGTGTTTGCTAGCACACTTTCACACCTTTTCTCACTCTTCACTGGTCTGCAGCTCCGTGCTTCATCCACGTTTACTGTATATGGTGCCTTTTACGTATATTAGATACAGCTACTTTTTTCTCTTTGTTACCCATAAAAATCAGTTTTGCCCAGCTGCAGGTCTGCATTTTTTTTATCTGACCATGAACAAGTTGTTCATAGCCATGGGATCTCCAGTGCTAAGCCAGTGCCTCGTCTCTTATCATCCCACAGCTTTACTTCATTATGCGACATCCTGTGTCTCCAGTTCTCAAGGCCCCTGCTGTCATACCAGCCTGTATCTCTTTACACTACATCATTATGTTAGAGTCATAAATATCTCATTCTGCATAGAATAACTGCTTGTTACTGCTATCTAAAACTGTGATTGTACCATACAAAGATAAACAAAAGTAAAACAAATTGCCACAAACACCTGGTCAATTAGTGAAATTGCTGTCACAGCTAAACAAAGTGAAGTAAAGCTGCAGGCAGGTCAAGAAAAGTTCAGGCCGAGCAAGCCTGACCAGCCTCAGTCATGAGGCCTTGCAGACTCGGTACAAAGCTTATGGCCTGTTGCTAGCAATACCATATTACAGGGCTACACAGCTACAGCTCTGCAAGCTGGTTAGGAGCTGCTTGGTAGCTTGTCTTGTAAGTCATAAGGGAATGGTTGTCTTTGAGTCAGCTAGCCTATAGTCATCAAAAAGAGGGTTCAAATGGTACTGGAGTCATAGGGAAAAATATGGGTGTAGTTTCTGAGGAAAGCTGGTTTTCCTCTGCAAGAGAAGATAGAAGGAAAGATTCCTTTTTAAAAGCAGAAAGAAAAAGTTTGTGGGAAGTGACTCCCGAAAAGCGCTGAGAAGTTCTGATTGCACAATGGCAACAGTAAAGGTCATGGTTGCTTAGGAGGACTGCTCTTCTGTGGCTCTTAACTTTGGGATGTCTTCCAAGTATTTTCACAGGTAGCAGCAGTGCAAAGGATGAGAGGTTTGATGCTATAGGCAGTTGGTGAATTAGGGTTCAAGCTTGAGCAAAGCCGACACTCTCAGATACTCTTCACCTTCTCACTTCCCAACCTGAGAGGTCACCCATCAGCTCTCATTTAGACTCAAAACCAATCACATATGCAAGGTCAATAGTTCAGTTTAAACCCTCTCACAATAGCAAGAACTGTGCTCTTCATGGCAGGAGTATTATCTCCACCTAACAATAGCAGCAATCAATTTATATCTAAAAGGCTATTTCTGTTTCTAGTTCTATTTTTGTTTTCTACTTACTTCCTTTTATCTTTCTCGCAAGAATACTCTTCAGCTTTGTAGGGAAATCAAAAAAACACACAGTATTTCCATTCCTTAAATAGTCTATCTAGACTTACAATATTCTTTTCTCCTCTCTCTCTTCCCTAAACGCTCGTAATAGTCCCAGTGGCTGATCAGGAAGATAGAGGTGACACACTAGGCTTTCCAGCAGCACTACTGTCCTATTCAGGCAGGACCTGGCAAAGCAAGTCTTTTGTTCCTCGTATACTACTGGAATTCCTGTATCACTCAGAAAGTCAATTTTCTTCCTCTTCAGTACTTTGAGATCTTATATTAAAGCATTCCAGTTTAGGAAGTTACTGCAGTCTCAGAAATTTTGGAATAATTCTGTGCTGTTTTTATCAAAAACATACTGATCAAAACTATACATTTGTCAGAGTTGTTGCCCTCCTACATGTGAGAAATATCAAAGTAGAATGTGAAGCCATTGCTAAATGCTTTACCTAGACAAGGGTAAGGAACCTAAAGGTATTTCAGATTTAGAGATTCATTGTTTCATAACAGCTTGCTGCTGAGAACTGGGGAGGTGGGAACCACAGAAACGACAACATGCTTATTGAGCGACTTCAGTAAAGTGATTTTTTTTTTTTTAATTCTACCACTGTTCTGTTGTTCACTGCAAGTATATTGAATACTTGAGAAAATTTACTTCCAAAATTCAAAATAGGAGGCAAAGGTCAATCTAAAACCATATCTTACTTAAAGGACTTGCTGTTTAAATAACAGCAAAATAGAAAATTCAGCAACAAAGCTACCAGGTTTCCAAGACGATGAATAGCGATCACAGTCTTTAAACACCATACCCTGCTGTGAAGTTCCACTCAATATTACTGGTATGGTGTCAGAACTGAACACAGTCAATAATGTGAATCTAAATGTACAAAACATGCATACTGAAGAAGAATTAACCTATAGTGGTATTGGCATACATGAACTTACACCATCTTTTTCCTTGTACCTTTCAAACTCCTACGTACCTGGAATGAAATTCTGAATTCTCTAACTGTAGGAAAGATGCATCTGTACATTTTTGTCATATTCTTATTAAGTTTAGAACCCCTTTCCCCTTGTTTCACAGACAATACACAAAACAAAGCAAATTCATTCAGAGGGCATTATGGACATTTTGCTTGATTCTGTCTCTTAAGGGTTTGTAATGAAATTATCTGTTTACCTTTCAGCTATTGGATATTACTTACTAAGACAAAGAAGTGAGTTTTAGGTCAGATTACATATATTCCCAAGGATTGTATTGCTAGAGAGAAAAGGTGCTATATCCTGTTTAGTCTGAAGGTGAGATAGAGGTATTTTTACTTAATATAGCCAAATGTCTAACTAATCAGTTGAAGAGAAGAGAAAATAGAGACTGGGACTATGACCAAGACCGTCCATGATTTAGACCATTCAACTTTACTGTAGTAACATGTGGCCAGAAAATTGATGGGACACCCGGCACATCATGTATGACTTTATAATTATATAGGGGCATTACTCATACTCATACCATGGTTCCTGTATGGCTGGAAAATAAGTTGGTTTGTGAAATAGAGTTTGCACATTAAAAACAAACAGCGAATCCCCCATCAGAAGAGGGACATTTCTCTGTTTTGCCAGTTTCTTATACTGTGTCCCGTTCAGAAATGACTTCAAGCAGCAAGAGGTTTAAATGCCTCAAGTCAACATAAACCTGTCTGAGGAAACCAGAATTTTCAGTTACTTCTCTTTGCTCAAAAAGAAGAGGAAAGGGAAAAACTAGAACTGAGGTTGAAAAGGCTGTTACAAGGAGATGTAATGTGTTCATTGTATCTGTGAAACTTTTAGAAATAATTTTTGACTAGCAGCTATGGCATAGATTGCTAAGGCACTGAACTAGATAGCTTTTAATTTCTTCTTGTCTTCGGTGTTGATTTTAGATCACCAAACACTGATTTGCAAGAAAAAAGATATAAGATAGTATTTTAAATATGATCTTTTGATTTCAGTTGTGAACTAAGAACCCAACTTCGGTTTATATATAGATAAGGTTCTTTTTATCTTAATGATATGCAGTGCAAAAAGTCCTGCAATATTTTAGACAACCAATCTAAAGCTTTGAAAATATCTTCATACACCACTGTGGCGGACAGATGAGTGAACTGTTGCCTTAAACATTTCTTGGTACATAAGGTGCAAGCAAACCATAACCCCGAACAAGCTATCTGTTCCCGGCGGAAACAGGACTGAGCTGCTGCGACCCCTGAAACGGTCTCCCTGCGACCACCTGGGACACATCGAGCCTGCGCCGAACCAGGGCACAATCGGGCAGAGACTTTGGGACCTGGACTGTAAATTATTGCCGCTTAGCACAACTTTTATAAAACTTGCTTAGCATGAGTAGCTAAATTTGCTGAAGCCTTAGGCAGTGAGAAAGGGCCCCAGAGCTGGTGCAGACTGGAAAGACAAGGGAGTTACAAGCAGTCTGCATTCCTATGCTTCACACTCCAGGAGGGAGGATGTGAAGGCTTTGAAGTGAGGCCTGCCTGGGCGCCAGGACCCTGGGAAACAAAGCCTCCCCTCACTGCTGAAACAGTGTTAATTGGGGGGGGGGGGGGTCTGGATTATATCCTCTTCTTCAGGACCTTGGAAGATAACACCTACTGTCACTGCTGGGGCAGTGCTAATTGCTGGAACAACACCTCTTTGTGTTTGTGCCTTGAGAGATAAGGGTAGGACCCAAGGAATCAAAACACATCTGTCAGCAGAAACCGCAACAGTAAAGATAAGGGAGGAAAAACAGCCTGCCTAGGAACAACGAGGAGACCCAATAAGGAGCAGGAGACCCCAGACCTAAAAATTACTATTGGTCTGAACTACCGCGTGAGGGGTGGGAAACTTAATTTGAAAAAGCTATAATTGCCCAGGGGTTTCTTTGTTCGGGGTCCCTCTTCGGAGGCACCCAACTCGAGCTGTAACTACTGCACGCGTGTCCTTACAATTTATTTATTTAATTTGCCTTGATTTGGCTCCGAACTTTTCAGCGGGAACCTAGGGTCGGACCCTGCTCGAGTTCTAATTACTGCACGCGCATCGCTAAAATTTACACCCAGGGTGAAGAGGACCAACGGAACGTCGCTGGATCCACTGGTGGTGATATCTCTTTCTCTCTCTCTCTTTCTCTCTCTCCTCCCCTTTGCCTTTCCCCACCTTTTCTCCCCACTCCGTGGAAAATAAAGTTAAAAGGTTGTACGATATTTGACCGGTTTTAGCGTCTTAATCTCGTCCTTGGGATCGTAATGAACCCCCCCCCCCCCGATATTGGATCGGGACAACCACCCATAACAGTTGTTTTATATTCTGAGAGGTAATTCCTTAAATAGGCCATTGTCTGTCCATATAGACCTACTCCATGTAGCGTTGAGCAGATATTCCTCTGCTAACCTGGTTATTATTAAACTTGTAAAATCTGAATATCCTAAACACTGTCATACAATGGATCATCACCTTTAACTTCCTCGTCTTTTGGGGGCCTACGAAGTGTAGGCTAAGATAGTTCAATGCTTATTTTTGTCACGTTAAAAGACCTCCCTCAGCTATTTTTTATATGGTCAGCAGAATGTTGGCTGTGTGACATATGTTGCTGGACTTAATTGGAGCAATGAAGAATTTCATCCTTTTTTCTTGCAGTTATTTGAATTGACAAAGGTCAAGGCATAATGTCTCTATCTATAACTTATTCTTGTACAAATTAGAGAACTTTGATCAGAGGTACATAGAAAGAGAAAGTTTCAGTGCTGTTGAGATGAAGGGTCTACTTGTTTCCTTTGGCAGAGGTTTTGGCATAAAAGATAAATTATTCTTTTGATTCCATTCTCTACTTTGTCCATGGTACAGAACACGTATTGTATGAATATCAATATGCAGAAAAAATGTTCTCTGCATACCAGAAGTTTATCCAAACGCTTGTTTAGAAATGCCAGTGGAAATGTAACAAGATAAGGCATTCTTCGGGAATGGATAATTCTTTGTTTCATTTTCACATCATTATATAAATATCTGAGAGAGATTTTGGAACTGTAATGTTCTAACACTATGAGGACACCCCCCACAGAGAAGGCTGATGGGAACCAGCTGTTCAGCACTACATGACCTATCAGCTTTAAAGTTGTTCAAAACCATAGCATTTCATATGTTCAAATATCTGGCAGGTTGTGGCAGTAGCACCTGTCCCATGCCGAAATTCCTTTTAACTCAGAGAGAAATGCTCAAAATTCACTTGAATTTCAGTAACATTGCCATAGGCTTTTGTCCTCAGGGTCCTGTGAGCAGTGCACATTAGCTTCTGCCTTCATCGTGCTTGGAATGGAGGTGTACTCCATACATTCAGTAATGTCACCACTCTTATTTAAAGACTCCATAATGACATCTGTTCCATGTAGAGTGAGCAAACCTTGGCAGTTGTCATCAGGGGCGTCCCCGCTGATGGGTGGGTTGTTGGGTCTGCAAGCTAGCTGATGGTGAGTTCGAGTCCACACACGTGGCTTACTTTCTTTTATCCTTCTGGGCTTAGTTCATTATCCAAAGTGTTGCTCTGGCTGTTCTGGCTTCTGGACCATTTAACTGGTTTCTTAAAGTAGCCAGTTCACCATCTTCATGATATTTATCCACTCCTAGAGAATATAAGAGAACACACTGACGACTTCATCACACTGTTCACAGAGATCAAATATCATTCATTTTCCCAGGTCTTCGGGAAAGTTATTGTTGACCATTCAGTGTATAAGTAAGATTTCCCCCCACCCCCAGGCACCTGTGTTTATGTCAGTGAGTGCATACTACCCCTTGAACATAATGGCAAGTGCAATGCAAATATGACTCTTGAGATCCTGCCATTCCTGGCTTAAGGTTGCTCACACTCCACTTTCAACAGGCTGGATTGCTTTTTTGCTTGTCTAAGACTCATCATACATTGTGTAGGACCTGAGTATGTTCCTTAACTGGATTAGATTGTCCTCTACCTTTTCTGCCTCCTTCTTCCCCACCATCAGCAAGTAGCTAAAATACAGATGCTGCAGCTAACCTCCCTGGATCAGGTTAAAATTGGTCTGATTTTGTATGTCATATGTCCTGTCAAGATAACACTTGAATATGTGAGAAAATATTCTGCTCCCCGACTTGGTGGTCCAGGCCTATCCAAGCCTTATATTTTGGCTCAGATTTAACGCTATGTAACTGGTCTTGAACAAAGCGTAAGGAAGCTAATGGAGGATATCCAAATCATGTTCTGAAGGTGCCAGTCTTTCTCTGTGGACAACAGAGGCAACTTAGGTGTTTCAGTTAAGTACCAATTGTTAGGTGGGAAGGAGTCAAGCTCTGGCGTCCTTTGAAACAAGTATCTATGAATGCATGTGGCTAGGAGAGAAGAAAATAAGGAGACTGAGTATGTATTTGCTTGAATGTTGTGATCTGACATTACATAAATTGCACAAATCCTTAGATAAAAGAGAATTGGGGGAAATTGCTGAAGTCACGCTCTAAGGAAACATCCTTTATTGTACTATTTTGCAGTCTCTCTGTACATTTTTGAGTCTACAAAATCCACAAACCCTGCAGGCTTTAAACCCCTTAATGTCACCGAATTAGGAATAATTTTGTTATCCATTATGGATGAACATGTATAATAGGAGATTTATAAAAATGAACAGTAAAAGCAAGATAAAGGCATAGAAACTACTAATTCATGACTCAAATGATGACCCAGAGAAGAGAAACTTTTAACAATACAGTCATCTGGTATACTCCCCATTAGATCGAAAGTAAATTCATGGCAGAGTGAAAGCATCAGTAAGGTAGTTGAAATCTCTCATTTCTTCTTACATAATGCTTACTGCTGCTGTTAAAATAAGGTTCTTTCTGTGCAGAGGAGAGAGACTTGCAGCAAAGCAAAACTCATTTTGTGTATGACCTTTAAAAGTCATCAGTTTCAGATGATCACATACAACGTAGTCCCCTTTTCAGGTAGTAATGAACTGTCTGCTCTAATACTTTCAGGTAAAGCGGCAGTCAAAGTTATAAATGTGGAGAAAATAAGCTCCCAGGCTTATCTTGTTGGCTTCATCTTTTAAACGCAATCAGACCTACACAACAAACCAACTTAATACAGCCCCAGAATAAAGTTATCAAGGTACCAGAAACAGAATGCCTAGCATTTTTCATTTAAATAAATGTTTGGCAAAACTTAACTTGTAAGTACATCAGAGAGTGATAAATTCTCTTTATACTTGGCACTGACTAGAGAAAAGATTTTAAATTTTAAAAGTGCTGTGCTATAGCCGGTTACTTTCTAAGAATATCAATATTAGAAAAGAATAAACTAATCCAGCATTTGTATGACTAAAGAAGAAAACTTGGTGTAAAATACAGTACAGCATGTTTTCAATTAAAGAAAACATCAGTTTTTAAACTCTTCCTGAAAATGCACAAAAAGGTATTTTGGTCTATGTCACTTTGAAGAAAACCTTGCTAATGTTGTTTGACTTGCTTTCAAAATACAGTGCACACACTAGTGTAGGGAAAACGTTTCTGCCAGTGCAGAATATTATAATGAAAAGAGTCAGTCAATAAAAGTACTGCAAGGGAAGAAAAATGATTTTAGAAAAATACGAGGTTGGGAACAAGTGCTTAAATTATTTACAGTGTTCCTGAGGGTTTAGAGAGATATATGTTTACCTATTTTCCTCCTATGTGTCTTTGCAGATAAACTGAAGTTGAATTGTTTCAGTATATCGTAATAGATTCAAGGAGCACTAAGACTAACCTATAGGATGCAAACAGGTGCACAGGATTGCAAACAATTGTTATAAACTGCTGTTACGTCTGACAGCCATAAAAGTGAGAAATCTCTAGCCAGCTCTGATTAAAGCCTTGTTAAAATAAATTTTAAAAAACTACTGTGTATTTTCTATAACCAATTATTTAATCTGCTTCATGCTATTTTATGAGGATGGTCATTTTAAGCTATTTTTTTTGTCTAAAGATGTAATTTAAAACATTACTTGCAGATCTAAACTGATAATGTGGTTCACTATACATTAAAATTTTCTGTTGCGTTAATTCATGATTTCTCATAGTTGTAAACACAAAATGATAACAGTTAATGAAACTGTTCAACATCTGTGTGTGGCCCAATACTTATCCTAACTTACTAATACTTAATATTGTCTGTGTTCAGTGTGTATGTTTAATGAAGTTGGGGTACCTAGAAAAACAGTTTCATTTCCTGTATAACCACAATTCATTAAATGATCAATAGCTAGACTGTGCATGAGGCAGGATTCCTCTGTGAAGAAAGCACAAGAGTATGTGAATAAAAAAAGCACTGAAAAGCTGGGCTGCACAGTGTTTCCTAACTATAACATTTTATGAATATTTATCCTTACACCAGGAAGAATATTAAGTCATTTTTTTTCTTTCCTTCCCTCTCACGCCTGCAAAATCTGATATCGTAGGATATTAAAAAAAAAAATGAGAGAGTGTTTGTAACAATTCATAGCTTTTTAGTTCAGTTCCTATAGCAGCAGCTGTAGATTTTATCCTCTTATAGCAGCAGTTGTAGATCTTATCCTCTTAATGGAACATTTAACTCATCTAAAAACTCATAGCACCTGACAAATGTTTACTGAAGATAGCCAGGCACAGATGTGGCAGAATTCAGGTAGGAGACGATGTATTAGGGACTACTTTTGCTTAGTCTGGTAGGGCTCTCTTTGTAGCTTGAGTGAGAATTACATATGTAGCCTTTTGATTTTTTTCATTCCTAAAAGGAGGAATATATTGCTTGCTCCCCTCTTAGAATAAAAGAGAGTAATCTAAGTCTATAACAAAATTTTGTGTGAAGTTCTACTGTTATGCTTCAGTGGAAAAAGTGTGGATTTAAAATTACTATTATTAAATTCAGTGAGTTTTCCCTGGCACCGTGTGGATGATAGATCAGAGATATCTTATCTTAATTTATCTGCTGGCACAAGGTTGAGATCCATGCAATGGTCTCCTGCAGCATTGTGTAGCCTTGGGAGAACAAGATATGTAATTAGAAACTCTGGAGGTTTTAGGTATTCTGTAAGAGTTCTAGTGTAAAAGGAATTTCTCTTACTCCAGTATTAGTCTCAGTATTATGTTTCAAGTCTCTGTTCAAGTCCTGTGCCGTTATTAGGACCACTGGCTAGGATCTGGCTAGGAGAAAAAGAAAACCCTTCACTGAAGACAGAACTCCCTACTCTTTTCTGGAGTTATTCTTACTTTTTTTCCCCCCCTTGTAAGTAAATGAATAATCTGAGGTAGAGATCAAGCATGCATTATATCAGCCTGAATGATTAGTTTGCCAGATTTAAATTAGTTGGAAGCAGGATGGTGTTTATAATGGAGTATGGTCACCATATGTACATTAAGAAAACAAAAAAATACAATATGATTACAGCATACTGCTCCATTTGAAGTGACTACTATAATCTTGGAGTTCATGTAGGAAAAAGAAGCACGAGGAACCTTCTAGATTGCTATACCAGATAACCACAGATTGTATTCCTTTTATTAAATTTCTTCATATTGACATTGTGAAGTTTATTTCTGCTGTATGAGACACAACTGTCTCCAGCAGAACCCTGTCCTGTCTCCTACCTTCCAAGCTGTTTAATTTTTTTCTTATTTTCAGCCTAAAATTATACACTGTTAATGCATACCCATTTATTCTGGTGCCTTATCCTTTATTTTAAATAGCTATTCTCACTTCCTGATATATATTCCTTGATATATTTATAGAGAGCAATCAGGTCTTCTGGAATTAGTACTTTTAAAATAGATATCACACTAATTGCTTTCTTTTTTCATGCAAATCTTATGGGTTTGAGGTCCTTCTCTAGCCTGGACTACTACTAGAGAATTTCTGTCTTTGTTTGCAGGGGTTTCACTGTTTTTCTGATCCTTTACCGTGTAGAATCAGATATTCAAGGGGATATAGGCAGAAAAAAGGGGGTATGGATATTCTGACCTGTGTAGCCTAAGGTTAGGTAGTTATCTACCTATTATTCCCATAATCTTGTGGTTTTATGATGGGTCCTTCATGAAAGCTTCCACTTTCTTTTGCCTCTATCTTTCTTTAGTATTTGAGGAAATAGTTTGTTTTTCCAAATGCTGAGCTAACTCTGAACACCTTTATTAAAACTAATTCTTTTTTTAAAAGGGAAGCAATAATGTAGGCTTCATTTCTTACAATTACAGTTTACAAAAGACATTAGATAAGTAAACAGAATCAGACAAAACACATCAAATTGTATTCCTATATATTTATTAGAATTCCTGTGTCTGCTGGATTTAATTGACTCACCCACCCTTAATTCCTTTCAAAGTCCATGATGCACTTTTCTCTGTTCCAAAAAGAAGCAGGGGACAGTTGGTACTTCGTATCACTGTTATAACTGGACAACAGCAATCCGATGACACTTTGCTAGCAGAGAGCAGAACTACACATATCAGACCTAAGGGGAATAGAAATGGAGAACAAGCTCTGGGCCAAACTGCCTCTACCACTTTGGAAACCACTTTGCAAGTGTAGCATAAAGGTCTGTCACGGCAGCTGAGGAAGGCTTGGGAGGGGGGCAGATGGTGAATGTTCCCTCTCCCCCCATGAAGTCAATAGACGCATGATGATTGTAGGTGTAACTGCTGTATATTGCCTGGATTCCTCAGCTGCATAAGGAAAGCATATCTGTCTCAATGTGGGAATGACGCTCAAAATAATATGAGAGCATCACTGCTAATAAGCAGCAACATTACAGAGGGTGTTGGAAATCAGCTCCTGCTGGAGCTCTCGGTTCAATTTACCCTCCTAATTCCTCAGGAGGATGTGTGAATAATCTCAGGTATCCAGAGAAAAAGTTCAGAAGGAAACCACAGAAGCACCAACTTGCAAGTGTCCTTTCCCCACATTATATAGGAACAGCTTAGGTAATGATGCCTGCTATTAAAAGAAAGGAGCATGAATTAACAAGACTGCTGTGATCGTATGGTTGGTAAAATTACATTTTATTAAAAACCTGTAACTAAATTGGCCACAGTTATTTCTTCTCTTTGTGAAAGCACTGTTGCCTGTACCCAGGACGATTTGTCTCCGTACTCTTTGTCAAATCTTTGCTTACTGTCTTTTGTTTTCTTTCATGTTTCTTCTAAGCCGAAGGTCAGCTGGGCATATTCGTGTTTAATGTTTCAAAGGATCAGGAGTGTGAAGAAAATTCTGAACTAACTATTGAAGTGAAAAGATGGGTCCATGACAGTACAACAAAGTCAGTAAAGGACTTTGAAAGTAAACAGCTTTCATTAATGCTTAGCATCATTGAACTGCTGACTCCTGGGCACCAAAGGATTAATCATTTTTGATTCTCACAGGAGAAACACAGATTAAGGTGTTGTTGTTGTTGTTGTTGTTGTTGTTTAAGAGGCATTTGTGGTTTACTGCCAGCACTAGCAAAAATTGCACAAGTAGACAAATTGCACCAAGATGGTATGGATGAGTAGTATACTGGCAGTGGTGAGGTATTTTAGCACCCTTGTTGTATTCGGATTCCTCCAGGACTTGCTGCCCACCAGGCACCCATGTACCATGGACATGCAGCGCCTCTGCCCAGGTAGCAGCAGTGGCAGGAACCGTACGTATCTAATGGGACCTGCAGACCTTTTCTCCTATGCTGCACTTGCCTTAGAGGGCCACCAGGAGCCAGTGTCTGTCTTACCCTGCCCTTCCATGGTATTTCATCCTGTCACTATGGCTTTCTCTGTCATCTTATTTCAAGACATTTAACTCTCTGACTTTTCTCTCATTAAAGTCAAAGACTTCATAGGTGTTGCTAGCATGACTTAACTTGAAACCTCAGATAACTGCTTTCTTATCCTTTTCTTATCTGCTTCCTTTCAATTCAAAGAACAAACAAAACAAGACATTACTAGAGGTTTTTGTTAAGATGAAGTGAAAAGTTATCTGAATTTTATTTTCCAAATTTGGGGAGTGTGTGGGGTGGGGGGGGTGGGGGAGGGAAAGACATATATATAATGAAAGAAATAGATGGGGGAAGTCTTATGCTTCACTGAGGCTGGTGCTCACATCACACTGCCTAGGGAGTGTCCCTTGTGAGAATCATAGCTGAAGTCTGTGTCAGATTTTGCCCTCAAACTGTGAGAGAATTTTAGGCACAGCTTTGACCTAAAAGTTGTGAGTTGAACTGCTGTATTTTTGTATAATTAAAGGAAATGAGCACATTTAAAGTAATGCAGGCAAAGCTTCTCACATTAAAAAAGGGCATTCTACTGTCCATTTTCTAATTTTAAAAGTATTTTTGATGTATACTGTACAACTTTGTTCATTTGTGCCTTTGGAAAAAACATAGTTGTACAGTATACATCTGAGAAAGCAGCTCAGAATTTGTCAAAACTGTTAGATACTTATTCAGACCAGAATTCCAAACCTGTAAAGTTTACCCATTTTTCATAAGACCTGAACAGTCAAGGTCTTTGCCTGTATTTCTGGAAAAAATTATACAGTGGAACTGACACAAGTGAAACAATAACATAGCAATACCTACAACATTGATGGACATTAAGAATAGTCTATAAATTAAGTATTAATTTATCTTTCCATAGCAAAAGTTTCAGATATTATGACTTTTAAAACTGACCAGCAGCAGAATGTTTAATAGCGCAAAGTAAAGAAGGCATTGGGACATGGTGCTTATTGTTTTATACTCTGTGTATTTTAAGTCTGTAGTTTTCTCATATGTTAAAGTAATCAACTCCACTTGTAATACAAATGTCAAGTACCATATATTAAGGTTAATGTAAATTTTCCCTCTTGCAACATGAAAAATATATTCTGTAAACCTGGAGAAAAGCCACCATATAATACTAAAATGTTTTCAGCAGTTAAGCAGGAAAAAGCTGTCAACAACAACAAGAGTAATGATCATTTAAGCTGCTACAAAAAGATTAGCAACAGCCCTTCCTTGACATGTGCATGTGGTTAAGAGTTAATTTTACTGTACATACTGGCAGTCATTATCCTACAAATTCCCATGCACATGAGTACTTATAAGTGGGCAAATAAGATTATTTAAGAAAAGTATGCATATATATAGGGGTTTGCAGCACTATATTTCTTTGTTCCTAGAATGTTGCATTGCTAATCTTTTTTTTAAAAAAATAGCAGAGCTTAAACATTGAATAAGCTGGAATTGTTCCTACAGTACCTCTTGATTCCTTGTTTCAAAATTTTATTGTTATTAGTCCAAATGTGCTATATTCGAAACATTTAAACTAATTAATATTCCTATTTTTAAAGCATGTTTTGCAGTGTGATTTCTCTTTCCATTTCTTTAGTGATCCAGTGACAAAAAACCATTTCTTTAGTGATCCGATGACAAAATTATCCATACAGAATAACTTAAGATTTATTGAAGTATTCCTAAAAGCAGTTCTAAAATATATACCCTATGTTTACATTCATAATCAAGATAAAAACAAAAAACAAAAAGTAGAGAGGATCTCTCCAGCATATTTTGATGGCTAGACTGCTTGCCAAAGTTGAAGAAAATCAACAGGCATGTCAGCAACTGCACCTGGTCACACCAAGTTAGAATTTGAGCCACGTTTTCTTGTTGCCTAATAACTGAACTTTGAAGTCGCTCTCTTTCAGGCTAAAGTGGCTTTCTGACAGGAAATAACAAGAGGCTGCCCAGGAAGATCTAATAGGATATTGATAAGGGCACTCCACTAGGGTGAATCTCAAGCTTATGCCTAAATCTGATCAGGGGTATGCATCTGAGTTACACCCCTTTCTAAATGAGGGTCCTGTTCACTGAGTTGTCAGTTATTCTGAGGTTCCCTCCAGCTGTTTCTGTCTGATCAGCAATTCCAGCCTAGACTTGAGAAACCTCTCCCATCAGAAATGTTGCTGAAAACAGCTCATTCCTAAAATGTATACATCAGTTTCAGCAAATTACCAGAATACACTTGGTCAAAAAAGTCCCAATCACCTTCACTTAGGAGAACAAGAAAGCAGCAGACATGCCATTTGTCCACAGTGAATTTGTCAAACTGTAAGAAAGGTCAGAATAGCACTGTCAGAGTCCAATAGTCTTTGACCAGGTTCTTTTAGATATTCCACGCATGGCAGGTTTAATATTTAATACCAAATTTACTTACTTTAAGATATCTGACATTACACAGGATTTTGATTTAGCAGAATGATACAGCAATGTACTTAAATCACAATACAAATACAAATTGCACTTAGCAAAGTATAGCAATTGCAATATATAGTTGAATCAAAACACAGAAGTGATTCTCATTACTTGTCTCTCTAATATGCTCATTGTCATGATGCTTGGCATCCCCAGTCACCAGGAAGGTGATTTCAGTGAGGGCTGAACCAGCTCCAGCCCGCTGTTCTCTTCAAAGTTCTGTTGTTCAGTTTTTATACTCTGTGTTGGGCTGAGCCACATATACATCCCCTCCTGCACTAAATGCTGGTTTGATGGACTCAGGAGGACATTTACACTTTTTCATTAACTCAGAGACAAACATTGACACAACCAATTGATTCACTCAACTGATACAGTCAGCTGATCCACTCAACTGATAAAGCCAGTTGATCCATCCAACTGATACAGTTTTTTATTTAAAACAGAGGCAACTCTCTGGTCTCCACTGTGTTGAGCCAAGTTCAGTTTCCTTTGCAACAGCTGTGGTCAGTCACTCCCTGTACTCTTCCCTGAGCTTCACAAGTGCATCACCCTCGCCTATCTCCCCTGAGCCTTCTTTCACTGTAGGAGTTTATTGATAAGTCACAGGCATCCACTTGTCCTTTTAAGCAGGGACCATCTAGTCCAGCTATCTGAAACAGAGTATCATGTATAGTGTACAAGCTTACTTGTGTTCTCTCATTTTGCTTTAAGAGTTGGCTAGAAGTCATTAAAAGCTTGGAAAATGCTGAAAAACTTTATGCAAGTTAGTATTGAAGTTACTGAAAGTTTGAATGAGTTTAAAAAAAAAAAAAACCCACCAACAATTGGACAAAATCTTTGGGGGGGGGGGGGTGGAACTGCATTAAGAGCTACTTTACACAAAGGTTCTGGCCTTTTCATATGTCCCAGTATGAAAATCACCAGATGTGGGGAGGGCCTGCTGGGGCCATGTGATTTTTTTGTTCTTATACACTTCATCTGCTATGCATCTGCTATGGGTCAGAGGCATGAGACTTGATTAGATTTGGTCTGATACAGCAAAGCCATTATTTCATTCATTTTTGCCATTAAACAGAGCTCTCAGGATGGTAATATCATATCGGTCTTTATAAATCATTAATTTTTACCTTTTGAAAAAATTAGGAAATATAACCTACACAATGTAAAGGCAGACAGTATTCTACATGCAGCTATAAGCAGTACTGTACACTCCAAACACTGTCCACTGCACGGTATGTATCAGATTTCAAACTGATGTGTAAATGAAATAAGTGGCCATAAACTGTAATGACTGGAAAAGCTGATCTTTCCAAGAGACTAGGGTGGCAAAGCATAACATTCTGAGAAGATCCCACCGTCAACATTGGAGGGCAATATGTGAGTTTCTCCGATTAACTCCTTTGCTTCAATGGGAAGGGTCATAAGTCCTCTATCTCAGCTCTTCAGTTTGCTAGCAGCTTAAGGGCAGAACCAGAGCTGTCGGTATGAGACCACCTACAGGCACGGTAAGTCACATCCACTTTCTTAACCTACAAACTGTGATTTAATGCAGTTTGAGGAAAAGCACAACATGTCTTACTGCAAAGCTGGATGGATTCTGCCTAGTGTAGATGCTTGCATATTTGATTTCACTAGTCTGGATGACCTGTCTGCCTTCAAAAAGGGTCAGAAAAGGAACTATTATTGGAATCCTTGGTATGGTCTCCTATTGTTCTTTGTGCTGAGATGTGTTTTAATGAGCTTTTCAAAGTGGAGTCAAAATAGGATCCAAAATAAGATAGCTTCATATAAACATTTACCCGAAGCACTGAAGTGTGAAGGAAACATCTGCTATAAGAAAGCAAAAGGTGGGTAAGTTTGAGTATACTAAAGGCAGAATCTGGTAAGCTTCATGTAGTAGACTTCATCGCCTAGATTTCAGCAGAGGAAACAAAACTTCTTTACCATGGAATTGTAAGTGATCCTAAAGGCTTGACTTAGTTGCTCATTTGGAAACAGAAAAATTCTTGAATACTTTAAGGGCTGAAAGTTCTGACAGGTCTGAAGTACTTTGATCTGAAGGGAATGACTATCTTTTTACATCTTTTAGCGTCAAATTAAAAATCCATTCAAGTGGAGAAAGTTGCCACTGAGAAGTTCAAGCTAGTGGACATTGCATAAATATTCCTGCCATTAATTTGCTCTGTGACTGCACAGAGGTGTGTGCATGCCAGCCACTCAGGGTTTATTCGAGAGGCCATTGTGGCTCCCCCGCTACCAGTAAACAGGTAGCTAATTTAAATCCAGCTCAGTATGACCACAGGAGTTGTAATTACTATGTGTGATATAGGGTTTATAGTTTCACTCTTCCAATTTCTGCTTCTTTAGGGGAATTATGCTACCTCTATTCTGCCCTTCATGTCATAAGAGCAAAGGCTGTATTTGTCTTATTTGTATTTGTCTGTGAGCCTTTTAATGGAAGATAGAAAGTTACATCCATAACCACATTCTATGATTGACTTGGTCTTATTTCTATACTTTGTGATTTAAATAAATAGTTTACAGTAAATGTTAGTGTAGAAAAATAGATTTAAGGCATGCCATGAGCCATACAAAAGCCAGGCACAATTGTAGATAAGGTACCTTTGAGACTGCAGTCTTAGGAAAAAACATTGAATACTTCATCTTTTTAGCTGAGTGTAGAGGCAGGTACTATTTTAATAGCCATATTCTTTAAGAATGAAGATTCTAGTCTTTTCGTTGTATTGACAAAAGGAGTTTGAAGGATTTGTGAAGTAAAGTAGGTCAGATATAGTTACCAGTTTCTCATTTTTATCTGTAGTATTTCCCACACGATTTCATCCTACATCTTCTTCTCACTTCACCATTTGCACTTCTATTGTAGCTAGAGTATAACTGTCCACATACCCGGTTTGGGAACCTTATGTCTTTTATTCCCACACTACAGTTTGGGAATGGTAGCTAAAGTTCATACGTTGGATAAGGTGAGCAATATAAGTGATTACAGCAGTATCACAATATTTTTACATGTGTAAAATGATATTTTTAAATGTATAAAAGACATGGACTGTCTTGAACTCTTGCTGTAGGACAGAGTCTATCAGTATTTGCAAGTTGAAAATCTCATTTGAGAAGAAAATATTAAGTTCTTAGTAAAGTCAGAGAAAAGAAAATATCTCCATTGGCTCTCCACTAACTTCTGTTTCTTGTAAGTGTTCACTCTCTTTCTTGAAGACTTCATACCAAACTTTTGGCAATACCGAATTATTTCTGTATATGGTTAGGTTTTTACACGAGAATTGTAACATCATTCCAATACCTTCCTGCTAGTTCTGTGCAAACACTTTCATGGGTCAACTGAAATTCTGTCTGGGGAGGGGAATTGCTAGCATCAACTCAAGGTGGGAGAGCAATCACAAAAAAACCAAGGAGGAACTGAACTAATGAACTTGGGAGATCACATCAAGATAGATATAACCAAAACAAGGTTTCAAAGTGTTTTAAGAAAACACTGGTCTATACTGTCCGCTTAGGGCTCAAATCAATACTCCTTGATCATGCTTACATGCTGACTCTCACTCTGGTTCAATTCTGGAGTTAGCCCTTGGCTAACAGAGGAAGGAATCTGGGCTCAGTGAGAGATTGGCTTAAACTTGGACCTTTCTAGTAAAGAAACTTGAGCCATGTAGTGTAAGGAACTGACACAAGCTAGACCATGCCAGAAATACCTGCTACAGGAAGATAACAAGGGCTAAATTCAGTCAGGATGATTAAATTGGTCCACAAAGAAGCACTTTTGCAATTCTGGCTGCTTGCATTTGTTAGGGCATCATCATAACGTACCATCTGCTCTTTTATATGCTTCTTTATAGCTCTGACTTTCAGAGAGATGGTTGTGATTACCTCACATCTTTAATATATAAAAAGAACCGTTTGCTAGTTCAGTGTTCGGGGGGAAAAAAAAGTGTTTTGTCAGTTACTCATCAATTTGCTCATCTGTTTGTCCTGTGCAGCATGATGATTTCAGAGTCTGCTGACACTGTTACCCAAAGGAGTATGATTCATGCACTAATTTTCCTTCCTTCCTGCCTATTTCTTTTAAACTTGCTGGAACTTTAATATATCCCATACACATTTTTCACCTTAAACTATTCTGCCTTTCACTACCAGCACTACATTCATTTCACTTCTAGAATCTTATTTACTTCTTTAGATAGGCGACTTACTAATGATAGAAAAATACTCTAAATTAAGATGGCATAACATTGTGGTTTATTACTGTTAACACCCCATTCTTGGCAAGATATCTATTCTTTTAAAAAGATCTGTATCTTTTCTCTTGGAAAATGAACTCCTTTTGCAAGAATAAAGACTAATATTAATAACAGTACTGTTGTGTCTGTAGAGCCCATCTTTACCAAGGCTATCAAAGTATTTTAGGAAAATAGCTTGTTTCTCTTTTGTCAGTAGGGAGATCATTTAGCATGCTCCAGGATACATAGTAAATCCGTGACCTTCAGAATGAATCTCCTGACACTGAATCTTGTAGCAACTAGAGCATGGTTTGTTGTAGGGAAACCAGGTCAAAGACTATTGGACTCTGACAGTGCTATTCTGACCTTTCTTACAGTTTGACAAATTCACTGTGGACAAATGGCATGTCTCTTTTTCAAAGAGAATTTATGTCTATTTCTTTTTCAAAGAGAATTACGTGAAAATCATTACCATGATAACAATTGTCATTCTTCACTCACATATAAATCTGGACAGCTAATTTGGCATATTAAGCTTGTTCGTTCTGTGACATGGCAGCAGATGCAAAAGTAGAAAACTTGGATACCACATGCTTTATTTGCTAATTAATTTGAAACTTTGATGGTATAAATCAATAAACCAATTTGCTAAAAAGAAATCACTCTTGTGTTCTTTTTATAAATTAGCTCATTTTCATCAGAGGGATGTTCTGTGTCCTGCTTTTTTATAACCATTGAAGAAGGATTAGCTTAATTTAGGATTTGGTGCAATTAAAAAAATACAGGAAGTTATATAAAATTAGATTGTTTCCTTCATTTCTGCTAACTCTGTGATTTCAAAAGAAAAATGGACATAGTGATTGATGATAGTGATTATTTAGAAAAAGTCTCACTATTAATTAACCTACAAAACCAACACCTTCAAGTAGAGCCATTAAACCTGTCTTTAATTCCATTTTTTACAACACTGCAGTGGATCGAATGTAAAAATCCCCAAACTGACAGTTCCCTGGATTCTGTTATAAAATATTTTGTCGTGAAGGGCTGGACACTTTTATACTTTATTTGGTACATCAGCTTCCTGATTTTTGTGATGCTTTTGATTGGTACAAATCTCATAAATCACTGTCTCTTCCAAGGTTGCTACAGGAAGCTGACTACTCTTGCTAATCCCTAAATCAAAGCATGGAGTATGGTATCAGAAGCATGAATGATAGAGTTATTGACCTAAAATGATTCATGTCTTGCAGGTCCTACCACACATGACTTCAGGAAAAAATATTACTGATGAGCTATTGGTAAATTGTCATTGCAGACTGCAAAGGAGTAATACATTTCTACTTTTGTTTGCATATTTATCCAGATTCCACAAAGCAATTTCTTGAATCATGTGAGGAATTTCTAAAAGCTCCTTGTTTCTACAATACTAAATCCCTTCCAAGGCTAGTGTTCTTCAAGACCAATGTGCATCTGTCCTAATTATATGAAAAACTTCACAACCCACCCTGCCAGTTGTAGTTACCTGGATGCATTTGATTTCACAATGCTAAGATTGAGGTATAAACACAATCCCAGTGAAGGGACTTAGCCTAGGCATCTCCTTGTCCAGCTGAACTTCATTTTGTGTGCCCTCAGGCCATTATGCAAACCCTTTTTCTCAGGTCTTTGCTGGAGCAGATGGGAGGAAGGGGATATTGGATAGTATTTCTTTGATTCAGGATTAACGTGTGTGTTATAAATGACACTAGGAACTTGTCCATTTTAAGAAATGTGTCTTGTTTCAATCAGTTCTGCTGAATGCCTTTCTGATTTTTATAATGTTTTCAGACCAGAGAGGCCACACATCTGATCCTGACGTTGGTTTCAGCTGGTTCTAACTCTGGACAGTGCCAAAGACAACAAGACCCAGTATCCATGGGACTATTTAAATGTTATACTGTTACAAACACTGACTATTATCGGTTACAGCTCTTTACCGGGCTTTATTATGTCTGAGAAACTGTATAAGAAAGGATCCTGCAAGTCATATTTAAATGAAATATTTAAATGTGTAAACACAGATACAAACATAGAGGTCTTCCTTTTGAGTCTTGAATTATTCCTATTTGGTACAACACTGTTCCAGTTTTGCAGTAAAACAATAGTATCAGCACAGCCACAAAGGGGAGGAACTGGTCAGAGGAAAGCAGGCTGCAAAACAGAGGTCTACGTAGCCGATCAGTTTTGAGGTATGAGGCAGGTGTTTCACGAGCATGGCAGGTTAAATTGCCAAAGCTATTCGTAGTTGTTTTGTGTATGTGCGTGCATGCAAACTGCAGGAAGGGGAGTGAAAACAACTCAGAACTGCAAGTCTGTGTTCTCAAAGAGGGAGCAGAAAGAGAGCTCAGATGGATTCTGAGGATAAATAAGAAACAGAGCAGCAAGATTACAAGCTCAACACACGAGATACAAAGGGGAACGTCCAGTGGAGAACTCTGCACGTACAGCTTCTCAAAGGGAGTCAGAAAGCCTCTGAACTTTGCTGGGTATTGTTTTTCAGAATGCAGAGAAAGACCGAAGTGATTTCAGACACTCTGACAAGCTCACTGATGGCTATAAACAACTGATAGCTATATAACTTAATAAGGACAGCCTTGGTAATGATGCCTTATGTAAGGGTAAATCACAAAGAAATGGGAGATATGCATAAGTTTTGTTAGTTCATGAACAAGACCAGTTCAGTACACTTTCCTGCATATTGTTTGCAAAACATTGTAATTGTTTTCGTTTTAGTTGTTAATAATTGGTTGGAGACAGGCTCCTCCAGGTGAAATGCAGGTGTGAGTGAAGGGGGATATTTATTTCCTTGCCTAATTAAGAAGCTTTAAAATACAAACCAAAACACAATCCTGACTTCAAAACACTACATACGTGCTCATCTTCACTGCTACAAGAAGTGCTTTTGAATGAAAAGAGGAAGAATTTGAATAAACTTTTGCAAGTGACTGGAGATCTATCTTGCAGTTCAGATGACAATTTATGCTTTCGAAAGCTAAGGTCCAAGCATTCCTGGTCATCCTAAAACACTGCAGAAAGTATTTATGAATTTATGGTGAAAAGCATTGCAGAACTGGCTATGAAAGAAATATTTTGAGTCAGCTTTTGCATATGAAACAGTGACATCCAGTGGCTAGTATGGTTAACTATAATGATTTGATGCACAGAAAAACAGATACACTTGTATTTGGTTTGAAAATTAGTTTTTTTTAAAAAAAAGAGTAAATTACAGTGAATGTGTAAGAAGAGAGAATCCTAAATTCTAGTTCTTGGAAACTCATGTCTTCTCTGTAGGGAACTTTTCCACAGGGGATGATGCCAATTTCTGCCAGCTTGTCTTTTTACACAAATTTTCACGCAACAGAGCTTCTTCCTGCTAGGGTAAAGCTGCCAGGTTAATATTGCTTCTTCTCTTTTAATGTTTTTCCACAGTGGCTAACAGCACGTGTTGCGGTGGAAAGGAAGGCTCTTAAGGAAGGCTGAAGGTTGAGTCACTGCCTGCAAGATACACAGCAGCAGTAGCAAATCAGCTCTGTCTAGCCTTATTTACCAAAGGACCCAATTGTTTTTTTGTATGTTTACTCCAAACTGAAAGAATAAATAGGCTTTTCCACAAGCAACCTAAATTCACATCTCCCAATTAAATAGTATTGGCTAAGGTATTCCGCCTGGCTTAAACATTTGGCTCTCATTCACTTATACATATAAAATTCTAAATAGGCAAAACAACAGTCTCTAAATTCATGATGTAATTATTTTGATTTGACAGCAACTAGGCTCTTACTTTATGCTATTGTAGTATCACTTCATAAATCCAGTCACATAACAAATAAAAAACCACGCTTTACTTAATTTTGAGGGTTTCTCTTATGGCTAGACACTGATGTCAAATATTTTGCAAACTTTAACTCTTGAACATAGTGGTTTCCTAGGCAAGGCTAGCTAGAGGACAAATCATCAACCCAGTTATAAGTTTAAGTCTTTCTCAAATGTAGAAAACAGGATGATTTTTCTGACAATCATATATATGAAAGCAACACTGTTTGTTTGTGATGAGTAAATTAAATAGTTATATAAGATAAATTATTAAAGTTTTAGTAGTCAGGAAAGCTTTAAAAATGCTTAAAATTTTGAAGTTTGAATTTTGAGATGTTCCTCATTCAAGAAAATATTATGTTTCGGAATTAGGTGCCGTCCATACTTTCACTCATCAATACTTCCAGAAAACAAGCTCACTCCTCTGCCACGTTGACTCTCTATAAACTAAGTAATAGCCACCTGCTAGCTACCACATTTTACTAG
Organism: Dromaius novaehollandiae; assembly: GCF_036370855.1. Lineage (NCBI taxonomy): Eukaryota > Metazoa > Chordata > Aves > Casuariiformes > Dromaiidae > Dromaius > Dromaius novaehollandiae. The sequence continues at coordinate 1,417,734 of NW_026991301.1, read as the reverse complement.
TGGCATCCAAAATTATCAGATACCATACAGGTAAAAGATTATTCTCACTTGATGATTAAAAATAAATAAATAACCCCCCTGCCTTTCAAATGTAAGGGTTCACTTTATTAAAAGACTGTGGTGTATTAAAACCTTGTATTAAATAGCAACATTCAGCTGTCAATGCAACACAAAACAAAATACTGCCTAAAAGGTCTATTACATGGAGGGGAAAAAGAAAGTGAACTTTGGCAAGCACAAGATTGGTTTTTTTTGATTTTGTTTGGGATCCTCAAAGATGTGGAGAATTGTTTCTGTTAATAAATCTAGGACCAAGCAACAGCAACCCACCTGGGCGATACAGAAAGACACTTATTATCTTGCCTATCTTACGAGAGTTCTGATTGTGGCATCTCTCCAGTTTCACATACACGGGAGGAATTTTCATTTTTCCAACCTCAGACACAAGGAAATGGGTTCAATACTGAAATAGGTAGGGAAAGGTTGCCTTGGATGTACTAAATATAGCAGATTTTTTTGATTGTGAGATATTTGCTGCTTAGGGAACATGCTGCTCTAAACTACCTTATTTACTGTGAATCAAATTCCTACACACAGTGTGCAACGATGCCAAAGGCTATTCTTAATAGGTGATCCCTCAGTACCAGGCAAGGATTTCAACTGAAAACATGTGTAATACTAAAATGATTATACCCTGATATTGTTCTGCTCATGACCTTTATCTTGTGAACTGTTGTGACAACATTTGTGTGGTCACATTTAGGTCCACAGAAGAAAAACTCTAGACCACAAATTCTGATCTTGCCCCATCTATAAAGACCAAAGCTGAACTTTTCCAAACCAGGCTGGGAGAATTATGTCTATATAAATAGAATAGGCCTATTCTTTGGTCCTGAAGACAAGTTGCACAGGCTATCCTGCAGCCATTTGGCTAAATTCTTTTCACACCTCCAAAACAGTGGCTTTTAGTATGCACCTAAAGGCACATACTATCCACCAGACTACTGCAGACATTTTCAAGAAGTGCCCAAAATTGCACTAGGAGTTGTAACAGAATGGAACACTACAAGTGTCCACACCTGCACATATTTATTTATATGCTAACATACATATATATATATATGGCCTACACAGCCTGCAGGTCTTGATAGAGGAATGAATGAGGAAAGCTGTGCTGAGTTAAGGAGTCTCATAACTCATGGGAAAGGTAAAGAAATGGATCCCAGCCTAGCACTTGCACTGCCCTTCCACAACGTTGTGAAGCCCTCCAGAAATAGTTTCACCCTGCCCCATGTGAGGCTCAAACTGTGTATGTGCATGCATTTGCTTATTTTCCTGAAGTATGTAATTCCACCAGTTCACAAATACATGCAAGCTTAGAACCTTAGTAGTGCTCTTTTGCAAGCTAACCTTTGTACTCTACTAAGTTTAATTTTGTAGATCATTTTTCCCATGTCTTAAATGATACATACTTTAGACGAAGCTCTAGGTCTCTGCACAAGGCTTTAACTGCTTCCGCATATAACTTCTACTAAAAAAAGTACATGGACTCTTTTACATTGTATTCATCTCCTTTGCCTCACCAAATTCCCTAAATCTAATATGATCTTTTCACCAGAGTCAATTTGTCATTTCCAGTTCTTTATTAAAAAGTCAAACATTTTATACATGTGTATATACATATGAACAGAATTTTGTAGAACACCTTAAAGCTTCTCCCCTTCCCTTCTGTTCCACAAACTAGCAAAAGACACTATAAAAATTTCATTCATATTTAAGAAAGGATATTTATCTAACTGCATTAAAGTGTAAAATATAAATTGAAACAATTTAGAGATGGTTTTGACTGACTTACACAAATTAAGTACAAGATTTTACCAAACCAGCAATTTGTATGAGAAAGAAAAGGAAAAAAAAAAACAATTAAAAATATCAACTGCAATCCAACAATCTGTATTCAAGATACAATGGATAATTTTATTTATAAAATGGTCCTGTATCAGAATTGTTCACTGCCACACAATACATACATGAGATATGAAACTTGATCTACAAAGTAAAATGTTCTGTAGAAGCATGAGTTCTTGAAGTGTTCTGAATATTAGCCCTCATTTACTAGAATCCATAGCACAGCTTCAATTGGCGTAAGTAGAAGACTGGATACTTAATAAATACGTATTTAACACACAGTTAAAAAAAATACACAGGTGTATGAAAACTGACTGGAAGTTTGTACCGTTATCAGTGTTAATTGTCTTGGTCACGGTAAAAATAGCTTATACTAAAGCACAGAAAGACCTGTTAAGACCAGCCTGTCCTGATTTCATAGCAAAGTTGAGATGTATTGTGAACCCCTGCTTTCACCTCATTGTCCATGGCCAAAGGGTGCAAAGTCCTCTCAACATCAGACACAAAAAAACATTGCTGTTCTTGGATAAACATACAAGAAGGACTCATTACATGAAACAGTATTTTTACAAATAATAATAAAAATATTCAACACTTTCAATTCTTCTTTTTCTCTGCTTTAATTCTCTGCTGTAGTGTCTTCAGTTCAGTCATTACATTCAAAGTTCTGTAAACCCAGGTGACCTGAAAAGTATGAGTATTATTACATTCAACTCATTTTTAATATAATGTGTACACACACACATGCACACACACACATTTACTTATCAGTTTCATGAAAGAAGTATCCATTTAAATAAACACATACCACAATTATGATAGTATTCACCAGAAGTGGTGCTGAAAAGACTAGTGAAATAAACATTCCTCTTGAATCAAAGTATTGGTATTTAGAAAATAGCCTGATAGAAAAGAAAAAAAAAAAAAAGATCATTATTCACTGTATTCCACACAACTTTATATGTTCATAATAGCTGTTCTACATGGATATTGGCCAGATTATCCCACTTCTTGGGAGCCCCAAGCATGGGACAACATTCTACTGTATCAAGCCAGAAGAAAGGGGTCGTCAATATCTAATCAGTTATGAACATTCATTACAATACCAGCCTTTCTTTTTTTTGTAAGGCTTTATTGTTTGACAGAACCCCCCCCCCCACACACACACACATAGTATCTTTCCAGAAAGACTATTAGTATTACTATAGTAATCTTTCCCTGTTACACTGGGGAAAGATTAGTTCAATGCTTACGGAAAAAAGTCATCAGTTTAATTCTGGTACACAGACTAAGTAAACCAGGCAGATTTTCATGATATTTATGCACATAATAAGCATATAAAATACTTAGCGATATTTTTGAGAAATGGTGCTTAACTTCACCTTATTAAACACAAACAGCTAATGAAAAAAAAAAAAAAAAGCCCATGTCCTCTTTCCCTTAACTGTACTACTCTGATTTTCTCTTAGAGTTAGTTTACAACAATCCATGCAAACAAAAAGTGTTTTTCTTCTTTTGATTTTTAGTCAGTAAACACATGTTAACTGTTAGAAAAATTACTCTTTCCTATAAGCTAAGTTGAAACTATATTGCATTGTATGGTTTTGTCCAAAAGGATTTTATCAATCAGTGCAACAGATCTTCCACCATCACATTCTCTTGATGAGACATGAGTGACTCTTTCAATTAATGTTTTTGGTGGAATGATACAAAAAAATAACTCATGCATTTAAATGTGAAAGGGAAAACAGTTACCTCCAATTCATAGCTGCTAATTCATTTATATATTCAGCACAGTAAACTAAACCTACTGTACAACAAAAGAAAAGTATTGTTAGATTCAATACTTCTTTAAAAATAAACAGCAAGTTATCAGTTCTAAGATGTATACGTACTCTACATTAAAATTCCATGATCCTCAGAAAATTGTCACACATTTAACTACATAAAGCCAGTTCTGAATGTTTGAAGTGTCCCATATAGATACTAACAAATATTAAGTGATCAGAAAACATACTTGCAATATTACAAAGAGACATAAAATCCTGCATATCTGAGCTTACAGGAAGAGCTCAGTATACACACGAGTATTTTTTTTTTAAATCAGTATTTTTTCCATCAATCTTGTTGATGATTGCTTCTAAGATAAATCTGTAAAATAAAGTCAGCACTCCCCCCAGACTGGTATAGAATTAAGATATCATTTTAGATGCTTTAGGTTTTATATCCACCATTACTATCTAAAGCTAGTGTACTAAACATTAAGAGTAAATTCACCAGAATTATAAACAAGCATTTATGCAGTTCCTTCCTACATTGCATTGCGTCCAAGTCTTAAAAAGGTAAATCCCTTCTATTTATAGTTTTAACATTTTTGGTCATTAAAATATCTAGGAGAAACACTGTATTTAAAACTGCTTCACAGAAGTGTTTTGAATTCACTTATGAGGACACAGCACAAGCTTTGTTTGTGGTAGGTATATAGCAGAGCAGTCCGCTGCAGTCCAGTGAAAACTAGTATATCCTTATTCAACAGTTATATGTAGCATAAATGCATCAAGACAGCAAGAAAATCCATTGAAATCATATGTTTAATAGAAAAGCAATGAGACTATATATTATCCAATTAAAAAATTTCCTTGTTTTGTTTTTTGTGGAAAATGATACAAGGAGAAACTTAAAACTGCTTCAGTCACTTTAAAGATGACATGCCCAAACCAGTTTAAAAAAAAAATTTGGTGATGTGAAGGGGAATGCCATAATAAACAATATTCTGTATTGTTTTGGCATCAGCTGGGTTATCTTTGTATGGTACTGCACAATATAGATCATACTTATCATGTCAAGGTAAACCAGTGTGATAATTTTGTAGTTTCTTTAGTCATTTTTTACTTTGTACAACATAAAATATTTTTTATTGTTGATGTATCACCAGTGGTTCAATTTTTCAGGGACGTACAAGGCTGTGACTTGATAAGGATTTTTTTAAGCACTCATCTCGCTTACAGGAAATTTACATCATACTTGCATTGAAAAGCCATCAAAGATCAGTTCCACTCCAATTTTCAATGCAATTAGTGCTTGGGTGTGCAAATCCATGCTGGTAACACTAAGAATACTTTAGATGAAGAATCTAAAGTAAACCGAGCCAGCATGTCATTAGAAATTCTACATGCCTAACATTAAATTTAAGAAAGAAAATCCTGACTTTTTAAAAGGAACACTTGGGCCTAATGTGTTGTACACGTGGCATCACTATTTCTTCCTCTGTACTCTGCAGTTAGAAATGGATTTACAGAAATTTACTAAGATTTCTATATTAATTTTGGGAGGTAATTTACATCACTGAAACCTTAGTTTTAGCTGAGTTACGTATTTGCAGTTTTGAGAAAACTGTGATTCCCCTTTCAACTTAACTAGTTGACTAAATGATATTTTAAAATGTCAACATAGTCTTCAAGTGGAATTTTTTGCCTGTGATTCTCTTTAACTTGCTCATCCTTCCTCCATTACTCTGTAAGCATGACAGAACTGAGGCAGTGTGTACAGCCATAACTAGAACCACGGTGCTGCTCGCAGCACATGCATATAATCAAATCCATGACATCTTCTAAAACAAATACCCTCCGCAAGGCTACTCTTAAGCCAGTCAGCCACAAAGACAGAGCTTTGGTTAGGCAAGGCCACAGAGGATCCTCAGGCTGACCTCTGACAAATCCTGAAACAGCAAACACTGGTACCGCAACGGTAAGAACCAGGTTTGCTCTTCCTCATGCCATTCGCACAGGTGTTAGTCAGGCAGTAGACCAGATCCAGAAATGAATCCAGCCAAAAGCTGGCCATATTTCCTGAAGGGCAGCATTAGAAGAAGGCAGAGAGTAACTGCCAGCTTGTGAGAGTCCTTGTCTGCTTCTCTAGAGTAACAGCAATCTTCTGTGAAGCTGTGATACATAATTAACTATGAAGAAACCTTATTTATCACAAATCCTCCCTAAGGCCAAAGTTTCAAGTCACTACTTCATATAGTCTTGGAAACAAAACAAATAGGCACATATGCTATAACAGCTTCTGTGACAATGAAATGCAAGTAAGTATTATTGTGTACAGGCACATGTATTAATAAAAGAGAAATACTGCTTTGCATGCCCTTTAACTATTGTAAAGCATATCACAAAACCCAGTATTACGCAGACATATACAGAAAATTGTAATTACTAACCTAGAAGAATATCTTTAACAGTATTAGTGGCATAAAGGATGCAGGTGCCGCCTGCCACCCGAAAGGCAAGTTCAGGGAAGCAGCACTGCACACACTACTCACCCACGCAAAGGAAGTGCCCTATTTGCACCCGATAGTGCTGCAGAGAGAAGCACGTCAGGAGGAAGCAGAGGACGTGGAAAACCGCCAGCCCCACCAGCCAGGGCTCAGACCAGTCCGTCGTCTAGGGACAAAATTAAGACAGACTCGGCGATCACGCAAGCTCCATCAGGCAGCTTTCCTTTCCACACCCCACACGGAAGAGGAAACCCCCTCTCGCCCACCGGCCCCGCTCGCAGCCACGGGGCGCCCCAGAACAACGCCGCCGGGAAGGTGCCCGCGGCCCGGCCGCCCGCCCAAACGCGCCCCCCCCGCGCAGGGGCCGAGCCCCACGGCACCCCCGAGGCCGGCGCCGTCCGCACCCCTCCCCTCGTCGGCCCCGCCGCCGCAGCGAGCCGCGAGCGCCGCGGGGAGCCCGGCTGCAGCGAGCGGGGGCGCCTCACCACCAGCACAGTGCCCAGCCCCAGGGGCGCGCCCCGCGGCGCCTCCACGGCGGCGGCGGCGGCGGCAGCGCCCCGCCCCTCCCCGCCGCCGAAGCCTCGCGAGAAGTCGCCCAACGGCTGCCGCCGCCCAGGCCCTGCTCCGCGACAGCTAGGGGCGGGGGGAGGCCGTTTGCGCGGTGTGGGTGGCGCTTCCAGGGCTTCCCGCCCCCCTTTGGGAGGGCAGAGGCGGCTCTCGGCAAGCAGCGCAGGGAGCAGGGCTGCCCCGGTCTTCAGTAAGAATCGTCTTTCCTGCTTCTGGAACTGAAATTTTCTCAGTGGTGACTCGACCCTCTCAGAGAAACGGCAGAAACTCCTGTTAGGTTTTTAGTAGCTGACATACAAGAAGATTGGCAGAGAGTATTTTCTGTGGCAGTTTGTTGCATAGTGTCAGGCTGCTGTCAGGGCTTTCCGGGCCCTTCAGATCTGCAGCCCTGTGCCGTGTTGCCTCTTCGGTCTTCCCTCAGTAACAGTGCCTGGCTTCAGCTGCTTTAGGATGAAACTGCGGGAAAAAAAAAGGACAGTGTTAAGCCTGATTGGAAATTTCTGACTAGAAACCACTTGAACACTCCAGGCAGGAGCTTAAGTCTGGTGAAAAATGCTAATCTTGCAAAAGAAAAAAAATGGATTAGTGGGCAATGAAAAGGGGATAAGACATCTCATTCACACCTTTGTTTTTGCTAAATGCGTGTAGGTTTCGAGGAACCTACCAGTCTTAAAGACCTATCGCTCTTAAGTAGAAATTTCAAGTTCAGGTTCATCGGCTAAGACAGCAAGCTTCATGATCTTAACAGAATTATCTTTGTCTGAACCACAAGGCATACTGTTACGCAGTAGCTCTATGCTGTGGTTTTCATGACATTTCTATTGCTGTCATGAAATTATTTTTTCTGAAGGTTTGGCTTACCAGATCTGAAGCTTTGGCTTACATTTTTTGCCAGATCATTTTTATATGAAATTGGGTTTAAAATTTGATTCATGAAAGTTCATGAAGTGCTGCAGGAATGGGAACTCTGACAGCTTTTTTCAAAATGTTTGGAAGTGCAAGCAGAAGTAAACACTATAAACACTTACTCTACCATATAGACAAATACAGGCCTCAGTGTGAACTGTAATCTCTTTTTAGTGTCATACTTCTGCAATTTAGTGTGAGTTACCTAAAACTGAAGATGTTTTTTTCCATTTTGTTTTAGGATTTTGGTGGTCTTTTTCTCAGCAACAATAATATCTGGAGGTAAATGAATGGCTTTGCACCATCCTGCTTAATTTTACAATGCTTTAAGTAACAAAGGCTCTCATTTCTATTACTATTCTGATCTTAGTTTTAAGACTGGAAAAAAGAAAAAGATGTTTTCAGCCCACATTATAGATTGGGAAATAAGGCCAAGAGAAATTGACTTGTCATTTAAAAAATCTTACGATTAATGTACTAGATTAAATGATTTGGGATTTCTGTAAATGGGGAATCAGTTTCTTTTAAATTGCTCAGTAACTGACTAGAATAACTGTCTGCAACAGCTGAACAGGTTCAGTGAATGGAAGATATAGTAGATGCTTTATGAGCTGAATATGCTGGTCAGTGGTGAATCTATCATACAGGCAAGCTGGCTGGATAGAAAGTTAGTGGCTTATTATGACTACAACATACAGTATTGAAAATTTTATGTAGTTTTTACTGTCAGGCACTGTAGAGAGCAGTCAGTGCAAGCTTTATCACAAAATACAGGCTGCTTCTATGAGACTGGCTAGGATAAAGTCAATAATGGTGTTTGTCAGCAGGTGGTAGCAGATACATAAGTATTACCAACACTTTTGTGTGATATAGGTTAGCTTTCATTTTTCATGGAGAATGGAATGTGAAGCAGAACATACTTAAAAATAACAAATACACACATTGCTCTTTTATAGGGAAAGGCCTGTACATTTTTCCTGTTACAGCTTCTCTGCAGATCCAGCATGCTACATTCAGATCTTAATTTTAAAGATACTATAGAAACAAGAGGTATGCAATATCAATGATGATGTAGAAATATTTCTGTTCTTTTTACTAAGAGTAACTAGACAAATAGGTTTTTAAAACTGAATCTCATTTTTCTATTGTAAGATTCAGATTCCTATATAATTTCTGTCCAGGCTACAGTATAATCCATTTTGATTTTTACAGGAGAAAAAGGAAAATGTATCCCTTTTAACAAAAGAAAAACTTAATTGTGCATAGGTAGGTATCTAAAATTACACATTTATATAAGTTTAGGTTGCTGAAGACCGAGCTCAATGACAAAAAAGATCTGCTTATGGCAGAGAATCTCAAAACTGAGTGCTAAACTATATTTTAATCATAGCACTGGGAGCTGGCCAGCAAATCTGGGTTTGTGCTAGCCACTACTTGGAAGTGCCTTTTCTACTTACTGTGGAAGGACATGCAGGTTAGAATCTCCAAGTAAATAGGAAGGAACTTTTGTTTTTGAAATTCCCCACACATACTGAAGTGCTGCCCTTTTTTTTTTTTTTTTTTTTTTTTTTTGCCTTTCTTTAACAAATCTGTGAATTAGCAGGTAGATAGTTCTCAGTGATCTTATTTCATTAAGATCCTAAGTGTAGGTTCGTTCTTGTGGTATTGTATTCCTAATTTTTACCTCAAGAAGCTAATGTCCCTTGTAATGCAAGAGCTGTATTTAGAATATCTTTGAAAAATGAAATATCATACCAATATCTGTTGTCCTTGTACCAAGCCAGCCACGTCCTACACTCTTTTCTTCTTTGCCTTTGATATTGTTCTGTCTCTGCAGGGTATGTTCCATTATGAACTGGAGTTTGCTTAGGAGTGATGGTGGTGGTGTGAGCTATCCAAGCTTTCCAAGCTGGGTGAAACAGAATTTATAATAGTCTCAGTTTAAAAAGGCAATTTCTTGGGGAAATGTTATTAGGAACTTTCTTGTTCTTAAACATCAATGAAAAATACACGGAATACAAAATAGAAATAGCTCATGACTTCCCTAATGTGACAAGATCAGTCCAACAACAGGCACGTCCTCTGATCATGAGTTGTTCACACATCAAGAAAGTCAGGTCACAGCTTGCGGTTATTCTGCTATTCTTGTCCTTAACATGCACATTGATTTATGGCTTTGCGTCTTTGAGGGTCTGCTTGGAGTTGGTGAGACTCAAGTTGTTACTTCATTCTTTGAAAGAAACCCTGAAGTTGGTCCCCAGGCATTTCCAACAACCTTTGAACATGGAACCATGATTTCTTAAGCATGTTGTTTTCAAGAGTACTGAGTGGCTGATTGCACCATATCAACGTGCATTGGCCCATTTTTGTTTGGCTTATTGCATTCTGACTGACTCACTCAGAAAGTGTGACCCCAGCCTTGCCAGACAAAGCAGTCTTCGGTGAATTAGGACCAGGTGAAGCCACCCAGTGCAGAAGTTCATCAACAACAATAACCTTGACAAAAAAGCAAAGTACATTACAGTTATAAAAAATGTTAGTAGGAGTTGGGTAGCAAAGTTTGTCTTCCTTTTTTGTCATTATTATTATTATCTACCTCAGACCAGATTAATCTCATCAGCTGGATCTTGACAGATGTAGTCAAGATCTTGTGCAGGTGGTGCTTCTGGCTTAGTTGCACTTAGTGACAGGGTTGGGTGCCCTTTTCTTGCTCTTGAGATGCTTCTGTTTGAAGTAGTAGGTGGCCTCCTTTACCAGGCAGGGCAGGTGAACTGCTGCTTCCTGTGGCTTCTCCCTACAGCAGTTGTGGAATGCTTGGGGAGGGGTTGGTTCTGAGGGCATGAGCTGAGTCTTCTTCAGCAGCATAAGGCAGGGGCTCCAGCATGGAGCAGACAGACCCCAGTGAAGATAATCTTGTTTCTCACGCTGAGAAGGAACTGGGGTACCAAAGGGATGGTGAGCGGGATAGCAGGGAGGAATGGGAGACTTAGACCCACTGTTGCCTTTTCTCCCAGGGGCTCTCCATGCTTTTCCCAAGGAGAGGGCAGGCTGCATTGCTGCTCCAAGGCCAGAGTGCCCCCACTGAGACCCTATCAGCTGTGGCCTCTGCAGTTTGGGCCAAGCCAGCTACCACTAATTTAAACCATCCCTGGACAAGGTTAATTGTTAGAGTGTGTCTGAGAAAGACATACTCAGTGGTGCGCCCTTTACGTGTTCCTGGAGGGTCAACCCCTCAGCAGTGGCACTGATCCTTAGATTTTAGGCCTTGTGATTTCCCCCTTGATTTCTCCAAGTCACTTTCACCTCCTTTTGTGCCTCCAATCTCCTTTCTCTTCTGCAGTCTCTTGATATAATCATGAACATGTCCAGGTGTCTGGCAATGCACTGGACCCTGCTCTCTGCCATGCTAAGCATGTGAGTAGAACTGAGACTCTCCAGGTGCATGTGGCAGGTAGCATGGGTGGCGGGGGGAATGGAAGGATTAATAGTGATCTTCTGTTTCTTCCTTAGGGAGGAAGAAAGCTGTCAAAAGACAGCAAGCTAGCAAGAGGGGCATCCCTCCACCAGAGTCTCAGTCAAGGCAGAGATGGGAGATGAGCATGTATGGCAGGAGGCACACGTATACCCAACTTCTTGGTATCCCCTGCTTTGCAGGGAGCCTGCTCCAGAGTTCTGCTCTGGAGAAAAGGGCTGCTCCTCTCTGCAACTGCTCCAAGGCCTGCTCTTCCTCCGAGTAGTCTGCTATACATGCGTAGAAAGTAGTTAACAGTTTGATTAGTGGTTTTCCAATTTTTGAAAGTAGACGGATAAAGTCTTGCAAAAAGTTCATTCTGAAATTGAATGCAACTCAGCTTCTTCTGTGGGAATGGGGAGTCTTATAATTAGCTCTACCCATTGATGAGCTGAGCGCCATTCATCTTGACCCTTTTTAAGCATCAGATTTTACTAATGGGGCTTTATCATGATTAATTTAAAACCTGTGTTTTGCATAACGCTGATTACTTCTCCAGTGTACTGTTGTACTTCGACTTCAGTTTGTCCTTGTACCAAAGTGTCATCCATATATGGTATGGCCCCGAGAGTACCATAGGCCATTCTTGTCCAGACTAGCCTTATCTGGGACCTCTACCCACACACCCTATGCCCATGGGCCTGGAAGCTCCACCTAATCTCTAGACTTGGCCCCCAGTCCTGGTCCCAACCATATTATAGGTGGGCCTATGCCCAGCATGGTCCCCTGCTGGTCCTGAGTCATTGACTGGACTTCCCAGGATGACAACTCATCACCTTGCTTTGGTCTCAGGTTGCTGTCAGTCTGACCTACATTATTCTATAATTCTAATTTTGCAGTGATCCAGACTGGGACTGACTGGCTGCAGAGCAGCACTTGTGGACAGCCCCGGGGGGCCTGGTCAACATAACGATCAATGTGCCCTGACAGCAAAGAATGCCAACAGTCTCCTGAACTGTATTAACAGAATACCCAGCAGGTTAGGGGGGGTGATTTTTCACCTTTATTCAGAAATCATGAGACCACATCTGGAATAGTGCATCCAGCTTCAGGTGCCTCCAATACAAGGAAGATAATAATAACCTAGAACATGTTCAGCAGAGGGCCACCAATGTGTTTAAGAGTTGAAACACTTGCCCTATGGGGAAAGGCTGAGGGAGCTGGGCTTGTTCAGCCTAGAGAATAAATGGCTTCAGAGGGAACTAACAGGAGACCCCCAATGCCTACATGGAGGTTACCAAGGAGATGAAGCCAGGCTCTTCACAGTGGTGCATGGTTGGAGGATGAGAGGTAATGGGCATAAATTGAATGAGAGGTTCAGGCTGGATAAAAGGAAAAGCTTGTTCACCATGAGGACACTCAGGCAGTAGAACAGGTTGCCCAGAGAGGTTGTGCAGCTTCCATCCTTGGAGGTTTTCAAGACTCAGTTGGATAAAGCCTAGAGCAACCTGGTCTGCCCTCACAACTGATGTTGCTTTGAGCAGGAGGTTGGAAATAACTCCTTACATCACTTCCAACCTGAATTATTTTGATTCCATGATTTCACAATAGAGGAAGATCAGCTTCTTAGTTGTGTTAAACAATATTGCATTAGTCTGAAAGTGAAATGAATGTATGGGTTTTTTTTTTTTTTTTTTTCCCAGAATCTTATTTCCTTAACTCAGGTTTGTGATTAAATTCCTCTCTTTCATCCAGTTTCTGTCAGGGCATTTTCCTCAATGCAAAAGAGCTTCAGGCCTCTACAGGCCTTCACTATTCCCAGACCTTACAGGCACTCTCAAATGCAAATGTCTTTTTGTTCCCTACCTACCAACATGCCTGCCTATTAAATTATTCCACTAAACCCACCAGAGATCTCTTCAGCATTCTGTCAAAGCCCTGCTGTGTTCTGGCAAAACAACCATTTTCTACTTCTCTTGGGGTCCTTGTCCAGGTTGGAAGAGGCCAAATTTAGCTGAAAGCAAAGAGCAGCCTTGACCGTGTTAGGTCCTGCTCTTCACTGTTCACTGTAAATGTTTGATTTCCTCTGAAGTTTTCTTAGTGCACTTATCTACACTTCTGCTCCGTTTCTGGTGCCTTCTGCTGCCCTCCGAGGGGTGCTGGAAGGACAGGGATGGCTCTGAGATGCTCCTTTGCATTATGTTAATGTCAGTTTTCAAATGAGGCAGTGGAGGGGCAGAGACACATGTTGCATATGTCCTGCTCCCGCTGGGGCTTCTGCCTCTGGGCTGCTGCGTCTCAGAGCTTGGGGAGCTGCATCCAGCTTCAGGCTCTGGATTGTTGTGGGCAGAAGCATCCTCCTGAGCAGCACCTGGGTGTCCTGTAGGCACAAAGAGCCAGTTAGCTACTTTGTACTGGCCCTCTGAAGAGAAAAGGGGACTTTTGCAGTGGCACCACGCAGCCCGGGCAGATGGCAAGCTGCGGCCTTAACACCTATGGATGTGAGGGGCAGTTCAGGAGATACAAATACCCCTGGGGGCAATATCCTGCACAGGGGGAGAGTTCTGGCCCATAGTGAGCAAGGCTTTGCAGAGCAGAGCTCTACAGATGTTTAACAGCTGGGATGCAGTTTGTGGTGTGAGGAAGGTCATTCTGAACTTCCGGAAAAGTGTTGCAGGGGGAAGGCACTGCCGGAAGGTATTGAACCCTCCACACCTCTCTGCATTGCCACAGACATTTTCCCACAGCCAGCTCAAGACCTGCAACCAGCAGCCCTGGGCAGTGCCAATCCCCAGTGCAGCCTCCTACCTGCGGAGCTGCCGGTGTGCTCGGGACACTCCTCAGCAGAGGGGCTGCAAGCCAAAGCCATGTCCCGCCCAAATATTGCTGTGCAGTTGTCAATGAGGAACTCCACCAGCACCTGCACACGGAAAACCATGGGTGTCAGTGCAAGAGGCAGAAAATGTGCTCAAGAGTCTTGCTGCTCCTGACTGACATTTCTCCAGTGAAAGCTGTAGCTCTGTGGCTGCAGCTCCATTAGGAGATCTGCCTGTCACATATTGCAGATAGCCCAGCTGAGGGGCATCCCCCATGCTCCCAGGTGCTGCTGCTGCATTTAGCTGTTGCAATAGCCATGGGATCTGTGGGGATGGCTCAGCTGTGCCCCAGTGGGGGGAGCTAGCTGGTGAGTTCAACATACCTTGTCATTCATCTCTTTCTGGACTTGCAGTGGGAGTGTGCTGTCCGTGCCTGGGCTCAGCATGCTGGGCCCAAAGCAGATGGCAAGGTTGTGGGAGTTCATCCTGCTGGTCTCTGCGTTCTGGCTAATGTGATGGAGCACAGCCAGCACGGGCTTGAGCAAGAGACGATTTGGCCGGGGCAGCTGGTCAGCCACCCTGTGTGAACACAAGCACAACAAGCCATGACTTGAGGGGGCAGTGGCCACTGCTTCTTGCCGTGAGCAAGTCTCAAGTAAACTCCCACAAACGGTGCCTTCTCCAAAGAGAGCAACGCCTGTGCTTACTTTCACTACTTTACACAAGTCCTGTCAAGAAACCCCCAGCGGTAGCTGGGTATGTGGTTAAGTGCAAGATCTGGAATGACCAGATCTTGACTGCAAGGCGAGCGTTTGAGCACAGTGCCTGCTTTTCAGTAGATGGACAGTGTGAATGAAGGTAAGGTTGTCAGGAAACATCACAGGAAGCCTTGCAAAGGCCCATGAAAGCCTGTGCCTGTGTTGTGAAGTATCAGTACTAGCAAGCTGATAGAAATGGCAGGTTTTTCCATGCGACTCCCCATTTTTGGAGAAGGCCCCGGCCTCTCTCAGCCCCTCCAGAACACTATGACTGGCTACAACACTCACTCTTTCAGTTCTTCAATCTTTTCTTCCCTGCTTGGCTTCTCCAGAGCCAGCATCCACTTCTCGTACAGGGCCGCTGACAGGAGTTGGGAGGGGATATTGCAGAGGAAGTCCTGCAAGGCCAGGATATGGAGATGAGGCTTTGGACACCACGCCTGAGCCCACAGGGAGCACCCCCAGCACTTGGGCACCCAAGGAGGCAGCTTGCTTTGAGCTACCTGCTCTCAAAGGTGCTCACGGCCACTGGCAGAGCAGTGGGCTGCACGGGTCCCTGCCCTGCTTGAACATGCCTATTTGAGTGCAGTAAGAGGCCCTGGTGCCTATCAGCCTGGAGTCCACCCAGAAATCTCAGTCTTCCTCCCTGAGGAGGGTGCTGGGGAGGAGGAGGCGGAGGAGGAGGAGGAGGAGGAAGGGAGTTTCCCGTGGGCAGGCAGGAAATCAGTGGCAGAACAAGGGGGACTGAAAACCAGATGGAAAACACAAATGCCAAACTTTCCCAAGTCCAAAAACATGCCGTTTGGCTTCACTAGGGTATCAGCTTTGAGTCCCCCCTGGGACCATCCAGGCACTTGAGTGGGCCCCTGCAGGTTCGCAGTGTCCTCTCAGAGCTGCAAGGCAGAAGAATTCACCTTCAAGACTACCGCCAAGAGGTGCACAGGTTTGCTGTCCAAGCCAACGGTGTCCCCTTTGTCGAGGGCCTCCTTCAAGTCCCTGCGCTCTGTCTCACTGGCAGCTTTGCAAAATATCCCCTCAGTGGCAGGCCCTTCTCTGTACAGTATGGCCAGGAGATCCTGCAGGAGAAAGCAGATAGGGGTGGCAGAAGAGTTCCTTGGGTGAAGAAAGGCCCTTTAGCCTTAGGGGAGCATTTGCTGGAGACAGAAGCAAGTTTTTGCCTGGGAGGCGCACTCTGCTTTGCTTGGGTTTGCATCTAGTTCTCACTGCCGGTAGGTTACACTGGCAGAAACTTGGCCAAGTAACCCCAAGCCACCCTCTTGAGCACCTTCTTCAGGGAAACCCAGAAATCGCCATCTGTTTATGCTGCTGAGAGCTTCCTTTCAATGACTTCTGCAAGGCCACCAACATGCCCCTTAGGGAGCAGACCTGCTTCTCCTCTTCCTGCTCTGGGGTTGTCTCCACTCCAAAGTTACTTCCCGCAGCAGCTGCGTGGGCCGCACAAACCCGCAGACTTGACCCCTTTGACTTGCACAATCAGACCTGACCTTCAGGCCTTGCCAGTGAGAAGTGAGCATGGAGGGCAGCCCCCCAAATCCCTTGTCTCCAGAGAGCCACAGCCCAAGTGCTGGCGATGCTGCCGTGACACAGCCGGGAGCAGGGTAACTGCATAGCCAGGCTGGCTTACCTGGACTGGCTGGGGCAGGGTCTCCTCTTCCCCACAAAGACTTGCCAGAGGCTGCCCAAAGAGGGGGCTCTTGAGGCCAGAGTCTGGCTGCCCTGGGCAGTCCCCATTGGCCGAGGTTCGTCTTTGAGCAAACGGCCACAGGATCAACCTCTTCCTTTTCTTAGTCCCATCCGCTGCAAGCAAGAGGAAAGCAAAGGGCAGGTGAAAAAAGCCAGAGGAAAATTGTCTGTGTGCAGTGCCGTGTGATGCCGAATGCAGAGCAGAGCCGTGTGTTGAAACAGTGACTCTGACTCTGCGGGGGAAACTGGGAGATAGCTAAGGGCTTCCTGAGGGAAGAACCACCACAGCTGTAAAAGTGTGACCACCCCTCTGAGCACACCAGCTTTCCTGCTTTTTTCACCTTCTAGTGACTGTTTCCTCTGAGAAAGCAGGAGCACACAGGGCACAGAAAGAGCTGCGGGGTGTTTGTCATGTGCAGAGGTTTTGGGCATGGCAGAGGTTTCTGGGACCATCGTAAGGCAGATGCGTCGCTTGGACAGCTTGCAGTGGCGGCAGTTTTGGCTACGCAGTCTGAGCGTGCCCCATCCAAGGTCTGGCAAGAGGGGCAGGAGGGGCTCCTGCTTTGGAGCTGCTGTCAAGCGCTATGTGAGAAGGCAGCTGCTCAGCTTCTCTTTCCAACTCACCAGGCGAGTGGCAAAGTCCCTCCTCAGGAGCTGATGGGACCAAGACAGGGCATTGCTTGGTGCCAGCCTGCAAGAAACATGTTCAGATTACAGGGCCACCCCGCAGCAGCAAGGGCCGCCAGCGTGTCGCTGCAGCAGCGCAGAAACGTGTGAGCAGCTCCAGGGACAATCCTGAGGTCATCAGACGCCTGTGGAGGAGGCGCTTGGGTGTGGGAATGGCGTTGCCTCTCTGCCCAACACAGGTGCTGGGGGCACAGGCTGCTGCTGCAGCCGGCCACCCCACTTGACCCTGCAGACCACAGCCCCCAGGCAGTTTTGGGGTGCTGGTGGATGTCAAGAAGGCGCAGCCCTCCTGCGCTGCCCCCACACTAAGCAACTCCTCCCAGACCTCCCCGTGAGGCAGCTGGTGTCTTGAGGGCTTCCGTCCCCGCCACCTTCCCTCCTGAAACTCAGACACCTCCCGCCAGCACCTGGCAAGGGCCGGGGCGGAGCGAGCCCCTGATCTCCGCCGGAATCAACGTCTCCACGGTCCGGGCACTCAGCGGCACCGGCTAGGCAAGAGAGCAAAGAGCCAACGTGAGCAGCTGGTAGCAGGGGCTGCTGCCAAAAGCCCCGTGGTGCTCTACGCAGAGCAGAAACCCCAGGGACACTTACGAGGTTGTAGGAGCCAATGACCTTCACAAGGAGCCGAAGGGAGGCCAGGCGGGTGACGCGGGTCTCCTGGGCTCCTTGGCTTTGCCTGGGCACAGGGCAGGCACAAAGGCAGAGCTCAGTCATAGCCAGCCCTCGCTGCTCGCTCCCCTGACACCAGCCCAGCGCCTCCACACCACCCTCACACAGCAGACCTTCCCACAGCGCTCGCTGGCAGCACCACTCTGCAACACCCCCGGGTCTGCTGCCTCCGGGCCTCCTCCGTATGGAAATGGGAAGTGGCAGCTTGGGGTCCCAATCCATGCAAGCAAGGAGCTGAGGTGACAGCTCCACGGCCTTGCTGTTCACGTGCCCTCACAAGGTGAAGCACCTCCTGCCGCTCTGCCCAGGAGCTGCCCTGCGCAGAGGGTGTCCCGTTCCCCCACCTCCACCGCTGCATTGCTGGGGGCAGCTCCCCTGGGAGCTCTCCACTGCCTGCAGCCTTGACGCCAGCTGCTGGCAGGCCGAATTCCCCAGCAGGGCTCACCTGAGGATGGCACTGAGCCACAGCTCCTTCACCTCCTGCGACCTGCGGCAAAGAGGAGAAACAGCCTCAGAGCCCGCTGCTCCTCCTCCCTCCTCTGCAGAGGCAGAGGCCCCCAGGCACATCTTGCCCGCTTGGCCCTGCTCCACACGGCCAGACACCAAAGCCCCCACTCGGTGTCCCCTGCTCGGTGTCCCCCAGGTGAGCAGAGCTGCAGGGACGTGGCAGGGGCAGGTGCCTTGTGCACACCTGGAGCTGCTGGTGGGTGCATCTGAAACCCAAGCGGGGCCTCTGCTTTCTCTCCCCACAGCCTGAGCTGAGCCCCAGCAAGCCCACAGAGACCTGAAGGCCAGCACAGTGCTCTTTACCCCCCAGAACAGTCCTGGACGTGTCCCCAAGACTCACCGGAAAGTGACCACGCAGAAGTCACCGGGCCACACGAGGACGAGGCTATTGGCACATTTCAGGCCAAAAACCTCCTCCTCATCTTCCCACTCGCACGCCACCTCATGCTTCCGACACAGCACCCAGAGCTCGCCGAGACGCACTCGGTGCTTCAGGAGGAAGGTGGAGCCGCATCTGCCAGGGGCAAGAGCAGAGTCTGACTTGGAGATTGTGTCATGGGGGCAGCCCCAGCAGCCCTCCAGGGCAGAGCCATTTCCCAGGGGCAGAGCCTTGAGGCAGCCACCCCAAGGCTCAGGCAGAAGAAAGGAGTTTCAGGCCCAGCGCACACAGAAGGCACTTCCAAAAAGTCGCCGCTGGTCAGCAGTGCCAGCAGGCGCTTCATCAGGGGCTGCGAATCAGGACAGCAAAACCAGGAGCCTGCCCCTTTCCTCTTACACCTCCCTGAATTACAGGGAAAGGGTGTTCCTACCCGCAGTGCAGGGACACCCATGCAGAGGACTGCAGGTCATTTGGACACAAGTCCTTGTCGGGAGCAAAGGGCATCCACACATCGCATACGCAGTGAGAATAGGCAGAAGGCCTCCTTCTGGGCAGCCTCCGTGGGGATTTGGCTCCTAGAGGATCCAGATCAGCAATATTTGGCAGTATTGCTGTTTGTTGCAGAGAGATGCTGTTCAGTAAGGAACAAATGCAAAGAGTTTGGCCAAAATCCCTTCTCCTGCCCAGCTGTGGGCACCTCCGTTGGCATTTAGGCTGCTGGGAAAGCACGTGCTGCTTTGCTTGTGCGGTCCTGCCAAGGTTAAAATGAGCCAGCCCCTGTCCACTGATGGCCAGGTGCTGTGCAGGCAGCCCCCAGGAGGCACTTTCTGCTCCCGCGGAAGCAGCTCCGGGGAGGAGCAGTGCCCTGGGGCTGGTGGTAGAGGTGGTAGCAGGAGGAAGGATAGCTGCGGTTGCTAATCTTACTTGAATCTGGTGATGGCGATGGCGTTGGGGAAGAGCAGGATGTGTCTGTCCCTCGTCCTGTGGTGCCGGGTCACCTGCGCCCGGTCACTGAGCAGGAGCTGGGGGCTCCTGCGTGACACAAAGGCGCCAAGCGGCGCCGGGGGCCGGGAGGCTCCCCTGCCCATGAGCCCAAGGCTGGCACCAGGAGCCACGTAGCCAGGGGCCCCGGGCTGTGCCTGCGTGCCAGGAGTGGGGCTGCGAGTGCCCCAGGCGCCGCAGCAGTTGGCCTGGCCCATGGTGCTGCAGCTGGGCAGACGGCTATGGTGTGGCCGTGCCCCACGCCGAGCAGCGCCAGGCACGGGCCGGGCCTGAGCAAGGCTGGGAGCAGTGTCCCTGTGCTGGCAGTGCCGCTGGGCTGGGAGCCTGCGTCTCCCTGCTGCCCTGCGCCGGCACGGCGCCGCACTGGGGCAGGGGGGGGTGCTGGTGACCGTGGCCACCCGGGTGTCACTGCCGCACATTGTGATGCGCCGGCCGGGTCATGGGGCAGAGCTGCGGGTGCGGGCTGGGGGCTGCGGGCACAAAGGGCAGTCTTCTCGGCCGCCCAGCACCTCTTATGACACAGTGACACTGCTGCTGGCTCCCATGATGCCCCCTTTGCTCTCCGCGTCTCAGCCCCACATGCCCAGCGCTGGCTCCTGTCATGCAGAGGGTCGAAGGGACGTGCTCAGAGATGAGCTGCCTTTGTGTGTCCTGGTGGTGGCTGCAGGGAGGCAAATGGTGCCTAGGACAAGGGCGGAGATAGGCTTCATGCTGGAGGAGCTCCCAGCTTCAGCAGCTGGCTCTGTATTGGTGAAAAGCCCCCAGTGCACAGGCCTCCCCACAAGGCTGCAACATCGCCTGTTGTTGCTAGCACAGGAGGACTCGAGCTCTGGAGGGGGCAAGCAGCAGGCCCTGTGCACGCTTGAGAACCAGGGCTCAGACGATGCCCCAAATCCCAAGTTTCACGCTTCCTCTGCAGGCAGTCAGCCTAGTGGTCAGCCCCACATTAGTGACCCCCCTCCACTCCAGGTGTCTACAGGTGGCATCAACATGTGAAGTGGGAATCTCAGCTACAATCCCAGTCTGAGAATGGATTTCAGTTGCCTAAACACTAGCACCAGCATCCACTTGTGATGCCTTTGAAAATTCCTTGCGGTGAGGCTGCTGTGATCTCACAAGCACAGCCAGCAGCCATGAGCCTGACACTGGCCTAGGAGGCACTCAGGCTGCTGTGACCTCACAAGCACAGCCAGCAGCCAGGAGCTTGCCTCTGGCCTCGGAAGCACTTAGGCTGCTGTGACCTCACAAGCACAGCCAGCAGCCAGGAGCCTGCCACTGGCCTAGGAGGCACGGAGGCTGCTGTGACCTCCCAGGCACAGCCTTCAGCCATGAGCCTGTCACTGGCCTAGGAGGCACTCAGGCTGCTGTGATGTCACAAGCACAGCCAGCAGGGGGCGCTGGACACTAACCTATGAGGCCCTGAGGTTGCTGTGACCTCAGAAGCGCAGCCAGCAGCCATGAGCCTGACACTGGCCTCAGAGGGACTCAGGCTGATGAGACCTCACAAGCACAGCCAGCAGCCAGGAGCCTGCCACTGGTCTAGGAGGCACTCAGGCTGCTGTGACCTCACAAGCACAGCCAGCAGCCATGACCCTGCCACTGGCCTAGGAGGCACTGAGGCTGCTGTGACCTCACAAGCACAGCCAGCAGCCATTAGCCTGCTACTGACCTCGGAGGCACGGAGGCTACTGTGACCTCACAAACACAACCAGCAGCCAGGAGCCTTCCACTGGCCACAGATGCACTCAAGTTGCTTGGAGCTCAGAAGCACAGCCATCTGCCAGGAGCCTGCCACTGGCCTCGGAGGCACTGAGGCTGCTGTTACCTCACAAGCACAGCCACCAGGGGGTGCTGTAGAATAACCGATGAGGCACTGACGCTGCTGTGACCTCACAAGCACAGTCAGTAGAGGGCGCTGTAGAATAACCTATGAGGCACTGAGGCTGCTGTGACCTCACAAGCACAGCCATCAGCCATGAGCCTGCCACTGGCCTAGGAGGCACTCAGGCTGCTGTGACCTCACAAGCACAGCGAGCAGCCATGAGCCTGCTACTGACCTCGGAGGCACGGAGGCTGCTGTGACGTCACAAGCACAGCCTTCAGCCATGAGCCTGTCACTGGCCTTGGAGGCACTCAGGCTGCTGTGACCTCACAAGCACAGCCAGCAGCCATGAGCCTGACACTGGCCTTCGTTGCACTCAGGGTCCTGTGACGTCACAAGCACAGCCATCAGCCATGAGCCTGCCACTGGCCTGTCAGGCTCTGAGGCTGCTCTGACCTCACAAGCACACCAAGCAGCCATGAGTCTGACACTGGCCTAGCAGGCACTGAGGCTGCTGTCACCTCACAAGTACAGCAAGCAACTATGAGCCTGACACTGGCCTAGGAGGCACTTAGGCTGCTGTGACCTCACAAAAACAGCCAGCAGGGGGCGCTAGACACTAGCCTGTGGGCACTGAGGCTGCTGTGACCTCACAAGCACAGCCAGCAGCCATGAGCCTGGTACTGCCCTTGGAGGCACTGAGGCTGCTGTGACCTCGCAAGCACAGCCAGCAGCCAGGAGCCTGCCACTGGCCTCAGAGGCACTGAGGCTGCTGTGACCTCACAAGCGCAGCAAGCAGCCAGGAGCCTGCCATTGGCCTCGGTGGCACTGAGGCTACTGTGATGTCAGAAGCATAGCCAGCAGCCATGAGCCTGCCACTGGCCTAGGAGGCACTGAGGCTGCTGTGACCTCACAAGCACAGCCAGCAGCCAGGAGCCTGCCACTAACCTAGGAGGCACTGAGCAAGCTGTAATGTCACAAGCACAGCCAGCAGCCAGGAGCCTGCCACTGGCCTCAGAGGCACTCACGCTGCTGTGACCTCACAAGCGCAGCAAGCAGCCAGGAGCCTGCCATTGGCCTCGGTGGCACTGAGGCTACTGTGATGTCAGAAGCATAGCCAGCAGCCATGAGCCTGCCACTGGCCTAGGAGGCACTGACGCTGCTGTGACCTCACAAGCACAGACAGCAGGGGGCGCTGGACAATAACCTATGCGGCACTGAGGCTGCTGTGACCTCACAAGCACAGCCAGCAGCCATGAGCCTGCCACTGGCCTCAGATGCACTGAGGCTGCTGTGACCTCACAAGCACAGCCAGCAGCCATTAGCCTGCCACAGGCCTAGGAGGCACTGAGGCTACTGTGACCTCACAAGCACAGCCAGCAGCAATGAGCCTGCCTTTGGCCTAGGAGGCACTCAGGCTGCTGTGACCTCACAAGAACAGCTAGCAGCCAGGAGCCTGCCACTAACCTATGAGGAACTGAGGCTGCTGTGATATCACAAGCACAGCCAGCAGCCATGAACCTGGCACTGGCCTCAGAGGCACTCAGGCTGCTGTGTCCTGACAAGCACAGCTAGGAGCCATGAACCTGCCACTGGCCTAGGAGGCACTCAGGCTGCTGTAATGTCACAAGCACAGCAAGCAGCCAGGAGCCTGCCACTGGCCTCGGTGGCACTGAGGCTGCTGTGATGTCACAAGCACAGCCAGCAGCCAGGAACCTGCCACTGCCCTAGGAGGCACTGACGCTGCTGTAACGTCACAAGCACAGCCAGCAGCCATGAGCCTGCCACTAGCCTAGGAGGCACTGAGGCTGCTGTGACCTCACAAGCACAGCCAGCAGCCAGGAGCCTGCCACTGGCCTAGGATGCACTGAGGCTGCTGTGACTTCACAAGCACAGCCAACAACCATTAGCCTGCCACTGGCCTAGGAGGCACTCAGACTACTGTGACCTCACAAGCACAACCAGCAGCCATGAGCCTGCCACTGGCCTCAGAGGCACTCAGGCTGCTGTGACCTCAGAAGCACAGCTAGTAGCCATGAACCTGCCACTAGCCTCGGTGGTAGTGAGGCTGCTGTGATGTCACAAGCACAGCCAGCAGCCATGAGCCTGCCACTGGCATAGGAGGCACTGAGGCTGCTGTGATGCCACAAACCCAGCCAGCAGGGGGCGCTGGACACTAACCTATGAGGCCCTAAGGCTGCTGTGACCTCAGAAGCGCAGCCAGCACCCATGAGCCTGACACTGGCCTGTCAGGCACTCAGGCTGATGTGACCTCACAAGCACAGCCAGCAGGGGCCCCTGTAGACTATGCTATCAGGCACTCAGGCTGCTGTGATGTCACAAGCACAGCCAGCAGTAATGAGCCTGCCACTAGCCTAGGAGGCACTCAGACTGCTGTGACCTCACAAGCACAGCCAGCAGCCAGCAGCCTGCCCCTGGCCTTTCAGGCACTCAGGCTGCTGTGACCTCACAAGCACAGCTAGCAGCAATGAACCTGCCACTGGCCTCAGATGCTCTAAGGCAGCTGTGACCTCACAAGCACAGCCTTCAGCCAGCAGCCTGCCACTGGCCTGTCAGGCACTCAGTCTGCTGTCACCTCAGAAGCACAGCCAGGAGGAGGCCATGTAGACTAACCTATGAGGCACTCAGGCTGCTGTGACATCACAAGCACAGCCAGCAGCCATGAGCCTGCCACAGGCCTAGGAGGCACTGAGGCTGCTGTGACCTCAGAAGCACAGCTAGCAGCCATGAACCTGCCACTGGCCTAGGAGGCACTGAGGCTCTCTGTGACCTCACAAACACAGCTAGCAGCCAGGAGCCTGCCACTAGCCTATGAGGAACTGAGGTTGCTGTGACCTCACAAGCACAGCCAGCAACCATGAGCCTGCCACTGCCCTCAGATGCACTGAGGCTGCTGTGACCTCAGAAGCACAGCCTTCAGCCATAAGCCTGCCACAGGCCTAGGATGCACTGAGGCTGCTGTGACATCACAAGCACAGCCAGCAGCCATGAGCCTGCCACTAGCCTGTCAGGCCCTCAGGCTTCTGTGACCTCACAAGCACAGCTAGCAGCCAGGAGCCTGCCACTAACCAATGAGGAACTCAGGCTGCTGTGACCTCACAAGGACAGGCAGCAGCCAGGAGCCTGCCACTGGCCTTGGAGGATCTGAGGCTGCTGTGACCTCACAAGCACAGCCAGCAGCCAGGAGCCTGCCACTGGCCTAGGATGCATTGAGGCTGCTGTGATGTCACAAGCACAGCCAGCAGCCATGAGCCTGCTACTGGCCTAGGAGGCACTCAGGCTGCAGTAACCTCACAAGCACAGCCAGCAGCCATGAGCCTGCCACTGGGCTGTCAGGCACTCAGGCTGCTGTGACCTCACAAGCACAGCTAGCAGCCAGGAGCCTGCCACTAACCAATGAGGAACTCAGGCTGCTGTGACCTCACAAGGACAGGCAGCAGCCATGAGCCTGCCACTGGCCTAGGAGGCACTAAGGCTGCTGTGACCTCACAATCACATCCTGCAGCCATCAGCCTACTACTGGCCTACGAGGCATGGACACTGCTGTGACGTCACAAGCACAGCCAGCAGCCAGGAGCCTGCCACTGGCCTCGGAGGCACTGAGGCTGCTGTGACCTCACAAGCACAGCCAGCAGCCAGGATCCTGCCACTAACCTATGAATCACTGAGGCTGCTGTGACCTCACAAGCACAGGAAGCAGCCCGGAGCCTCACACTGGCTGGTCAGGTTCTCAGGGTGCTGCGAGCTGACGAGCTCAGCCATCAGCCATGAGCCTGCCACTGGCCTCAGATGCACTCAGGCTGCTGTGACCTCACAAGCACAGCCAGCAGCAATTAGCATGGCACTGGCCTCGGAGGCCCTGAGGCTGCTGTGACCTCACAAGCACAGCCAGCAGCCAGGAGCCTGCCACTGGCCTAGGAAGCACGGAGGCTGCTGTGATGTCACAAGCACAGCCAGCAGGGGGCGCTGGACACTAACCTAGGAGGCCCTGAGACTGCTGTGACCTCAGAAGCAGAGCCAGTAGCCATGAGCCTGCCACTGGCCTAGGAGGCACTGACGCTGCTGTGACCTCACAAGCACAGCCAGCAGGGGGCGCTGGACAATAACCTATGAGTCCCTGAGGCTGCTGTGACCTCACAAGCACAGCCAGCAGCCATGAACCTGCCACTGGCCTTAGGAGGCAATGAGGCTGCTGTGACCTCACAAGCACAGCCTACAACCATTAGCCTGCCACTGGCCTAGGAGGCACTGAGGCTGCTGTGACCTCACAAGCACAGCCAGCAGCCATGAGCCTGACACTGGCCTAGGAGGCACTGACGCTGCTGTGACGTCACAAGCACAGCCAGCAGCCATGAGCCTGCTACCGGCGTAGAAGGCACTCAGGCTGCTGTGACGTCGCAAACACAGCCAGCAGCCATTAGCCTGCCATTGGCCTAGCAGGCACTGTTGCTGCTGTGACCTCACAAGCACAGCTAGCAGCCATGAACCTGCCACTGGCCTAGGAGGCACTGAGGCTGCTGTGACGTCACAAGCACAGCCAGCAGTCAGCAGCCTGCCACTGGCCTAGGAGGCACGTAGGCTGCTGTGACCTCAGAAGCACAGCTAGTAGCCATGAACCTGCCACTGGCCTAGGAGGCACTGAGGGTGCTGTGACCTCACATACACAGCCATCAGTCAGCAGCCTGCCACTGGCCTAGGAGGCACGTAGGCTGCTGTGACCTCAGAAGCACAACTAGTAGCCAGGAACCTGCCACTGGCCTCGGTGGCACTGAGGCTGCTGTGATATCACAAGCACAACCAGCAGCCAGGAGCCTGCCACTGGCCTGTCAGGCACTCAGGCTGCTGTGACTTCACAAGCACAGGCAGCAGGGGGCGCTGTAGACTAACCTATGAGGCACTGAGGCTCTCTGTGACCTCACAAGCACAGGTAGCAGGCAGGAGCCTGCCACTACCCTATGAGGAACTGAGGTTGCTGAGACCTCACAAGCACAGCCAGCAGCCATGAGCCTGCCACTGGCCTCGGAGGCACTCAGACTGCTGTGACCTCACAAGCACAGCCAGCAGCCATGAGCCTGCCACTGGCCTAGCAGGCACTGAGGCTGCTGTCACCTCAGAAGCACAGCCAGCAGCCATAAGCCTGCCACAGGCCATGGAGGCACTCAGGCTGCTGTGACCTCACAAGCACAGCTAGCAGCCATGAACCTGCCACTGGCCTAGGTGGCACTGAGGCTGCTGTAATGTCACAAGCCCAGCAAAAAGCCAGGAGCCTGCCATTGGCCTCGGTGGCACTGAGGCTGCTGTGACCTCACAAGCACAGCCAGCAGCCAGGAGCCTGCCACTGGCCTTGGAGGCACTGACGCTGCTGTGACCTCACAAGCACAGTCAGCAGCTAGGAGCCTGACACTGGCCTCGGAGGCACTGAGGCTCCTGGGACCTCACAAGCACAGCCATCAGCCATGAACCTGTCACTCGCCTCAGGGGCATGGAGGCTGCTGTACTGTCACAAGCCCAGCAAGCAGCCAGGAGCCTGCCACTGGCCTCGGTGGCACTGAGGCTGCTGTGACGTCAGAAGCACAGCCAGCAACCATGAGCCCGGTACTGGCCTAGGAGGCAATGACGCTGCTGTGACGTCACAAGCACAGCCAGCAGACAAGAGCCCGCTACTGCCCTAGGAGGCCCTGAGACTGCTGTGACCTCACAAGCACAGCCAGCAGCCAGCAGCCTGCTACTGGCCAGTCAGGCACTCAGGCTTCTGTGACGTCACAAGCACAGCCAGCAGGAGGCCATGAAGACTAACCTAGGAGGCACTGAGGCTGCTGTGACATCACAAGCACAGCCAACAGCCAGCAGCCTGACACTGGCCTCAGATGCACTAAGGCTGCTGTGACTTCACAAGCACAGCCAGCAGCCATTAGCCTGCCACAGGCCTAGGAGGCATGTAGCCTGCTGTGACCTCACAAGCACAGCCAGCAGCCATGAGCCTGCCACTGGCCTCGGAGGCACGGAGGCTGCTGTGAATTCACAATCACATCCTGCAGCCATCAGTCTGCTACTGGACTATGAGGCCCTGACGCTGCTGTGACGTCAGAAGCACAGCCAGCAGCCATGAGCCTGCCACTGCCCTAGGAGGCACTGAGGCTGCTGTGACCTCACAAGCACAGCCAGCAGCCAGGAGCCTGCCACTAACCTAGGAGGCACTGAGCAAGCTGTAATGTCACAAGCACAGCCAGCAGCCATGAGCCTGCCACTGGCCTCAGAGGCACTCAGGCTGCTGTGACCTCAGAAGCACAGCTAGTAGCCATGAACCTGCCACTAGCCTCGGTGGTAGTGAGGCTGCTGTGATGTCACAAGCACAGCCAGCAGCCATGAGCCTGCCACTGGCATAGGAGGCACTGAGGCTGCTGTGATGCCACAAACCCAGCCAGCAGGGGGCGCTGGACACTAACCTATGAGGCCCTAAGGCTGCTGTGACCTCAGAAGCGCAGCCAGCACCCATGAGCCTGACACTGGCCTGTCAGGCACTCAGGCTGATGAGACCTCACAAGCACAGCCAGCAGGGGCCCCTGTAGACTATGCTATCAGGCACTCAGGCTGCTGTGATGTCACAAGCACAGCCAGCAGTAATGAGCCTGCCACTAGCCTAGGAGGCACTCAGACTGCTGTGACCTCACAAGCACAGCCAGCAGCCAGCAGCCTGCCCCTGGCCTTTCAGGCACTCAGGCTGCTGTGACCTCACAAGCACAGCTAGCAGCAATGAACCTGCCACTGGCCTCAGATGCTCTAAGGCAGCTGTGACCTCACAAGCACAGCCTTCAGCCAGCAGCCTGCCACTGGCCTGTCAGGCACTCAGTCTGCTGTCACCTCAGAAGCACAGCCAGGAGGAGGCCATGTAGACTAACCTATGAGGCACTCAGGCTGCTGTGACATCACAAGCACAGCCAGCAGCCATGAGCCTGCCACAGGCCTAGGAGGCACTGAGGCTGCTGTGACCTCAGAAGCACAGCTAGCAGCCATGAACCTGCCACTGGCCTAGGAGGCACTGAGGCTCTCTGTGACCTCACAAACACAGCTAGCAGCCAGGAGCCTGCCACTAGCCTATGAGGAACTGAGGTTGCTGTGACCTCACAAGCACAGCCAGCAACCATGAGCCTGCCACTGCCCTCAGATGCACTGAGGCTGCTGTGACCTCAGAAGCACAGCCTTCAGCCATAAGCCTGCCACAGGCCTAGGATGCACTGAGGCTGCTGTGACATCACAAGCACAGCCAGCAGCCATGAGCCTGCCACTAGCCTGTCAGGCCCTCAGGCTTCTGTGACCTCACAAGCACAGCTAGCAGCCAGGAGCCTGCCACTAACCAATGAGGAACTCAGGCTGCTGTGACCTCACAAGGACAGGCAGCAGCCAGGAGCCTGCCACTGGCCTTGGAGGATCTGAGGCTGCTGTGACCTCACAAGCACAGCCAGCAGCCAGGAGCCTGCCACTGGCCTAGGATGCATTGAGGCTGCTGTGATGTCACAAGCACAGCCAGCAGCCATGAGCCTGCTACTGGCCTAGGAGGCACTCAGGCTGCAGTAACCTCACAAGCACAGCCAGCAGCCATGAGCCTGCCACTGGGCTGTCAGGCACTCAGGCTGCTGTGACCTCACAAGCACAGCTAGCAGCCAGGAGCCTGCCACTAACCAATGAGGAACTCAGGCTGCTGTGACCTCACAAGGACAGGCAGCAGCCATGAGCCTGCCACTGGCCTAGGAGGCACTAAGGCTGCTGTGACCTCACAATCACATCCTGCAGCCATCAGCCTACTACTGGCCTACGAGGCATGGACACTGCTGTGACGTCACAAGCACAGCCAGCAGCCAGGAGCCTGCCACTGGCCTCGGAGGCACTGAGGCTGCTGTGACCTCACAAGCACAGCCAGCAGCCAGGATCCTGCCACTAACCTATGAATCACTGAGGCTGCTGTGACCTCACAAGCACAGGAAGCAGCCCGGAGCCTCACACTGGCTGGTCAGGTTCTCAGGGTGCTGCGAGCTGACGAGCTCAGCCATCAGCCATGAGCCTGCCACTGGCCTCAGATGCACTCAGGCTGCTGTGACCTCACAAGCACAGCCAGCAGCAATTAGCATGGCACTGGCCTCGGAGGCCCTGAGGCTGCTGTGACCTCACAAGCACAGCCAGCAGCCAGGAGCCTGCCACTGGCCTAGGAAGCACGGAGGCTGCTGTGATGTCACAAGCACAGCCAGCAGGGGGCGCTGGACACTAACCTAGGAGGCCCTGAGACTGCTGTGACCTCAGAAGCAGAGCCAGTAGCCATGAGCCTGCCACTGGCCTAGGAGGCACTGACACTGCTGTGACCTCACAAGCACAGCCAGCAGGGGGCGCTGGACAATAACCTATGAGTCCCTGAGGCTGCTGTGACCTCACAAGCACAGCCAGCAGCCATGAACCTGCCACTGGCCTTAGGAGGCACTGAGGCTGCTGTGACCTCACAAGCACAGCCTACAACCATTAGCCTGCCACTGGCCTAGGAGGCACTGAGGCTGCTGTGACCTCACAAGCACAGCCAGCAGCCATGAGCCTGACACTGGCCTAGGAGGCACTGACGCTGCTGTGACGTCACAAGCACAGCCAGCAGCCATGAGCCTGCTACCGGCGTAGAAGGCACTCAGGCTGCTGTGACGTCGCAAACACAGCCAGCAGCCA
This sequence comes from Dromaius novaehollandiae, assembly GCF_036370855.1. Lineage (NCBI taxonomy): Eukaryota > Metazoa > Chordata > Aves > Casuariiformes > Dromaiidae > Dromaius > Dromaius novaehollandiae. The sequence goes on along the minus strand of NW_026991301.1, from coordinate 1,387,558 downwards.
TTAGCCTGCCATTGGCCTAGCAGGCACTGTTGCTGCTGTGACCTCACAAGCACAGCTAGCAGCCATGAACCTGCCACTGGCCTAGGAGGCACTGAGGCTGCTGTGACGTCACAAGCACAGCCAGCAGTCAGCAGCCTGCCACTGGCCTAGGAGGCACGTAGGCTGCTGTGACCTCAGAAGCACAGCTAGTAGCCATGAACCTGCCACTGGCCTAGGAGGCACTGAGGCTGCTGTGACCTCACATACACAGCCATCAGTCAGCAGCCTGCCACTGGCCTAGGAGGCACGTAGGCTGCTGTGACCTCAGAAGCACAACTAGTAGCCAGGAACCTGCCACTGGCCTCGGTGGCACTGAGGCTGCTGTGATATCACAAGCACAACCAGCAGCCAGGAGCCTGCCACTGGCCTGTCAGGCACTCAGGCTGCTGTGACTTCACAAGCACAGGCAGCAGGGGGCGCTGTAGACTAACCTATGAGGCACTGAGGCTCTCTGTGACCTCACAAGCACAGGTAGCAGGCAGGAGCCTGCCACTACCCTATGAGGAACTGAGGTTGCTGAGACCTCACAAGCACAGCCAGCAGCCATGAGCCTGCCACTGGCCTCGGAGGCACTCAGACTGCTGTGACCTCACAAGCACAGCCAGCAGCCATGAGCCTGCCACTGGCCTAGCAGGCACTGAGGCTGCTGTCACCTCAGAAGCACAGCCAGCAGCCATAAGCCTGCCACAGGCCATGGAGGCACTCAGGCTGCTGTGACCTCACAAGCACAGCTAGCAGCCATGAACCTGCCACTGGCCTAGGTGGCACTGAGGCTGCTGTAATGTCACAAGCCCAGCAAAAAGCCAGGAGCCTGCCATTGGCCTCGGTGGCACTGAGGCTGCTGTGACCTCACAAGCACAGCCAGCAGCCAGGAGCCTGCCACTGGCCTTGGAGGCACTGACGCTGCTGTGACCTCACAAGCACAGTCAGCAGCTAGGAGCCTGACACTGGCCTTTCAGGCACTCAGGCTGCTGTGACCTCACAAGCACAGCTAGCAGCAATGAACCTGCCACTGGCCTCAGATGCTCTAAGGCAGCTGTGACCTCACAAGCACAGCCTTCAGCCAGCAGCCTGCCACTGGCCTGTCAGGCACTCAGTCTGCTGTCACCTCAGAAGCACAGCCAGGAGGAGGCCATGTAGACTAACCTATGAGGCACTCAGGCTGCTGTGACATCACAAGCACAGCCAGCAGCCATGAGCCTGCCACAGGCCTAGGAGGCACTGAGGCTGCTGTGACCTCAGAAGCACAGCTAGCAGCCATGAACCTGCCACTGGCCTAGGAGGCACTGAGGCTCTCTGTGACCTCACAAACACAGCTAGCAGCCAGGAGCCTGCCACTAGCCTATGAGGAACTGAGGTTGCTGTGACCTCACAAGCACAGCCAGCAACCATGAGCCTGCCACTGCCCTCAGATGCACTGAGGCTGCTGTGACCTCAGAAGCACAGCCTTCAGCCATAAGCCTGCCACAGGCCTAGGATGCACTGAGGCTGCTGTGACATCACAAGCACAGCCAGCAGCCATGAGCCTGCCACTAGCCTGTCAGGCCCTCAGGCTTCTGTGACCTCACAAGCACAGCTAGCAGCCAGGAGCCTGCCACTAACCAATGAGGAACTCAGGCTGCTGTGACCTCACAAGGACAGGCAGCAGCCAGGAGCCTGCCACTGGCCTTGGAGGATCTGAGGCTGCTGTGACCTCACAAGCACAGCCAGCAGCCAGGAGCCTGCCACTGGCCTAGGATGCATTGAGGCTGCTGTGATGTCACAAGCACAGCCAGCAGCCATGAGCCTGCTACTGGCCTAGGAGGCACTCAGGCTGCAGTAACCTCACAAGCACAGCCAGCAGCCATGAGCCTGCCACTGGGCTGTCAGGCACTCAGGCTGCTGTGACCTCACAAGCACAGCTAGCAGCCAGGAGCCTGCCACTAACCAATGAGGAACTCAGGCTGCTGTGACCTCACAAGGACAGGCAGCAGCCATGAGCCTGCCACTGGCCTAGGAGGCACTAAGGCTGCTGTGACCTCACAATCACATCCTGCAGCCATCAGCCTACTACTGGCCTACGAGGCATGGACACTGCTGTGACCTCACAAGCACAGCCAGCAGCCAGGATCCTGCCACTAACCTATGAATCACTGAGGCTGCTGTGACCTCACAAGCACAGGAAGCAGCCCGGAGCCTCACACTGGCTGGTCAGGTTCTCAGGGTGCTGCGAGCTGACGAGCTCAGCCATCAGCCATGAGCCTGCCACTGGCCTCAGATGCACTCAGGCTGCTGTGACCTCACAAGCACAGCCAGCAGCAATTAGCATGGCACTGGCCTCGGAGGCCCTGAGGCTGCTGTGACCTCACAAGCACAGCCAGCAGCCAGGAGCCTGCCACTGGCCTAGGAAGCACGGAGGCTGCTGTGATGTCACAAGCACAGCCAGCAGGGGGCGCTGGACACTAACCTAGGAGGCCCTGAGACTGCTGTGACCTCAGAAGCAGAGCCAGTAGCCATGAGCCTGCCACTGGCCTAGGAGGCACTGACGCTGCTGTGACCTCACAAGCACAGCCAGCAGGGGGCGCTGGACAATAACCTATGAGTCCCTGAGGCTGCTGTGACCTCACAAGCACAGCCAGCAGCCATGAACCTGCCACTGGCCTTAGGAGGCACTGAGGCTGCTGTGACCTCACAAGCACAGCCTACAACCATTAGCCTGCCACTGGCCTAGGAGGCACTGAGGCTGCTGTGACCTCACAAGCACAGCCAGCAGCCATGAGCCTGACACTGGCCTAGGAGGCACTGACGCTGCTGTGACGTCACAAGCACAGCCAGCAGCCATGAGCCTGCTACCGGCGTAGAAGGCACTCAGGCTGCTGTGACGTCGCAAACACAGCCAGCAGCCATTAGCCTGCCATTGGCCTAGCAGGCACTGTTGCTGCTGTGACCTCACAAGCACAGCTAGCAGCCATGAACCTGCCACTGGCCTAGGAGGCACTGAGGCTGCTGTGACGTCACAAGCACAGCCAGCAGTCAGCAGCCTGCCACTGGCCTAGGAGGCACGTAGGCTGCTGTGACCTCAGAAGCACAGCTAGTAGCCATGAACCTGCCACTGGCCTAGGAGGCACTGAGGCTGCTGTGACCTCACATACACAGCCATCAGTCAGCAGCCTGCCACTGGCCTAGGAGGCACGTAGGCTGCTGTGACCTCAGAAGCACAACTAGTAGCCAGGAACCTGCCACTGGCCTCGGTGGCACTGAGGCTGCTGTGATATCACAAGCACAACCAGCAGCCAGGAGCCTGCCACTGGCCTGTCAGGCACTCAGGCTGCTGTGACTTCACAAGCACAGGCAGCAGGGGGCGCTGTAGACTAACCTATGAGGCACTGAGGCTCTCTGTGACCTCACAAGCACAGGTAGCAGGCAGGAGCCTGCCACTACCCTATGAGGAACTGAGGTTGCTGAGACCTCACAAGCACAGCCAGCAGCCATGAGCCTGCCACTGGCCTCGGAGGCACTCAGACTGCTGTGACCTCACAAGCACAGCCAGCAGCCATGAGCCTGCCACTGGCCTAGCAGGCACTGAGGCTGCTGTCACCTCAGAAGCACAGCCAGCAGCCATAAGCCTGCCACAGGCCATGGAGGCACTCAGGCTGCTGTGACCTCACAAGCACAGGAAGCAGCCATGAACCTGCCACTGGCCTAGGTGGCACTGAGGCTGCTGTGATGTCACAAGCACAGCCAGCAACCATGAGCCCGGTACTGGCCTAGGAGGCAATGACGCTGCTGTGACGTCACAAGCACAGCCAGCAGACAAGAGCCCGCTACTGCCCTAGGAGGCCCTGAGACTGCTGTGACCTCACAAGCACAGCCAGCAGCCAGCAGCCTGCTACTGGCCAGTCAGGCACTCAGGCTTCTGTGACGTCACAAGCACAGCCAGCAGGAGGCCATGAAGACTAACCTAGGAGGCACTGAGGCTGCTGTGACATCACAAGCACAGCCAACAGCCAGCAGCCTGACACTGGCCTCAGATGCACTAAGGCTGCTGTGACTTCACAAGCACAGCCAGCAGCCATTAGCCTGCCACAGGCCTAGGAGGCATGTAGCCTGCCGTGACCTCACAAGCACAGCCAGCAGCCATGAGCCTGCCACTGGCCTCGGAGGCACGGAGGCTGCTGTGAATTCACAATCACATCCTGCAGCCATCAGTCTGCTACTGGACTATGAGGCCCTGACGCTGCTGTGACGTCAGAAGCACAGCCAGCAGCCATGAGCCTGCCACTGCCCTAGGAGGCACTGAGGCTGCTGTGACCTCACAAGCACAGCCAGCAGCCAGGAGCCTGCCACTAACCTAGGAGGCACTGAGCAAGCTGTAATGTCACAAGCACAGCCAGCAGCCAGGAGCCTGCCACTGGCCTTAGAGGCATGGAGGCTGCTGTGACCTCACAAGCACAGCCAGCAGGGGACGCTGGACACTAACCTAGGAGGCACTGAGGCTGCTGTGACCTCACAAGCACAGCCAGCAGCCAGCAGCCTGCCACTGGACGAGGAGGCACTGAGGCTGCTGTGACATCACAAGCACAGCAAGCAGGGGGCGATGGACACTAACCTATGAGGCCCTGAGGCTGCTGTGACCTCACAAGGACAGCCAGCAGCCAGGAGCCTGCCACTGGCCTCGGAGGCACTCAGGCTGCTGTGACAGCACAAGGACAGCCAGCAGCCATGAGCCTGCCACTGGCCTCAGAGGCACTGAGGTTGCTGTGACCTCTCAAGCACAGTCAGCAGCCAGCAGCCTGACACTGGCCTCAGATGCACTGAGTTTGCTGTGACCTCACAAGCACAGCTAGCAGCCATGAGCCTGCCACTGGCCTAGGATGCACTGAGGCTGCTGTGACATCACAAGCACAGCCAGCAGCCATGAGCCTGCTACTGGCCTAGGAGGCACTCAGGCTGCTGTGACCTCACAAGCACAGGCAGCAGCCAGGAGCCTGCCACTGGCCTAGGAGGCACTGAGGCTGCTGTGACCTCACAAGCACAGCCAGCAGCCAGCAGCCTGCTACTGGCCTAGGAGGCACTGAGGCTGCTGTGACCTCACAAGCACAGGCAGCAGCCAGGAGCCTGCCACTGGCCCAGGATGCACTGAGGCTGCTGTGACCTCACAAGCACAGCCAGCAGCCAGCAGCCTGCCACTAACTAATGAGGAACTCAGGCTGCTGTGACATCACAAGCACAGCCAGCAGCCAGGAGCCTGCCACTGGCTTCGGAGGCACTGAGGCTGCTGTGACCTCACAAGCACAGCTAGAAGCCATCAACCTGCCACTGGCCTAGGAGGCTCTGAGGCTGCTGTAATGTCACAAGCACAGCCAGCAGCCATGAGCCTGCCACTGGCCTCAGAGGCACTCAGGCTGCTGTGACCTCAGAAGCACAGCTAGTAGCCATGAACCTGCCACTAGCCTCGGTGGTAGTGAGGCTGCTGTGATGTCACAAGCACAGCCAGCAGCCATGAGCCTGCCACTGGCATAGGAGGCACTGAGGCTGCTGTGATGCCACAAACCCAGCCAGCAGGGGGCGCTGGACACTAACCTATGAGGCCCTAAGGCTGCTGTGACCTCAGAAGCGCAGCCAGCACCCATGAGCCTGACACTGGCCTGTCAGGCACTCAGGCTGATGAGACCTCACAAGCACAGCCAGCAGGGGCCCCTGTAGACTATGCTATCAGGCACTCAGGCTGCTGTGATGTCACAAGCACAGCCAGCAGTAATGAGCCTGCCACTAGCCTAGGAGGCACTCAGACTGCTGTGACCTCACAAGCACAGCCAGCAGCCAGCAGCCTGCCCCTGGCCTTTCAGGCACTCAGGCTGCTGTGACCTCACAAGCACAGCTAGCAGCAATGAACCTGCCACTGGCCTCAGATGCTCTAAGGCAGCTGTGACCTCACAAGCACAGCCTTCAGCCAGCAGCCTGCCACTGGCTTCGGAGGCACTCAGGCTGCTGTGACATCACAAGCACAGCCAGCAGCCAGGAGCCTGCCACTGGCTTCGGAGGCACTGAGGCTGCTGTGACCTCACAAGCACAGCTAGAAGCCATGAACCTGCCACAGGCCTAGGAGGCTCTGAGGCTGCTGTAATGTCACAAGCACAGCCAGCAGCTATGGGCCTGCCACTGGCCTATAGGGATCAGAGGCTGCTGTGACCTCACAAGCACAGTCAGCAGCCATTGGCCTGCCACTGTCCAAACAGGCACTCAGGCTGCTTTGACCTCACCAGCACACCAAGCAGCCATTGGCCTCCCTCTGGCCTACAGGAAAAGGAGGTTGATGTGACCTCACAAGCACAGCGAGGAGCCAGGGGCCTGCCACTGCCCTATAAGGTACAGAGACAAATGTGACCTCAAAAGGCAGCCAGCAGCCAAGGGCCTGCCACTAGCCTATCAGGCACTAGGACTGCTGTGACCTCACAAGCACAGCCAGCAGCTATGGGCCTGCCACTGGCCTATAGGAAAAGGAGGCTGCTGTGACCTCACAAGCACACCAAGCAGCCATTGGCCTCCCACTGCCCGATGAGGCGCTGACGCTGCTGTCAACTCAGAAGCGCAGTAAAGAGTCAGGGGCCTGCCACTGCCCTCAAGGGCATGGAGGCTGCTGTGACCTCAGAAGCCCAGCCAGCAGCTATGGGCCTGCCACTGCCCTATAGGGCACTGAGGCTTCTCTGACCTCACAAGCCCACCCAGCAGTCATTGGCCTCAAACTGGCCTATCAGGCACTGAGGCTTCTGTAACCTCACAAGCACAGGCAGCAGCAAGGGGCCTGCCACTGGCCTGTGAAGCAGTGAGGCTGCTGTGACCTCACAAGCACAGCCAGCAGCCAGCAGCCTGCCACTAACTAATGAGGAACTCAGGCTGCTGTGACCTCACAAGCACAGCCAGCAGCCAGCAGCCTGCTACTGGCCTACAAGGCACTGACGCTGCTGTGACGTCATAAGCACAGGCAGCAGCCAGGAGCCTACCACTAACCTATGAGGCACTGAGGTTGCTATTACCTCGCAAGGACAGCCAGCAGTCATGAGCCTGCCACTGGCCTCAGGGGCACTCAGGCTGCTGTGACCTCACAAGCAGAGCCATCAGCCATGAAGCTGTCACTGGCCTAGGAGGCATTGAGGCTGCTGTAATGTCACAAGCCCAGCAAGCAGCCAGGAGCCTGCCACTGGCCTCAGTGGCACTGAGGCTGCTGTGATGTCACAAGCACAGCCAGCAAACATGAGCCTGCCACTGGCCTAGGAGGCACTGACGCTGCTGTGACGTCACAAGCACAGCCAGCAGCCATGAGCCTGCTACAAGCCTAGGAGGCACGGAGGCTGCTGTGACCTCACAAGCACAGGCAGCAGTGGGTGCTGTAGACTAACCTATGAGGCACTGAGGCTGCTGTGACCTCACAAGGACAGCCTTCAGCCATGAGCCTGCTACTGGCCTCGGAGGTACTCAGGCTGCTGTGACCTCACAAGCACAGTCAGCAGCTGTGAGCCTGCCACTGTCCTAGGAGGCACTGAGGCTTCTCTGACCTCACAAGCCCACCCAGCAGTCATTGGCCTCAAACTGGCCTATCAGGCACTGAGGCTTCTGTAACCTCACAAGCACAGGCAGCAGCAAGGGGCCTGCCACTGGCCTATGAAGCACTGAGGCTGCTGTGACGTCATGAGCCCAGGCAGCAGCTATGGGCCTGCCACTGGCCTATGAGGCACTGAGGCTGCTGTGACCTCAAAAGCACAGTCAGCAGCCAGGGGCCTGCTGCTGGCCTATCAGGCTGTAGGAGTGTTGTCACCTGACAAGCACAGCCAGCAGCTATGGGCCTGCCACTGGCCTATAGGGAACAGAGGCTGCTGTGACCTCACAAGCACATCCAGCAGCTATGGGCCTGCCACTGGCCTATAGGAAAAGGAGGCTGCTGTGACCTCACAAGCACAGGCAGCGGCCATTAGCCTCCCACTGCCCGATGAGGCGCTGACGCTGCTGTCAACTCAGAAGCACAGTAAACAGTCAGGGGCCTGCCACTGCCCTCAAGAGCATGGAGGCTTCTCTGACCTCACAAGCCCACCCAGCAGTCATTGGCCTCAAACTGGCCTATCAGGCACTGAGGCTGCTGTGACCTCACGAGCCCAGGCAGCAGCTATGGGCCTGCCACTGGCCTATGAGGCACGGAGGCTGCTGTGACCTCACAAGCACAGTCAGCAGACAGGGGCCTGCTGCTGGCCTATCAGGCTCTAGGAGTGTTGTAACCTGACCAGCACAGCCAGCAGCTCTGGGCCTGCCACTGGCCTATAGGGAACAGAGGCTGCTGTGACCTCACAAGCACAGGCAGCAGCCATTGGCCTGCCACTGTCCAAACAGGCACTCAGGCTGCTTTGACCTCACCAGCACACCAAGCAGCCATTGGCCTCCCTCTGTCCTGCAGGAAAAGGAGGCTGATGTGACCTCACAAGCACAACGAGTAGCCAGGGGGCCTCCCACTGCCCTATAAGGTATAGAGACAAATGTGACCTCAAAAGGCAGCCAGCAGACGGGGCCTGCCACGGGCCTATCAGGCAATAGGACTGCTGTGACCTCACAAGCACAGACAGCAGCCATTGGCCTGCCACTGGCCTATACAGCACGGAGGCTTCTCTGACCTCACAAGCCCACCCAGCAGTCATTGGCCTCAAACTGGCCTATCAGGCACTGAGGCTTCTGTAACCTCACAAGCACAGGCAGCAGCAAGGGGCCTGCCACTGGCCTGTGAAGCACTGAGGCTGCTGTGACCTCACGAGCCCAGGCAGCAGCTATGGGCCTGCCACTGGCCTATGAGGCACTGAGGCTGCTGTGACCTCACAAGCACAGTCAGCAGCCAGGGGCCTGCTGCTGGCCTATCAGGAAATAGGACTGCTGTGAACTGACAAGCACAGCCAGCAGCTACGGGCCTGCCACTGGCCAATGAGGCACGGAGGCTGCTGTGACCTCAAAAGCACAGTCAGCAGACAGGGGCCTGCTACTGGCCTATCAGGATCTAGGAGTGTTGTAACCTGACCAGCACAGCCAGCAGCTATGGGCCTGCCACTGGCCTATAGGGAACAGAGGCTGCTGTGACCTCACAAGCACAGGCAGCAGCCATTAGTGTCCCACTGCCCGATGAGGCGCTGACGCTGCTGTCAACTCAGAAGCACAGTAAACAGTCAGGGGCCTACCACTGTCCAAACAGGCACTCAGGCTGCTTTGACCTCACCAGCACACCAAGCAGCCATTGGCCTGCCGCTGCCCTATGAGGCACTGAGGCTGCTGTGACCTCACAAGCACAGCGAGGAGCCAGAGGCCTGCCATTGCCCTATAAGGTACAGAGACAATTGTGACCTCAAAAGGCAGCCAGCAGACAGATGCCTGCCACGGGCCTATCAGGAAATAGGACTACTGTGACCTTACAAGCACAGCCAGCAGCTACGGGCCTGCCACTGGCCTATGAGGCACACAGGCTGCTGTGACCTCAAAAGCACAGCCAGCAGCCATTGGCCTCCCACGGGCCTATCAGGCACTGAGGCTGCTGTGACCTCACAAGCACAGCCAGCAGCCAAGGGCCTGCCACAGGCCTATCAGGCAATAGGACTGCTGTGACCTCACAAGCACAGCCAGCAGCTATGGGCCTGCCACTGGCCTATAGGAAAAGGAGGCTGCTGTGACCTCACAAGCACAGCCAGCAGCCATTGGCCTCCCACTGCCCGATGAGGCACTGACGCTGCTGTCAACTCAGAAGCACAGTAAACAGTCAGGGGCCTGCCACTGCCCTATAAGGTACAGAGACAATGGTGACCTCAAAAGGCAGCCAGCAGACAGAGGCCTGCCACGGGCCTCTCAGGAAAGAGGACTGCTGTGACCTTACAAGAACAAACAGCAGCTACGGGCCTCCACTGGCCTATGAGGCACGGAGGCTGCTGTGACCTCAAAAGCACACCAAGCAGCCATTGGCCTCCCACGGGCCAATCAGGCACTGTGGCTGCTGTGACCTTACAAGCACAGCCAGCAGCCAGGGGCCTGCCACTGGCCTATGAGGCACGGAGGCTGCTGTGACCTCACAAGCACAGCCAGCAGCCAAGGGCCTGCCACTAGCCTATCAGGCACTAGGACTGCTGTGACCTCACAAGCACAGCCAGCAGCTATGGGCCTGCCACTGGCCTATAGGAAAAGGAGGCTGCTGTGACCTCACAAGCACACCAAGCAGCCATTGGCCTCCCACTGCCCGATGAGGCGCTGACGCTGCTGTCAACTCAGAAGCGCAGTAAAGAGTCAGGGGCCTGCCACTGCCCTCAAGGGCATGGAGGCTGCTGTGACCTCAGAAGCCCAGCCAGCAGCTATGGGCCTGCCACTGCCCTATAGGGCACTGAGGCTTCTCTGACCTCACAAGCCCACCCAGCAGTCATTGGCCTCAAACTGGCCTATCAGGCACTGAGGCTTCTGTAACCTCACAAGCACAGGCAGCAGCAAGGGGCCTGCCACTGGCCTGTGAAGCACTGAGGCTGCTGTGACCTCACGAGCTCAGGCAGCAGCCAGGGGCCTTCTGCTGGCCTATCAGGCTCTAGGAGTGTTGTAACCTGACAAGCACAGCCAGCAGCTATGGGCCTGCCACTGGCCTATAGGGAACAGAGGCTGCTGTGACCTCACAAGCACAGCCAGCAGCCATTGGCCTTCCACTGTCCAAACAGGCACTCAGGCTGCTTTGACCTCACCAGCACGCCAAGCAGCCATTGGCCTGCCGCTGCCCTATGAGGCACTGAGGCTGCTGTGACCTCACAAGCACAGCGAGGAGCCAGAGGCCTGCCATTGCCCTATAAGGTACAGAGACAATTGTGACCTCAAAAGGCAGCCAGCAGACAGAGGCCTGCCACAGGCCTATCAGGAAATAGGACTACTGTGACCTTACAAGCACAGCCAGCAGCTACGGGCCTTCCACTGGCCTATCACGCACTGAGGCTGCTGTGACCTCACAAGCACACCAAGCAGCCATTGGCCTCCCACGGGCCAATCAGGCACTGAGGCTGCTGTGACCTCACAAGCACAGCCAGCAGCCAAGGGCCTGCCACAGGCCTATCAGGCAATAGGACTGCTGTCACCTGACAAGCACAGCCAGCAGCCAAGGGCCTGCCACTGGCCTGTGAAGCACTGAGGCTGCTGTGACCTCACGAGCCCAGGCAGCAGCTATGGGCCTGCCACTGGCCTATGAGGCACTGAGGCTGCTGTGATCTCACAAGCACAGTCAGCAGCCAGGGGCCTGCTGCTGGCCTATCAGGCTGTAGGAGTGTTGTAACCTGACAAGCACAGGCAGCAGCTATGGGCCTGCCACTGGCCTATAGGGAACAGAGGCTGCTGTGACCTCACAAGCACAGTCAGCAGCCATTGGCCTGCCACTGTCCAAACAGGCACTGAGGCTGCTTTGACCTCACCAGCACACCAAGCAGCCATTGGCCTACCTCTGGCCTACAGGAAAAGGAGGCTGATGTGACCTCACAAGCACAGCGAGGAGCCAGCGGCCTCCCACTGCCCTATAAGGTACAGAGACAAATGTGACCTCAAAAGGCACCCAGCAGCAAGGGGCCTGCCACGGGCCTATCAGGCAATAGGACTGCTGTGACCTCACAAGCACAAACAGCAGCCATTGGCCTGCCACTGGCCTATACAGCATGGAGGTTGCTGTGACCTCACAAGCACACCAAGCAGCCATTGGCCTCCCACGGGCCTATCAGGCACTGAGGCTGCTGTGACCTCAGAAGCCCAGCCAGCAGCCAAGGGCCTGCCACTAGCCTATCAGGCAGTAGGACTGCTGTGACCTCACCAAGCACACCAAGCAGCTATGGTCCTGCCACTGGCCTGTAGGGAACAGAGGCTGCTGTGACCTCACAAGCACAGGCAGCAGCCATTAGTGTCCCACTGCCCGATGAGGCGCTGACGCTGCTGTCAACTCAGAAGCACAGTAAACAGTCAGGGGCCTACCACTGTCCAAACAGGCACTCAGGCTGCTTTGACCTCACCAGCACACCAAGCAGCCATTGGCCTGCCGCTGCCCTATGAGGCACTGAGGCTGCTGTGACCTCACAAGCACAGCGAGGAGCCAGAGGCCTGCCATTGCCCTATAAGGTACAGAGACAATTGTGACCTCAAAAGGCAGCCAGCAGACAGATGCCTGCCACGGGCCTATCAGGAAATAGGACTACTGTGACCTTACAAGCACAGCCAGCAGCTACAGGCCTGCCACTGGCCTATGAGGCACGCAGGCTGCTGTGACCTCAAAAGCACAGCCAGCAGCCATTGGCCTCCCACGGGCCTATCAGGCACTGAGGCTGCTGTGACCTCACAAGCACAGCCAGCAGCCAAGGGCCTGCCACAGGCCTATCAGGCAATAGGACTGCTGTGACCTCACAAGCACAGCCAGCAGCCATTGGCCTCCCACTGCCCGATGAGGCACTGACGCTGCTGTCAACTCAGAAGCACAGTAAACAGTCAGGGGCCTGCCACTGCCCTATAAGGTACAGAGACAATGGTGACCTCAAAAGGCAGCCAGCAGACAGAGGCCTGCCACGGGCCTCTCAGGAAAGAGGACTGCTGTGACCTTACAAGAACAAACAGCAGCTACGGGCCTCCACTGGCCTATGAGGCACGGAGGCTGCTGTGACCTCAAAAGCACACCAAGCAGCCATTGGCCTCCCACGGGCCAATCAGGCACTGTGGCTGCTGTGACCTTACAAGCACAGCCAGCAGCCAGGGGCCTGCCACTGGCCTATGAGGCACGGAGGCTGCTGTGACCTCACAAGCACAGCCAGCAGCCAAGGGCCTGCCACTAGCCTATCAGGCACTAGGACTGCTGTGACCTCACAAGCACAGCCAGCAGCTATGGGCCTGCCACTGGCCTATAGGAAAAGGAGGCTGCTGTGACCTCACAAGCACACCAAGCAGCCATTGGCCTCCCACTGCCCGATGAGGCGCTGACGCTGCTGTCAACTCAGAAGCGCAGTAAAGAGTCAGGGGCCTGCCACTGCCCTCAAGGGCATGGAGGCTGCTGTGACCTCAGAAGCCCAGCCAGCAGCTATGGGCCTGCCACTGCCCTATAGGGCACTGAGGCTTCTCTGACCTCACAAGCCCACCCAGCAGTCATTGGCCTCAAACTGGCCTATCAGGCACTGAGGCTTCTGTAACCTCACAAGCACAGGCAGCAGCAAGGGGCCTGCCACTGGCCTGTGAAGCACTGAGGCTGCTGTGACCTCACGAGCTCAGGCAGCAGCCAGGGGCCTTCTGCTGGCCTATCAGGCTCTAGGAGTGTTGTAACCTGACAAGCACAGCCAGCAGCTATGGGCCTGCCACTGGCCTATAGGGAACAGAGGCTGCTGTGACCTCACAAGCACAGCCAGCAGCCATTGGCCTTCCACTGTCCAAACAGGCACTCAGGCTGCTTTGACCTCACCAGCACGCCAAGCAGCCATTGGCCTGCCGCTGCCCTATGAGGCACTGAGGCTGCTGTGACCTCACAAGCACAGCGAGGAGCCAGAGGCCTGCCATTGCCCTATAAGGTACAGAGACAATTGTGACCTCAAAAGGCAGCCAGCAGACAGAGGCCTGCCACAGGCCTATCAGGAAATAGGACTACTGTGACCTTACAAGCACAGCCAGCAGCTACGGGCCTTCCACTGGCCTATCACGCACTGAGGCTGCTGTGACCTCACAAGCACACCAAGCAGCCATTGGCCTCCCACGGGCCAATCAGGCACTGAGGCTGCTGTGACCTCACAAGCACAGCCAGCAGCCAAGGGCCTGCCACAGGCCTATCAGGCAATAGGACTGCTGTCACCTGACAAGCACAGCCAGCAGCCAAGGGCCTGCCACTGGCCTGTGAAGCACTGAGGCTGCTGTGACCTCACGAGCCCAGGCAGCAGCTATGGGCCTGCCACTGGCCTATGAGGCACTGAGGCTGCTGTGATCTCACAAGCACAGTCAGCAGCCAGGGGCCTGCTGCTGGCCTATCAGGCTGTAGGAGTGTTGTAACCTGACAAGCACAGGCAGCAGCTATGGGCCTGCCACTGGCCTATAGGGAACAGAGGCTGCTGTGACCTCACAAGCACAGTCAGCAGCCATTGGCCTGCCACTGTCCAAACAGGCACTGAGGCTGCTTTGACCTCACCAGCACACCAAGCAGCCATTGGCCTACCTCTGGCCTACAGGAAAAGGAGGCTGATGTGACCTCACAAGCACAGCGAGGAGCCAGCGGCCTCCCACTGCCCTATAAGGTACAGAGACAAATGTGACCTCAAAAGGCACCCAGCAGCAAGGGGCCTGCCACGGGCCTATCAGGCAATAGGACTGCTGTGACCTCACAAGCACAAACAGCAGCCATTGGCCTGCCACTGGCCTATACAGCATGGAGGTTGCTGTGACCTCACAAGCACACCAAGCAGCCATTGGCCTCCCACGGGCCTATCAGGCACTGAGGCTGCTGTGACCTCAGAAGCCCAGCCAGCAGCCAAGGGCCTGCCACTAGCCTATCAGGCAGTAGGACTGCTGTGACCTCACCAAGCACACCAAGCAGCTATGGTCCTGCCACTGGCCTGTAGGGAACAGAGGCTGCTGTGACCTCACAAGCACAGGCAGCAGCCATTAGTGTCCCACTGCCCGATGAGGCGCTGACGCTGCTGTCAACTCAGAAGCACAGTAAACAGTCAGGGGCCTACCACTGTCCAAACAGGCACTCAGGCTGCTTTGACCTCACCAGCACACCAAGCAGCCATTGGCCTGCCGCTGCCCTATGAGGCACTGAGGCTGCTGTGACCTCACAAGCACAGCGAGGAGCCAGAGGCCTGCCATTGCCCTATAAGGTACAGAGACAATTGTGACCTCAAAAGGCAGCCAGCAGACAGATGCCTGCCACGGGCCTATCAGGAAATAGGACTACTGTGACCTTACAAGCACAGCCAGCAGCTACAGGCCTTCCACTGGCCTATGAGGCACGCAGGCTGCTGTGACCTCAAAAGCACAGCCAGCAGCCATTGGCCTCCCACGGGCCTATCAGGCACTGAGGCTGCTGTGACCTCACAAGCACAGCCAGCAGCCAAGGGCCTGCCACAGGCCTATCAGGCAATAGGACTGCTGTGACCTCACAAGCACAGCCAGCAGCTATGGGCCTGCCACTGGCCTATAGGAAAAGGAGGCTGCTGTGACCTCACAAGCACATCAAGCAGCCATTGGCCTCCCACTGCCTGATGAGGCGCTGACGCTGCTGTCAACTCAGAAGCACAGTAAACAGTCAGGGGCCTGCCACTGCCCTATAAGGTACAGAGACAATGGTGACCTCAAAAGGCAGCCAGCAGACAGAGGCCTGCCACGGGCCTCTCAGGAAAGAGGACTGCTGTGACCTTACAAGAACAAACAGCAGCTACGGGCCTCCACTGGCCTATGAGGCACGGAGGCTGCTGTGACCTCAAAAGCACACCAAGCAGCCATTGGCCTCCCACGGGCCAATCAGGCACTGTGGCTGCTGTGACCTTACAAGCACAGCCAGCAGCCAGGGGCCTGCCACTGGCCTATGAGGCACGGAGGCTGCTGTGACCTCACAAGCACAGCCAGCAGCTATGGGCCTGCCACTGGCCTATAGGAAAAGGAGGCTGCTGTGACCTCACAAGCACAGGCAGCAGCTATTGGGCTGCCACTGACCTATGAGGCTCTAGGAGTGTTGTCACCTGACAAGCACAGCCAGCAGCTATGGGCCTGCCACTGGCCTATAGGGAACAGAGGCTGCTGTGACCTCACAAGCACAGCCAGCAGCCATTGGCCTGCCACTGTCCAAACAGGCACGGAGGCTCCTCTGACCTCACCAGCACACCAAGCAGCCATTGGCCTCCCTCTGGCCTACAGGAAAAGGAGGCTGAAGCGACCTCAAAAGCACAGTGAGTAGCCAGGGGCCTCCCACTGCCCTATAAGGTACAGAGACAAATGTGACCTCAAAAGGCAGCTAGCAGACGGGGCCTGCCACGGGCCTATCAGGCAATAGGACTGCTGTTACCTCACAAGAACAGACAGCAGCCATTGGCCTGCCACTGGCCTATACAGCACTGAGGCTGCTGTGACCTCACAAGCACAGTGAGGAGCCAGAGGCCTGCCATTGCCCTATAAGGTACAGAGACAAATGTGACCTCAAAAGGCAGCCAGCAGACAGAGGCCTGCCACAGGCCTATCAGGAAATAGGACTGCTGTGACCTCATAAGCACAGCCAGCAGCCATTGGCCTCCCACGGGCCTATCAGGCACTGAGGCTGCTGTGACCTCACAAACACAGCCAGCAGACATTAGCCTCCCACTGCCTGATGAGGCGCTGACGCTGCTGTCAACTCAGAAGCACAGTAAAGAGTCAGGGGCCTGCCACTGCCCTCAAGGGCATGGAGGCTGCTGTGACCTCAGAAGCCCAGCCAGCAGCTATGGGCCTGCCACTGCCCTATAGGGCACTGAGGCTTCTCTGACCTCACAAGCCCACCCAGCAGTCATTGGCCTCAAACTGGCCTATCAGGCACTGAGGCTTCTGTAACCTCACAAGCACAGGCAGCAGCAAGGGGCCTGCCACTGGCCTGTGAAGCACTGAGGCTGCTGTGACCTCACAAGCACAGTCAGCAGCCAGGGGCCTGCTGCTGGCCTATCAGGCTCTAGGAGTGTTGTAACCTGACAAGCACAGCCAGCAGCTATGGGCCTGCCACTGGCCTATAGGGAACAGAGGCTGCTGTGACCTCACAAGCACAGCCAGCAGCCATTGGCCTTCCACTGTCCAAACAGGCACTCAGGCTGCTTTGACCTCACCAGCACACCAAGCAGCCATTGGCCTGCCGCTGCCCTATGAGGCACTGAGGCTGCTGTGACCTCACAAGCACAGCGAGGAGCCAGAGGCCTGCCATTGCCCTATAAGGTACAGAGACAAATGTGACCTCAAAAGGCAGCCAGCAGACAGATGCCTGCCACAGGCCTATCAGGAAATAGGACTACTGTGACCTTACAAGCACAGCCAGCAGCTACGGGCCTTCCACTGGCCTATCACGCACTGAGGCTGCTGTGACCTCACAAGCACACCAAGCAGCCATTGGCCTCCCATGGGCCAATCAGGCACTGAGGCTGCTGTGACCTCAGAAGCCCAGCCAGCAGCTATGGGCCTGCCACTGCCCTATAGGGCACTGAGGCTTCTCTGACCTCACAAGCCCACCCAGCAGTCATTGACCTCAAACTGGCCTATCAGGCACTGAGGCTTCTGTAACCTCACAATCACAGCCAGCAGCAATGGGTCTACCACTGGCCTGTGAAGCACTGAGGCTGCTGTGACCTCACGAGCCCAGGCAGCAGCCAGGGGCCTGCTGCTGGCCTATCAGGCAATAGGACTGCTGTGACCTGACAAGCACACCCAGCAGCCAAGGGCCTGCCACAGGCCTATCAGGCAATAGGACTGCTGTCACCTGGCAAGCACGCCCAGGAGCCAAGGGCCTGCCACTGGCTTATAGGGAACGGAGGCTACAATTACCTCACAAGCACACCCAGCAGCTATGGGCCTGCCACTGGCCTATGAGGCACTGAGGCTACTGTGACCTCAGAAGCACAACAAGCAGCCATTGGCCTCCCACGGGCCTATCAGGCACTGAGGCTGCTGTGGCCTCACAAACACAGCCAGCAGCCATTAGCCTCCCACTGCCCGATGAGGCGCTGACGCTGCTGTCAACTCAGAAGCACAGTAAACAGTCAGGGGCCTGCCACTGCCCTCAAGGGCATGGAGGCTGCTGTGACCTCAGAAGCCCAGCCAGCAGCTATGGGCCTGCCACTGGCCTGTGAAGCACTGAGGCTGCTGTGACCTCACAAGCACAGGCAGCAGCTGTGGGCCTGCCACTGGCCTATGAGGCACTGAGGCTGCTGTGACCTCACAAGCACAGTCAGCAGCCAGGGGCCTGCTGCTGGCCTATCAGGCTCTAGGAGTGTTGTAACCTGACAAGCACAGGCAGCAGCTATGGGCCTGCCACTGGCCTATAGGGAACAGAGGCTGCTGTGACCTCAGAAGCACAGCCAGCAGCCAGGAGCCTGCCACTGGCCTGTCGGACACTTAGGGTGCTGAGACCTGACAAGTTAAGCCAGCAGTCATGAGCCTGACACTGGCCTAGGAGGCATGGAGGCTGCTGTGACCTCACAAGCACAGCCAGCAGCCAGGAGCCTGCCACTGGCCTACGAGGCACTGAGGCTGCTGTTACCTCACAAGCACAGCCAGTAGCCAGGATTCTGCCACTAACCTATGAGGCACTGAGGATGCTGTGACCTCACAAGCACAGCCAGCAGCCAGGAGCCTGCGACTGGCCTAGGAGGCACTGAGGCTGCTGTGACCTCACCAGCACAGCCAGCAGTCGGGGGCCTGCCACTGGCCTAGGAGGCACTGAGGCTGCTGTGACCTCACAAGCACAGCCAGCAGCCATGAGCCTGACACTGGCCTATGAGGCACGGACGCTGCTGTGACCTCACAAGCACAGCCAGCAGCCATGAGCCTGACACTGGCCTATGAGGCACGGACGCTGCTGTGACCTCACAAGCACAGCCAGCAGCCAGGAGCCTGCCACTGGCCTCGGAGGCACTGAGGCTGATGTGACGTCCCAAGCACAGCCATCATCCAGGAGCCTGCCACTGGCCTGACAAACTCTTAGGGTGCTGTGAGCTGAAAAGCTAAGCCAGCAGCCATGAGCCTGTCACTGGCCTATGAGGCAGTGAGGCTGCTGTGACGTCACAAGCACAACCATCAGCCATGAGCCTGCCACTGGCCTCAGAGGCACTGAGGCTGCTGTGACCTCACAAGCACAGCCAGCAGCCATGAGCCTGCTACTGGCCTAGGAGGCACGGATGCTGCTGTGACCTCACAAGCACAGCCAGCAGTCATGAGCATGCCACTGGCCTAGGAGGCACTGAGGCTGCTGTTGTTACAAGACAACCCTGAGAAGCTCAGAAAGAATGTTTGAAGCAGGTAGATTTGGTTAACTTCTATCTTAGATAGAATTTGCTTAGCATGATTAGCCGCACACTTGCTTAGCATGAGTAGCTAAATCTGGCAATTTGTGTGTATAAATGCTACTTGAAAAGTTGGGGGGTGTGTGCTTGATTTGTGGGAAACCACCGAGCACCCAGGCTTGCGCAACTCTGAAATAAATAAGCAAATGTCTCTCCTGAGTGTGTAATTATTGGCTTATTGCACACCGGGCAACGAATCCGCTTTTCGGACAACAGTTTTCTGGCGACCCAGGTGGGACTCTCGCTGTAAAGCCTTGCCCGGATCGTCTTGCCAGTTCCAGCGGGGAGACACTGCTCATCGGACTCCAGCGCGCACCGACCGTTTTGTTCGGGGACTCCGTGAGCACCCTCCCTGGTCGGAACAGGTAAGCGACTCAAAGGTGCAATGCAGTAATTATTAAGAGACATTGCATAAAGGGTATGATGTAAGGGTAATTGGTTGTGGTAACCAAAGGTAAGCTTTGTACACGTTTGGACAGTGACGACTGGAGTGTACGAAAGCGTAATTGGTAAGAACGTTCTCTTAAGGGTAATAATATGGGAACAGGACAATCTGTGGGGGTATCCCCCTGTTCTCCTTTAGGATGCATCCTGAAACATTGGAGTAAGTTTGGTGGGAATCCTTTAACAAGGAGAAAATTAAAGGAATACTGTACTCAGTGGTGGCCAATGTATAAACTGGAGGATGAGGAAAAATGGCCAGAAATTGGAACGCTAAACTATAATACAATCTTGCAACTTATGTTGTTTTGCAGAAGACAGAACAAATGGGATGAGGTCCCATATGTAGATTTGTTCTTCTCTCTGAGAAATGATCATGAAACTAGAAAAAAATGTAAGCTGTTGATCTCTGATTCAAATGTGTTAATGATGATGGGAAACAAAGAGAAAATGCCTCGGTTTTGCTCTGCTTGTAGCATTGGGAAAAGATGTTTAAAAGTGGGTGATGAGGAAGAGGATGTACAATTACTGGTCTCTCCGGAAAGAGATCAAGATAGTGTCGACAGCAGAAAGAAGGGAAGTGAGGCATGTAGCCCGATTGCAGGCAGAACTCGGGCTACTCGGGCTCAACATCCCGCGACTCAGGCCCCGCTGCGTCAAGCAGTCGGACCAGACGGGATGCCTGTGTATGTGAAGGTCCCTTTTTCAACTACAGATTTAATGAATTGGAAGGAGTCTGCAGGGTCGTACTGAGAAAATCCAGAAAAGATGTATCAATCCTTTAAAATGATAATTGAGAATCATAATCCAGATTGGCAGGATTTACAGGTGCTTTTAAATACTTTGCTTTCACCTGAGGAGAAAAGAATGGTATTAGACAAAGCTCAAGAGGAGAATGAAAGACAAAATGCCAGAGACAGACCAGACCGTTTTATGCCGGCCCGGGAACCGGGTTGGGATCAAAACACAGGGGCAGGCAGGTTAATGACTAAACAGTGCCAACAGTTAATATTATATGAGGTAAAGCATGGAGTACCTAGGCCCAAAAATATTGCAAAACTATATCAAGTCGCACAGGGTATGAATGAGCATCCCTCTGCATTTTACGAGCGGTTATGTGAAACTGCCCGAAAATGGACAGACTTGGATCCCGAGGACGAAGCAAATAAAATGACTTTTACTACATTATTTGTAGGACAATCAGCACCAGATATAAGGAGAAAGCTTCAGAAAGTAGATGGTATGTCGGGGATGTCAATATCGCAATTAATAGAAATTGCAGATAAGGTGTACAATAACAGGGAAGAAGTAGAGAGAAAGGAAAAACAAAAGGAGAAACTGAAAGATAAGAGGCAAAATGCTGCAGTCTTGGCAGCTGCATTTGCCCGGGCACAAACTCCCTCTCAGGGAAGGGGTTTTCCGAAAGGACAAGGACGTGGAAGAGGGCATAGAGTAGGAGGGAATTTGGGAAATAGAATTCCGCTAAGGAGAGATCAGTGTGCAATTTGCAGGGGGAAGGGGCACTGGAAAAATGAGTGCCCGAAGAGACAATCAGATCATTGGAAACCTCAGTCTGCATCTGTTCCAGAGGCAGATTTGCTCATGATTGGGACAGAGGATTCAGACTGATGGGGACCGGGGGTTGAGGAATTGGATTCCCCAGCCGAACCCCTGGTTTCAGTAAAGCTGGGGAACGAAACAGTTAAATTTTTAGTAGACACTGGAGCAGCATATTCAGTACTAAATAGCTGTAAGGGACCAATGAGTAAATTCTCTATGCCAGTAATTGGGGCCACAGGAAAGCGAGAGGTCAAACCTTTCTTTCAACCAATTAAATGTGAAATAGGAAATAAGGTGTTAACACATGAATTCTTATACATGCCAGAATGCCCATTACCCCTAATGGGGAGGGATTTACTGAATAAACTGGGGGCACAGATAACCTTTGATAAAAACAAAGTTAAGGTGCACATTCCACAAAGTAACGCCTGGAAGGCACAAGCATATATGTTGCAGAAAGCACTGGATTCCGAACAGGTGGAGGATGGACCAAGCGAAATTCCCTCTGAAGTAATGGACGCAGTAATCCCTTTTGTGTGGGCAACGGAGAAACCTGGAAGAGCCAGATGTGCAGAACCGGTAAAGGTGGAATTAAAACAAGGAGCTAAACCGGTAAGGCGAAAACAGTATCCCATGAAGTTAGAGGCCCGTGTTGGACTGGAGCCTATGATTAATAATTTCTTAAAGTATGGACTGTTGCGAGAATGTCAATCCGAGTACAATACTCCAAGCCTGCCTGTAAAAAAACCATATTCACAAGAATATCGTCTAGTACAGGATTTGCGAGCTATTAACCAGATAGTGACTGATGTGCACCCAGTGGTACCCAATCCATACACTTTGTTAACAACGATAAATGATTCCAATGTCTATTTTACAGTATTGGACTTAAAAGATGCTCTCTTCTGTATCCCTTTGGAGGAACAAAGTCAACAATTATTCGCCTTTGAGTGGGAAAGTCCTACAACGAAACGCAAAATGCAGTTGTGCTGGACAGTACTCCCTCAAGGATTCAAGAACAGCCCTACAATTTTTGGTAATGTACTTGCAAAAGAATTAGAATTATGGCAAGGTAAGAAAGAGACCACTACCTTATTACAGTATGTGGATGATATCTTACTGGGGGCAGACACTATTGAAGAATGTAGAGAAACAACCATCAGTTTATTAAATTTTTGGGGAACAGCGGGATACAGGGTGTCTCGGAAAAAGTACAGATCATGAAGGAAAGCGTAATCTATCTAGGATTTGAAATATCCCAGGGGAAAGAAAATTAGGAATCGAAAGGAAAGAAGCGATTTGTCAGATCGCCCCCCCAGAATCAAAAAGAGAACTTAGGGGATTTTTAGGAATGGCTGGGTGGTGTCGCCTGTGGATACCTAATTTTGGATTAATGGCAAAGCCTTTATATGAAGCTGTTAAGGGGCCGGGAGACTTGCTGGAGTGGACTCCAGAATGCCGAAAAGGATTTGATGAAATCAAGTTTGCTCTCATGAGTGCCCCTGCATTAGGACTTCCGAACCTAACAAAGCCATTTGAGCTTTATGTACATGAGAGAGGGCACCAGGCTTTGGGAGTGCTTGTACAGACTTTAGGAAATTGGAAAAGACCTGTGGCTTACTTTTCAAGACAGCTGGATAAAGTGAGTACAGGGTGGCCAGGATGCCTCAGAGCAGTTGCAGCTGCTGTGCTGTTAATACAAGAGGCACGAAAATTGACATTGGGACAAAAAGTGACTGTTTATGTGCCACATGCTGCTGCAGCAGTTTTAGAACAAAAAGGGCATCACTGGTTATCCCCAAGTAGGATGGTGCAGTACCAGGCAGTGATACTTGAGCAAGAAGATGTAACCATGAAGGTGTCCAATACCCTTAATCCGGCATCTTTATTACCACTTCATGAAGAGGGGAGGTTGGCTCATGACTGTCTGCAAACTATTGAGCGAGTATACTCCAGCCGTCCAGATTTGAGAGATATTCCGTTGCAGAATCCAGACTGGGAATTATTTACTGATGGGAGCAGTTTTATAGTAAAGGGAGAAAGAAGGGCTGGATACGCTGTTGTCACTTTGGAAGGAGAAATCGAAGCAAGATCACTACCAGCAAATACATCCGCCCAGAAAGCAAAACTGATTGCTTTAACCCGGGCTCTGGAATTATCAGAGGGAAAATGGACTAATGTGTTTACAGATTCAAAATACGCCTTTGGGGTTATACATGCCCATGGCGCAATTTGTAAAGAAAGAGGATTGCTATCTTCTCAAGGGAATCTCCAGGATTTTTCTCAACATTTCTCAAGGAAAATGTTATTAAAAGAAATTATACCAAGATTTAGGGTACCAGAAGGGTTTTCTTCAGATAGGGGACCTCATTTTATAGCAGAAATAGTACAACAAATCTCAAAAATACTACAAATTAAATGGGACTTACATACCCCCTGGAGACCACAATCCAGTGGAAAAGTGGAAAGAATGAATCAAACAATTAAGAGACAGGTAGGAAAATTGTATCAGGAGACTCAGATGAAATGGACTGATGTTTTACCTCTGGCATTATTAAGAACCAGAATAACCGCAAGGGTTAGGGAGAAAGTTAGTCCATTTGAGATTCTGTATGGTAAACCTTACACTGTAAATTTAACTGGAAATGAAATTCAAATGCACGTTAAGGGCGATCAAATTTTAAGTGATTATCTCTTGTCTATGGCAAAGGTTCTTACTTCTCTCCGTAGGTACATCCAGTTAAGATCTCCTGTACTTTTAGATTCACCTGTACATTCATTCCAGCCGGGAGATCAAGTGTATCTTCGGACCTGGAAGGATGAGCCATTGGTAGAAAAGTGGAGAGGACCGTATCTTGTACTGCTAACAACAAATACTGCTGTGAAACTGCAGGGAATTGATTCCTGGATCCACTCCACCCGAATGAAAGCAGTACCTCGAGAGACGTGGAAAGCTGAGCAAGTTCAACCTTTAAAGTTGAAAATATATAAAGATATATGAGTTGTATTGGAAGCGAATCGGTTTTAAATTTTGATTGTACGCAGGGAAGAATTGCTTTAATCTGTTTGTTAGGAATAGGGTTAATATTGTTGTTACGGTATCTGTGTAAAAATAATGTTCTTCTTAATAACCAGGGGAGAAATGTGGTGGTTAGCTTTTCTAGGTTGCCTGAGCCAAACAATTAAAGGGAATCAGGAAGGATTTTGGGGTCACAATCTCCATTTGGAAGTAATTACGAAATCTATGAAGATAGTTAACCAGAGGGATTGCTGGGTGTGTACCCACTTCCCTGAACATTCCAACAAGGGCTTCCCCCTAATTGGAGTGCCTCTTAATTTTTCCTTTATGGAGTTTATGAAACAGATAAGAAATGATAGTGATCAAACGAAATATGATGAAACAACCGAACAGGAATGGGAAGTCCAGAGTGTGACAGGAGATTATTATCAATGTATCCAAAGATGTAATAATAGTAATAGATGGTGGGAGAAAACTGTACTTTATGGAAAGCAACCGATCAACTGTACTGGAGCCATTAAGGTAGGAGGTTATAAAGATTGCTCTCGGATACCTGAATAGGTTATAAGTGGCCAAGTAAGGAACTAAATGGGTGGCGTGTTCCAAAAGGTAGTGGATGGTATTGGTTGTGTGGAAACAAGGCACGAAAAGTGCTACCTCCTAATTGGTCAGGGACATGTACTTTAGGGGCAATAATCCCTAATGTTACTATAAGAAAAGAATTGAGTAATAAGTATCAAAAATCCTGGCTAAGAACATACATGAGGAGACAAAAGAGGGTCAATAATCCTTTAATAGATCGACCTACTAGGTTGCAGTCATTCGTAAGGTGGCTGTTTCCACAACTGGGAGTGAGTGAACTTGAAAAAGCAATAGTAAATATTTCAGCAGTTATTGAAAAAATAGGGAATAAAACCTCTGATGCCACTGCAGCTTTACAAGAGGAGGTTTCAGAAATTGCTAAAATAACTACCCAAAACAGGATGGCTCTAGAGATGTTATTGGCATCTCAGGGAGGAGTATGTACAGTAATAAACACTAGTTGCTGTGTATATGTGGATCAAAGCGGGAGAATTTCTACCGATCTAAATGAAATCTGGAAGCAGACTGAAATCTTACATGGGGTTCAGAAAGATGATACTTCTTTCGGATTTGAAGAAACATGGAAATGGTTGACTTCCTTGTTGCCTTCTGATGCGACAATCTCCCGTCCGCCTGAGACGGCACGGAGGCTCCCCCTGCCTCTGGGCCAATGAGCACTGACACCAATATGAGGATGCTACAAATGGCGTTTATTGTACGTATGCATTCGCTTATATACCTACAAGCATACTGCTATCTCTACGTCATATCCTTCCTCTTCCTTCCTCTTTCCGTGCCATCGCGAGATCTTCCAATCGCCGTTCCCTACGCTTCCTGGTTCCCTGCTGTGAGCTCATGGGTTAAAAAATGTTTAACAATTTTGGGAATGGTGTTAGTAGTTTTTGTATGCGTTTATGTAGTGATTCAATGCATTTCTAAGCGTTTTACAAAATTAATATGGGAAAGATTTTAAAAGAGTGAGACTAATATGAAAATGATCATATAAGTCTCAAAGGGGGGAATTGTTACAAGACAACCCTGAGGAGCTCAGAAAGAATGTCTGAAGCAGGTAGATTTGGATAACTTCTCTCTTAGATAGAATTTGCTTAGCATGAGTAGCCACACACTTGCTTAGCATGAGTAGCTAAATTTGCTGAAGCCTTAGGCCGCGCTCCTAGTTCGTTAAGAAAGGGCCCCAGAGCTGGTGCAGGCTGGAAAGATAAGGGAGTTACAAGCAGTCTGCATTCCTGTGCCCCACTCTCCGAAAGGGAGGATGCCAAGGCTGAGAAATAAGGCCTGTTTGGGCGCCAGGACCTTGGGAAGCAAAGCTTCCTCTCACTGTTGAAACAGTGCTGATTAAGGGCTCTGGATTATGTCTTCTTCCTCAGGGCCTTGGGAGATAACACCTACTGACCCAGCTGGGGCAGTGTTAATTGACCAGGACCTTGAGGAGCAGGGGTGGGATCCAGGGAATGAAGAAATCACTAACCAATCAGTGTAAAAGGGAAAGTTGTAAATCTAGCAATTTGTGTGTATAAATGCTACTTGAAAAGTTGGGGGGGGTGCGCTTGATTTGTGGGAAACCACCGAGCACCCAGGCTTGCGCAACTCTGAAATAAATAAACAAATGTCTCTCCTGAGTGTGTAATTATTGGCTTATTGCACACCGGGCAAACAATCTGCTCTTTGGACAACACTGTGACCTCACAAGCACAGCCAGCAGCCAGGAGCCTGCCACTGGCCTAGGAGGCACTCAGGCTGATGTGACCTCACAAGCACAGCCAGCAGCCATGAGCATGCTACTGGCCTAGGAGGCACTGAGGCTGCTGTGACCTCACAAGCACAGCCAGCAGCCATGAGCCTGCCACTGGCCTAGGAGGCACTGAGGCTGCTGTGACCTCACAAGCACAGCCAGCAGCCATGAGCCTGCCACTGCCCTAGGAGGCACTGAGGCTGCTGTGACCTCACAAGAAGAGCCAGCAGGGGGCCCTGTAGACTAACCTATGAGGCACTCAGGCTGCTGTGACCTCACAAGCACAGACAGCAGCCAGGAGCATGACCCTGGCCTAGCAGACACTCAGGCTGCTGTGACCTCACAAGCACAAACAGAAGGGGGAGCTTGCCCCTAACCTATGAGGCACTGAGGTTGCTATGACCTCACAAACACAGCCAGCAGCCAGGAGCATGCCACTGGCCTAGGAGGCACGCAGGCTGCTGTCACCTGACAAGCACAGCCAGCAGGCAGGAGCCTGCCACTGCCCTATGAAGCACTGAGGCTGCTGTGACCTCACAAGCACAGCCAGCAGCCATGCGCCTGACACTGGCCTCAGAGGCACTCAGGCTGCTGTGACCTCACAAGCACAGCCAGCAGCCAGGAGCCTGCCCCTGGCCTAGGAGGCACTGAGGCTGCTGTGACCTCACAAGCACCGCCAGCAGCCAGGAGCTAGCCAGTAGCCTAGGAGGCACTGAGGCTGCTGTGACCTCACAAGCACAGCCAGCAGCCAGGAGCCTGCCAATGGCCTCAGAGGCACTCAGGCTGCTGTGACCTCACAAGCACAGCCAGCAGTCATGGGCCTGCCACTGGCCTAGGAGGCACTGAGGCTGCTGTGACCTCAAAAGCACAAACAGAAGGGGGCGCTTGCCCCTCACCTATGAGGCACTGAGGTTGCTGTGACCTCACAAACACAGCCAGCAGCCAGGAGCCTGCCACTGGCCTCGGAGGCACTCAGACTGCTGTGACCTCACAAGCACAGCCAGCAGCCATGAGCCAGCCACTGGCCTAGGAGGCACTGAGCCTGCTGTGACCTCACAAGCACAGCCAGCAGCCATGAGCCTGCCACTGCCCTATGAAGCACTGAGGCTGCTGTTACCTCACCAGCACAGCCAGCAGCCAGCAGCCTGCCACTGGCCTAGGAGGCACGGAGGCTGCTGTGACCTCACAAGCACAGCCAGCAGCCAGGGGCCTCCCACTGGCCTAGGAGGCACTCAGGCTGCTGTGACCTCAGAAGCACAGCCAGCAGCCAGTTGCTTGCCAGTGGCCTAGGAGGCACGGAGGGTGCTGTGACCTCACCAGCACAGCCAGCAGCTATGCGCCTGACACTGGCCTAGGAGGCACTGAGGGTGCTGTGACCTCACAAACACAGCCAGCAGCCATGGGCTTGCCACTGCCCTAGGAGGCACGAAGGCTGCTGTGACCTCACAAGCAGAGGCAGCAGCCATGGGCTTGCCACTGCCCTAGGAGGCACTGAGGCTGCTGTCTCCTCACAAGCACAGCCAGGAGCCTGCCACTGGCCTCGGAGGCACTCAGGCTGCTGTTACCTCACCAGCACAGCCAGCAGCCATGAGCCTGCCACTGCCCTATGAAGCACTGAGGCTGCTGTTACCTCACCAGCACAGCCAGCAGCCAGGAGCCTGCCACTGGCCTAGGAGGCACGGACGGTGCTGTGACCTCACCAGCACAGCCAGCAGTCAGGGGCCTGCCACTGGCTTAGGAGGCATGGAGGCTGCTGTGACCTCACAAGCACAGGAGCAGCCAGGAGCATGCCACTGGCCTAGGAGGCTCTGAGGCTGCTGTCACCTGACAAGCACAGCCAGCAGCCAGGAGCCTGCCACTGCCCTGAGAAGCACTGAGGCTGCTGTGACCTCACAAGCACAGCCAGCAGCCATTGCCCTGCCACTGTCCGAAGAGGCACTGAGTTTGCTCTGACCTCACCAGCACACCAAGCAGCCATTGGCCTCCATCTGGCCTACAGGAGAAGGAGGCTGATGTGACCTCACAAGCACAGCGAGTAGCCAGCGGCCTCCCACTGCCCTATAAGGTACAGAGACAAATGTGACCTCAAAAGGCAGCCAGCAGACAGAGGCCTGCCATGGGCCTCTCAGGAAATAGGACTGCTGTGACCTCACAAGCACAGACAGCAGCTATGGGCCTGCCACTGGCCAATGAGGCACTGAGGCTGCTGTGACCTCACAAGCACAGCCAGCAGCTATGGGCCTGCCACTGTGCTATGAGGCACTGAGGCTGCTGTGACCTCACAAGCACAGCCAGCAGCCAGGGGCCTGCTGCTGGCCAATCAGGCTGTAGGAGTGTTGTCACCTGACAAGCACAGCCAGCAGCAATTGGTCTGCCACTGGCCTACAAGAAAAGGAGGCTGATGTGACCTCACAAGCACAGCCAGCAGCCAGGGGCCTGCTGCTGGCCAATCAGGCTGTAGGAGTGTTGTGACCTGACAAGCACAGGCAGCAGCAATTGGTCTGCCACTGGCCTACAAGAAAAGGAGGCTGATGTGACCTCACAAGCACAGCGAGTAGCCAGGGGCCTCCCACTGCCCTATAAGGTACAGAGACAAATGTGACCTCAAAAGGCATCCAGCACACAGGGGCCTTCCACAGCCCTATCAGGAACTAGGACTGCTGTGACCTCACAAGCACAGCCAGCAGCCATTGGCCTGCCACTGTCCAAACAGGCACTGAGTTTGCTCTCACCTCACCAGCACACCAAGCAGCCATTGGCCTCCCTCTGGCCTACAGGAAAAGGAGGCTGAAGCGACCTCACAAGCACAGCGAGGAGCCAGAGGCCTCCCACTGCCCTATAAGGTACAGAGACAAATGTGACCTCAAAAGGCAGCCAGCAGACAGAGGCCTGCCACAAGCCTATCAGGAAATAGGATTGCTGTGACGTTACAAGCACAGTCAGCAGCTTCGGGCCTGCCACTGGCCTATGAGGCACGGAGGCTGCTGTGACCTCAAAAGCACACCAAGCAGACATTGGCCTCCCATGGGCCTGTCAGGCACTGAGGCTGCTGTGACCTTACAAGCACAGCCAGCAGCCATTGGCCTCCAACTGCCTGATGAGGCGCTGACACTGCTGTCAACTCAGAAGCACAGTAAATAGTCAGGGGCCTGCCACTGCCCTATAGGGCACTGAGGCTTCTCTGACCTCACAAGCACAACCAGCAGTCATTGGCCTCGAACTGGCATACCTGGCACTGAAGCTTCTGTAACCTGAAAAGCACAGCCAGCAGCCACGTGCCTGCCACTGGCCTGTGAAGCACTGAGGCTGCTGTGACCTCACAAGCACAGCCAGCAGACAGGGGCCTGCCACTGCCCTATAAGACACTGAGGCTGCTGTGACCTCACAAGCAAAGCCAGCAGCTGTGGGTCTGCCACTGGCCTATCAGGCTGTAGGACTGCTGTGACCTCACAAGCACAGCCAGCAGCTATGGGCCTGCCAGTGACCTATCAGACACGTGTCGCGGCCCGAAAGGAGTCGTTCAGGACGACCTCCCTCCCCTTAGGACCAACGACCAAGTTCGTGATGCCCTTGCACTCAATTAAGGTGAAAACGACACCAGCCAACCAGTTTAAGATTTATTAAGGCAAAATGGAATCAACTAACGAGACATGTCCCGCGTCACACGTTTAGGGAAAAAGAGAGGAAAAGGGGAAGAGAGAGAGAGAAAGATATCACCACCCGTGGATCCAGCGGCGTCCCGTTGGTCCTCTTCTTTTGGGAGTCCTTGCGGCGGGGCGGGGGGGCAGAGGGGGGAAGCTCCCGTCTGGTTCCGCTGACTCTGCTCGAGTTCTTCAGTCGTCGCAAGCAAGCCCCCCCATTCACACAGTCTGCAGTTTTTATAGGTTCTTGCCCGGCCTCTGGGAGGTGCTTCCTCGCTTCCCATGCAGATTAACCGTCATGCGCAGTCCGCCCTCTTGGAACCTTCCAGAAATGAGCTCGGGTATCTGGGGGTCTCCTGCTCATGCGCAGATGGCAAATGAGTACGTGCGGTTCGTGCCCTAGAGACGCCCTTCTGCCCTTTTCGCACCCTTTTTACCCCGTGCAGGTGCACGAGGTTGTTTACTTCGCAGACGGCTCCCGGGGGCGCCAGCGCGGCATTGCCCGACACACCTTGGCAGCGGCAGCTTTGCAGCAGCAGCAGCAATGTCAAGACAAAACCGCATTTAGTACCGGTCCTCTACACCACCCCGTGTCTCAACATTGCAGCTTGGCAGCAGGAGAGAGAGAGAGAGAAAGAAAGCAAGCAAGCAAGGAAGGAAAGGAGAGAGAATTAGGGACGGGGGGAAGTCGTGGGAACAACATGGGTTTGGGTAAAAAATAAAGTGCTTAACAGTGATTAAACAGAGGTCTTGCTCAATGCAAGCTTATTCTTTAACAACTTCAACAACATTTAACTTTACAAAACAGACATCAAAACTGAGTTAATGAGGTAGGATTGTTACAATAGGCATAAAACAGCTGGCAAATGCGCTGTGGATGTCAATATGCAATTTCCTCCTTCAGGAGAAACTGGGAAATGATGGGTACTGTGGTTGGCCACGGCCAATGGATGGCACGGATTTTCTTTATGCCGTCCGGCAAGGTGGTAGGAACAAATTGCATATTTGACACAACATGTCCGATTAATTGAACAAAGCAAGGAATTATACAAGAACATTAAGGCGGCAACTGCACCTAACAAATACAATATTAACTGTTTCACCCACGGTGCCCCCAGTAACCAGGACTACAAATCGCCACTCCAGCCATTCCAGGTTTGGACGAGGACGTGGGCTATTTTTCTGATATCTTTGGTTAACTGGAGAACTACTTCGCCTACATCATCTATTTCCAAACAACAGTTAGGAATATTTAATTTCCCACACACTTCTCCCTCTTCAGCTAACAGGTAATCTAAAAACCATGTGGTGCTGAAGGATTGCCGTGCGCATCTGTTGGGATTGCCAAGTTAGAAGATCTATCGTGTCAGCGGTTTTGTTGGTAATAATTTCTAGAGCCGCTTGTAGTCTGATTATTTCCCCATTTTTGCGTCCCGCCCAAATTTCCCTTAATGGATCGCGTCTTACAGGCAACACTTCTGTCTCCAAGGTTATCATATACCTTTATGCCTAACCGAGGTCCACTTGTTTCTGGCAAAAGGAAAAACAAAGGTCTGATAATCCCTATATAACAAATTCCCAACCACCCCGTGGGTAAAAATGTATATGCTGTGTGCCTGCATATCCAGTAATGCCCCTTCTTAGCTCCAATGCCCTGAGCAAATGGCCCGTTTATCCCTGGTGGGAATTGAAAGTAAGTTGCACCTCTGTTGCCCAGAGGGCTGAAGAAGGTGGTTGCCCCATCACCTATTCGGCCGGTACAATACCAAGCCCCAGAAGTGTATTCTGGTGGTAGGTTTGCCATAGCACATATAAGCACATTAAGACAAGAAGTATCTTTCCAACACAAGTTAAGAATGCCATTCTTGGCTGTTGTGTTTTCAACAATAAAGCTAATTATGATTGCAGCACACAATTACAAAAAATGATAAAAATAACTGTTATAACTAGCACAGGTAGTATCGTTGAGGACACTCAAGCTCAACATAAGACAAGTCTTCTTCCCCAGTGCCCTCTTCCTTTTACATTGTTGACCTAAAAGGAAGGGAGGATCCACCTGGCATGGATTCTATGATCTTTCCCATGGGCATCAGTAGCTACCCATGCATACAGATTTTTTGAAGCTTTTAGTACTAGAGGTATTTGTCCCACAGTGGGTAAGTCCACTAGAACCGGTTGTCCTGGGTAATACAAGGGATTCCTCGGTTTCTTATTCTCCCCAGTCCCAGGTAAGAGGGATGGAGGATTAGGGCAAAAAGCAGCGAGTCTGGGGCAGCCATTTACTCCCCATCGTCCATTGACTTTAGTTACTGCATCAGATATTCGTCACGCCCATCCGGGATTGTGCGGTCTCAGGGTTCGTTTTAAGAGTCCTGGGGTGCAGACGGGGTCTTGGGATAAGGGAGGAGGAACTTTGGGGTTTGAGGAAGATGGGGTTCCCCTTATCCTGTCCCAACTTCTTACCAAACCTTCCAGGTTGGGAGTTGGTAACCTATCCATGACTTCTCTGGGAATTCCCTTTGAAATGCCTTCTGCCCATAATAATTGTCTCCTGCTATCCAACACCCGTACCAGTTTCCCAGGATGTGGGTGTTGCAGTGATTTATATTGCCTCCCACTTTCCTCAACTCTTCTTATTTCTGCTTTATGCTTTGTTTCCCCCTGGCCAGTGAATCCCATACGCCTTCCGTAATTAATTAGCTCCTGTGCCACCTCCCCCCAAGTCATGTCGGGGGGGCCTCCCCTTCGTCTCAGTCGGGGAGTTCGTAATCGGTCTTGCAGCTGAACAGCATCAGGAAGTCCCCTGATCAGAGGATGTGACCTCTCGGGGTCTGCCACACACTGCATGGGGGAGGGCTGCTGCGGAAGCAGCAAACGGTCATGCATCAATTGGAGGCAAGCAGTTTTCTGCACGCTTTCCAGAATGTGGCCCGCTGTGGGTGTTTTAATAGAAAAAGGGTCTCCTCTTTCCATTGGGTCTAATCCTCCTGCCCAGTAGGCTACCCTCTGGGTCAAGGACCATGGTTCCCTGTTATCATTTGTGGTTAGAAAGACTCTGGGTCCCCAATATCCTCTAGCTTCATCTTCGCTCAGCAGAATGCGATCCCCCCCGGTGAGGGAGACTCTCCACACATACTCAGTTTCAGTTTCCCGGGAGCCCCGGGAGTATTTTTCCGAAGTCCTGAGGGGAATAGGGGATCATACGCGTGGTACGTCGTTGAATACCCCCCTGACCATTGTCAGTGGTTTCCGTTTTAATCAAGGGTCTCATTACTACGTTCCCATCTCCAGGATAAAAGGAGTTCCTGCTGTCTTCTAATTCTTTAATTGGATATATGGATTTTAGATCAGATGCCTGTTTTCCGTCTAGTTCGGCCAAATTCGAGAATCCCGGTTCACTATCATCAACCCCCCGCCTGTTTTCTTCCAATTCAGACCGCAGGATTCTCTCTCGGTCTAGTGAGTCTGATAAAATTATGTGAAGCCGCTGAGTATGGTTGCGCTCCGCAGTGAGTTGACTTTGCAAGTTTCTTACCTGTTCTTGCAAAGACTCAACTGTCTCTTTGGCTCGACTCCGGGAGTCTTGCAAGAACTCGATTGTCTCTTTGGCTCGACTCTGGGAGTTTCTTATGTGTTCTCCCAAGGACTGAATGGTCTTTTTATCACCTTGCCTCCCCCACCGGGCAGCAATTAGTGCCGCCCCTAAAACACCACAAACTGTTGCCCGAGCCATGCCAAGAGAGAGCAGGGCTTTATAGCCCTTCAGATTCTCAAAAGAGGATTATCCTTCATTGTCAGATCCTCTGTACTACAAATTATTCACAAGCACAGCACACTGTCACGGGCCTGCCACTGCCATAAAGGGCACGGAGGCTGCTGTGACCTCACAAGCACAGCCAGCATGTATGGGCCTGAAACTGCCCTATAGGGCACTGAGGCTGCTGTGACCTCACAAGCACAGCCAGCAGCTATGGGCCTCCCACTGGCCTATAGGGCACTGAGGCTTCTCTGACCTCACAGCAGTCATTGGCCTTGAACTGGCCTATCAGGAATAGGACTGCTGTGACCTGACAAGCACAGCCAGCAGCCATGAGCCTGACACTGGCCTATGAGGCACGGACGCTGCTGTGACCTCACAAGCACAGCCAGCAGCCATGAGCCTGACACTGGCCTATGAGGCACGGACGCTGCTGTGACCTCACAAGCACAGCCAGCAGCCAGGAGCCTGCCACTGGCCTCGGAGGCACTGAGGCTGATGTGACGTCCCAAGCACAGCCATCATCCAGGAGCCTGCCACTGGCCTGACAAACTCTTAGGGTGCTGTGAGCTGAAAAGCTAAGCCAGCAGCCATGAGCCTGTCACTGGCCTATGAGGCAGTGAGGCTGCTGTGACGTCACAAGCACAACCATCAGCCATGAGCCTGCCACTGGCCTCAGAGGCACTGAGGCTGCTGTGACCTCACAAGCACAGCCAGCAGCCATGAGCCTGCTACTGGCCTAGGAGGCACGGATGCTGCTGTGACCTCACAAGCACAGCCAGCAGTCATGAGCATGCCACTGGCCTAGGAGGCACTGAGGCTGCTGTTGTTACAAGACAACCCTGAGAAGCTCAGAAAGAATGTTTGAAGCAGGTAGATTTGGTTAACTTCTATCTTAGATAGAATTTGCTTAGCATGATTAGCCGCACACTTGCTTAGCATGAGTAGCTAAATCTGGCAATTTGTGTGTATAAATGCTACTTGAAAAGTTGGGGGGTGTGTGCTTGATTTGTGGGAAACCACCGAGCACCCAGGCTTGCGCTACTCTGAAATAAATAAGCAAATGTCTCTCCTGAGTGTGTAATTATTGGCTTATTGCACACCGGGCAACGAATCCGCTTTTCGGACAACAGTTTTCTGGCGACCCAGGTGGGACTCTCGCTGTAAAGCCTTGCCCGGATCGTCTTGCCAGTTCCAGCGGGGAGACACTGCTCATCGGACTCCAGCGCGCACCGACCGTTTTGTTCGGGGACTCCGTGAGCACCCTCCCTGGTCGGAACAGGTAAGCGACTCAAAGGTGCAATGCAGTAATTATTAAGAGACATTGCATAAAGGGTATGATGTAAGGGTAATTGGTTGTGGTAACCAAAGGTAAGCTTTGTACACGTTTGGACAGTGACGACTGGAGTGTACGAAAGCGTAATTGGTAAGAACGTTCTCTTAAGGGTAATAATATGGGAACAGGACAATCTGTGGGGGTATCCCCCTGTTCTCCTTTAGGATGCATCCTGAAACATTGGAGTAAGTTTGGTGGGAATCCTTTAACAAGGAGAAAATTAAAGGAATACTGTACTCAGTGGTGGCCAATGTATAAACTGGAGGATGAGGAAAAATGGCCAGAAATTGGAACGCTAAACTATAATACAATCTTGCAACTTATGTTGTTTTGCAGAAGACAGAACAAATGGGATGAGGTCCCATATGTAGATTTGTTCTTCTCTCTGAGAAATGATCATGAAACTAGAAAAAAATGTAAGCTGTTGATCTCTGATTCAAATGTGTTAATGATGATGGGAAACAAAGAGAAAATGCCTCGGTTTTGCTCTGCTTGTAGCATTGGGAAAAGATGTTTAAAAGTGGGTGATGAGGAAGAGGATGTACAATTACTGGTCTCTCCGGAAAGAGATCAAGATAGTGTCGACAGCAGAAAGAAGGGAAGTGAGGCATGTAGCCCGATTGCAGGCAGAACTCGGGCTACTCGGGCTCAACATCCCGCGACTCAGGCCCCGCTGCGTCAAGCAGTCGGACCAGACGGGATGCCTGTGTATGTGAAGGTCCCTTTTTCAACTACAGATTTAATGAATTGGAAGGAGTCTGCAGGGTCGTACTGAGAAAATCCAGAAAAGATGTATCAATCCTTTAAAATGATAATTGAGAATCATAATCCAGATTGGCAGGATTTACAGGTGCTTTTAAATACTTTGCTTTCACCTGAGGAGAAAAGAATGGTATTAGACAAAGCTCAAGAGGAGAATGAAAGACAAAATGCCAGAGACAGACCAGACCGTTTTATGCCGGCCCGGGAACCGGGTTGGGATCAAAACACAGGGGCAGGCAGGTTAATGACTAAACAGTGCCAACAGTTAATATTATATGAGGTAAAGCATGGAGTACCTAGGCCCAAAAATATTGCAAAACTATATCAAGTCGCACAGGGTATGAATGAGCATCCCTCTGCATTTTACGAGCGGTTATGTGAAACTGCCCGAAAATGGACAGACTTGGATCCCGAGGACGAAGCAAATAAAATGACTTTTACTACATTATTTGTAGGACAATCAGCACCAGATATAAGGAGAAAGCTTCAGAAAGTAGATGGTATGTCGGGGATGTCAATATCGCAATTAATAGAAATTGCAGATAAGGTGTACAATAACAGGGAAGAAGTAGAGAGAAAGGAAAAACAAAAGGAGAAACTGAAAGATAAGAGGCAAAATGCTGCAGTCTTGGCAGCTGCATTTGCCCGGGCACAAACTCCCTCTCAGGGAAGGGGTTTTCCGAAAGGACAAGGACGTGGAAGAGGGCATAGAGTAGGAGGGAATTTGGGAAATAGAATTCCGCTAAGGAGAGATCAGTGTGCAATTTGCAGGGGGAAGGGGCACTGGAAAAATGAGTGCCCGAAGAGACAATCAGATCATTGGAAACCTCAGTCTGCATCTGTTCCAGAGGCAGATTTGCTCATGATTGGGACAGAGGATTCAGACTGATGGGGACCGGGGGTTGAGGAATTGGATTCCCCAGCCAAACCCCTGGTTTCAGTAAAGCTGGGGAACGAAACAGTTAAATTTTTAGTAGACACTGGAGCAGCATATTCAGTACTAAATAGCTGTAAGGGACCAATGAGTAAATTCTCTATGCCAGTAATTGGGGCCACAGGAAAGCGAGAGGTCAAACCTTTCTTTCAACCAATTAAATGTGAAATAGGAAATAAGGTGTTAACACATGAATTCTTATACATGCCAGAATGCCCATTACCCCTAATGGGGAGGGATTTACTGAATAAACTGGGGGCACAGATAACCTTTGATAAAAACAAAGTTAAGGTGCACATTCCACAAAGTAACGCCTGGAAGGCACAAGCATATATGTTGCAGAAAGCACTGGATTCCGAACAGGTGGAGGATGGACCAAGCGAAATTCCCTCTGAAGTAATGGACGCAGTAATCCCTTTTGTGTGGGCAACGGAGAAACCTGGAAGAGCCAGATGTGCAGAACCGGTAAAGGTGGAATTAAAACAAGGAGCTAAACCGGTAAGGCGAAAACAGTATCCCATGAAGTTAGAGGCCCGTGTTGGACTGGAGCCTATGATTAATAATTTCTTAAAGTATGGACTGTTGCGAGAATGTCAATCCGAGTACAATACTCCAAGCCTGCCTGTAAAAAAACCATATTCACAAGAATATCGTCTAGTACAGGATTTGCGAGCTATTAACCAGATAGTGACTGATGTGCACCCAGTGGTACCCAATCCATACACTTTGTTAACAACGATAAATGATTCCAATGTCTATTTTACAGTATTGGACTTAAAAGATGCTCTCTTCTGTATCCCTTTGGAGGAACAAAGTCAACAATTATTCGCCTTTGAGTGGGAAAGTCCTACAACGAAACGCAAAATGCAGTTGTGCTGGACAGTACTCCCTCAAGGATTCAAGAACAGCCCTACAATTTTTGGTAATGTACTTGCAAAAGAATTAGAATTATGGCAAGGTAAGAAAGAGACCACTACCTTATTACAGTATGTGGATGATATCTTACTGGGGGCAGACACTATTGAAGAATGTAGAGAAACAACCATCAGTTTATTAAATTTTTGGGGAACAGCGGGATACAGGGTGTCTCGGAAAAAGTACAGATCATGAAGGAAAGCGTAATCTATCTAGGATTTGAAATATCCCAGGGGAAAGAAAATTAGGAATCGAAAGGAAAGAAGCGATTTGTCAGATCGCCCCCCCAGAATCAAAAAGAGAACTTAGGGGATTTTTAGGAATGGCTGGGTGGTGTCGCCTGTGGATACCTAATTTTGGATTAATGGCAAAGCCTTTATATGAAGCTGTTAAGGGGCCGGGAGACTTGCTGGAGTGGACTCCAGAATGCCGAAAAGGATTTGATGAAATCAAGTTTGCTCTCATGAGTGCCCCTGCATTAGGACTTCCGAACCTAACAAAGCCACTTGAGCTTTATGTACATGAGAGAGGGCACCAGGCTTTGGGAGTGCTTGTACAGACTTTAGGAAATTGGAAAAGACCTGTGGCTTACTTTTCAAGACAGCTGGATAAAGTGAGTACAGGGTGGCCAGGATGCCTCAGAGCAGTTGCAGCTGCTGTGCTGTTAATACAAGAGGCACGAAAATTGACATTGGGACAAAAAGTGACTGTTTATGTGCCACATGCTGCTGCAGCAGTTTTAGAACAAAAAGGGCATCACTGGTTATCCCCAAGTAGGATGGTGCAGTACCAGGCAGTGATACTTGAGCAAGAAGATGTAACCATGAAGGTGTCCAATACCCTTAATCCGGCATCTTTATTACCACTTCATGAAGAGGGGAGGTTGGCTCATGACTGTCTGCAAACTATTGAGCGAGTATACTCCAGCCGTCCAGATTTGAGAGATATTCCGTTGCAGAATCCAGACTGGGAATTATTTACTGATGGGAGCAGTTTTATAGTAAAGGGAGAAAGAAGGGCTGGATACGCTGTTGTCACTTTGGAAGGAGAAATCGAAGCAAGATCACTACCAGCAAATACATCCGCCCAGAAAGCAAAACTGATTGCTTTAACCCGGGCTCTGGAATTATCAGAGGGAAAATGGACTAATGTGTTTACAGATTCAAAATACGCCTTTGGGGTTATACATGCCCATGGCGCAATTTGTAAAGAAAGAGGATTGCTATCTTCTCAAGGGAATCTCCAGGATTTTTCTCAACATTTCTCAAGGAAAATGTTATTAAAAGAAATTATACCAAGATTTAGGGTACCAGAAGGGTTTTCTTCAGATAGGGGACCTCATTTTATAGCAGAAATAGTACAACAAATCTCAAAAATACTACAAATTAAATGGGACTTACATACCCCCTGGAGACCACAATCCAGTGGAAAAGTGGAAAGAATGAATCAAACAATTAAGAGACAGGTAGGAAAATTGTATCAGGAGACTCAGATGAAATGGACTGATGTTTTACCTCTGGCATTATTAAGAACCAGAATAACCGCAAGGGTTAGGGAGAAAGTTAGTCCATTTGAGATTCTGTATGGTAAACCTTACACTGTAAATTTAACTGGAAATGAAATTCAAATGCACGTTAAGGGCGATCAAATTTTAAGTGATTATCTCTTGTCTATGGCAAAGGTTCTTACTTCTCTCCGTAGGTACATCCAGTTAAGATCTCCTGTACTTTTAGATTCACCTGTACATTCATTCCAGCCGGGAGATCAAGTGTATCTTCGGACCTGGAAGGATGAGCCATTGGTAGAAAAGTGGAGAGGACCGTATCTTGTACTGCTAACAACAAATACTGCTGTGAAACTGCAGGGAATTGATTCCTGGATCCACTCCACCCGAATGAAAGCAGTACCTCGAGAGACGTGGAAAGCTGAGCAAGTTCAACCTTTAAAGTTGAAAATATATAAAGATATATGAGTTGTATTGGAAGCGAATCGGTTTTAAATTTTGATTGTACGCAGGGAAGAATTGCTTTAATCTGTTTGTTAGGAATAGGGTTAATATTGTTGTTACGGTATCTGTGTAAAAATAATGTTCTTCTTAATAACCAGGGGAGAAATGTGGTGGTTAGCTTTTCTAGGTTGCCTGAGCCAAACAATTAAAGGGAATCAGGAAGGATTTTGGGGTCACAATCTCCATTTGGAAGTAATTACGAAATCTATGAAGATAGTTAACCAGAGGGATTGCTGGGTGTGTACCCACTTCCCTGAACATTCCAACAAGGGCTTCCCCCTAATTGGAGTGCCTCTTAATTTTTCCTTTATGGAGTTTATGAAACAGATAAGAAATGATAGTGATCAAACGAAATATGATGAAACAACCGAACAGGAATGGGAAGTCCAGAGTGTGACAGGAGATTATTATCAATGTATCCAAAGATGTAATAATAGTAATAGATGGTGGGAGAAAACTGTACTTTATGGAAAGCAACCGATCAACTGTACTGGAGCCATTAAGGTAGGAGGTTATAAAGATTGCTCTCGGATACCTGAATAGGTTATAAGTGGCCAAGTAAGGAACTAAATGGGTGGCGTGTTCCAAAAGGTAGTGGATGGTATTGGTTGTGTGGAAACAAGGCACGAAAAGTGCTACCTCCTAATTGGTCAGGGACATGTACTTTAGGGGCAATAATCCCTAATGTTACTATAAGAAAAGAATTGAGTAATAAGTATCAAAAATCCTGGCTAAGAACATACATGAGGAGACAAAAGAGGGTCAATAATCCTTTAATAGATCGACCTACTAGGTTGCAGTCATTCGTAAGGTGGCTGTTTCCACAACTGGGAGTGAGTGAACTTGAAAAAGCAATAGTAAATATTTCAGCAGTTATTGAAAAAATAGGGAATAAAACCTCTGATGCCACTGCAGCTTTACAAGAGGAGGTTTCAGAAATTGCTAAAATAACTACCCAAAACAGGATGGCTCTAGAGATGTTATTGGCATCTCAGGGAGGAGTATGTACAGTAATAAACACTAGTTGCTGTGTATATGTGGATCAAAGCGGGAGAATTTCTACCGATCTAAATGAAATCTGGAAGCAGACTGAAATCTTACATGGGGTTCAGAAAGATGATACTTCTTTCGGATTTGAAGAAACATGGAAATGGTTGACTTCCTTGTCGCCTTCTGATGCGACAATCTCCCGTCCGCCTGAGACGGCACGGAGGCTCCCCCTGCCTCTGGGCCAATGAGCACTGACACCAATATGAGGATGCTACAAATGGCGTTTATTGTACGTATGCATTCGCTTATATACCTACAAGCATACTGCTATCTCTGCGTCATATCCTTCCTCTTCCTTCCTCTTTCCGTGCCATCGCGAGATCTTCCAATCGCCGTTCCCTACGCTTCCTGGTTCCCTGCTGTGAGCTCATGGGTTAAAAAATGTTTAACAATTTTGGGAATGGTGTTAGTAGTTTTTGTATGCGTTTATGTAGTGATTCAATGCATTTCTAAGCGTTTTACAAAATTAATATGGGAAAGATTTTAAAAGAGTGAGACTAATATGAAAATGATCATATAAGTCTCAAAGGGGGGAATTGTTACAAGACAACCCTGAGGAGCTCAGAAAGAATGTCTGAAGCAGGTAGATTTGGATAACTTCTCTCTTAGATAGAATTTGCTTAGCATGAGTAGCCACACACTTGCTTAGCATGAGTAGCTAAATTTGCTGAAGCCTTAGGCCGCGCTCCTAGTTCGTTAAGAAAGGGCCCCAGAGCTGGTGCAGGCTGGAAAGATAAGGGAGTTACAAGCAGTCTGCATTCCTGTGCCCCACTCTCCGAAAGGGAGGATGCCAAGGCTGAGAAATAAGGCCTGTTTGGGCGCCAGGACCTTGGGAAGCAAAGCTTCCTCTCACTGTTGAAACAGTGCTGATTAAGGGCTCTGGATTATGTCTTCTTCCTCAGGGCCTTGGGAGATAACACCTACTGACCCAGCTGGGGCAGTGTTAATTGACCAGGACCTTGAGGAGCAGGGGTGGGATCCAGGGAATGAAGAAATCACTAACCAATCAGTGTAAAAGGGAAAGTTGTAAATCTAGCAATTTGTGTGTATAAATGCTACTTGAAAAGTTGGGGGGGGGTGCGCTTGATTTGTGGG
Source organism: Dromaius novaehollandiae (assembly GCF_036370855.1). NCBI lineage: Eukaryota > Metazoa > Chordata > Aves > Casuariiformes > Dromaiidae > Dromaius > Dromaius novaehollandiae. Next base: position 1,345,620 of record NW_026991301.1, on the reverse strand, counting down.
AAACCACCGAGCACCCAGGCTTGCGCAACTCTGAAATAAATAAACAAATGTCTCTCCTGAGTGTGTAATTATTGGCTTATTGCACACCGGGCAAACAATCCGCTCTTTGGACAACACTGTGACCTCACAAGCACAGCCAGCAGCCAGGAGCCTGCCACTGGCCTAGGAGGCACTCAGGCTGATGTGACCTCACAAGCACAGCCAGCAGCCATGAGCATGCTACTGGCCTAGGAGGCACTGAGGCTGCTGTGACCTCACAAGCACAGCCAGCAGCCATGAGCCTGCCACTGGCCTAGGAGGCACTGAGGCTGCTGTGACCTCACAAGCACAGCCAGCAGCCATGAGCCTGCCACTGCCCTAGGAGGCACTGAGGCTGCTGTGACCTCACAAGAAGAGCCAGCAGGGGGCCCTGTAGACTAACCTATGAGGCACTCAGGCTGCTGTGACCTCACAAGCACAGACAGCAGCCAGGAGCATGACCCTGGCCTAGCAGACACTCAGGCTGCTGTGACCTCACAAGCACAAACAGAAGGGGGAGCTTGCCCCTAACCTATGAGGCACTGAGGTTGCTATGACCTCACAAACACAGCCAGCAGCCAGGAGCATGCCACTGGCCTAGGAGGCACGCAGGCTGCTGTCACCTGACAAGCACAGCCAGCAGGCAGGAGCCTGCCACTGCCCTATGAAGCACTGAGGCTGCTGTGACCTCACAAGCACAGCCAGCAGCCATGCGCCTGACACTGGCCTCAGAGGCACTCAGGCTGCTGTGACCTCACAAGCACAGCCAGCAGCCAGGAGCCTGCCCCTGGCCTAGGAGGCACTGAGGCTGCTGTGACCTCACAAGCACCGCCAGCAGCCAGGAGCTAGCCAGTAGCCTAGGAGGCACTGAGGCTGCTGTGACCTCACAAGCACAGCCAGCAGCCAGGAGCCTGCCAATGGCCTCAGAGGCACTCAGGCTGCTGTGACCTCACAAGCACAGCCAGCAGTCATGGGCCTGCCACTGGCCTAGGAGGCACTGAGCCTGCTGTGACCTCAAAAGCACAAACAGAAGGGGGCGCTTGCCCCTCACCTATGAGGCACTGAGGTTGCTGTGACCTCACAAACACAGCCAGCAGCCAGGAGCCTGCCACTGGCCTCGGAGGCACTCAGACTGCTGTGACCTCACAAGCACAGCCAGCAGCCATGAGCCAGCCACTGGCCTCGGAGGCACTGAGCCTGCTGTGACCTCACAAGCACAGCCAGCAGCCATGAGCCTGCCACTGCCCTATGAAGCACTGAGGCTGCTGTTACCTCACCAGCACAGCCAGCAGCCAGGAGCCTGCCACTGGCCTAGGAGGCACGGAGGCTGCTGTGACCTCACAAGCACAGCCAGCAGCCAGGGGCCTCCCACTGGCCTAGGAGGCACTCAGGCTGCTGTGACCTCAGAAGCACAGCCAGCAGCCAGTTGCTTGCCAGTGGCCTAGGAGGCACGGAGGGTGCTGTGACCTCACCAGCACAGCCAGCAGCTATGCGCCTGACACTGGCCTAGGAGGCACTGAGGGTGCTGTGACCTCACAAACACAGCCAGCAGCCATGGGCTTGCCACTGCCCTAGGAGGCACGAAGGCTGCTGTGACCTCACAAGCAGAGGCAGCAGCCATGGGCTTGCCACTGCCCTAGGAGGCACTGAGGCTGCTGTCTCCTCACAAGCACAGCCAGGAGCCTGCCACTGGCCTCGGAGGCACTCAGGCTGCTGTTACCTCACCAGCACAGCCAGCAGCCATGAGCCTGCCACTGCCCTATGAAGCACTGAGGCTGCTGTTACCTCACCAGCACAGCCAGCAGCCAGGAGCCTGCCACTGGCCTAGGAGGCACGGACGGTGCTGTGACCTCACCAGCACAGCCAGCAGTCAGGGGCCTGCCACTGGCTTAGGAGGCATGGAGGCTGCTGTGACCTCACAAGCACAGGAGCAGCCAGGAGCATGCCACTGGCCTAGGAGGCTCTGAGGCTGCTGTCACCTGACAAGCACAGCCAGCAGCCAGGAGCCTGCCACTGCCCTGAGAAGCACTGAGGCTGCTGTGACCTCACAAGCACAGCCAGCAGCCATTGCCCTGCCACTGTCCGAAGAGGCACTGAGTTTGCTCTGACCTCACCAGCACACCAAGCAGCCATTGGCCTCCATCTGGCCTACAGGAGAAGGAGGCTGATGTGACCTCACAAGCACAGCGAGTAGCCAGCGGCCTCCCACTGCCCTATAAGGTACAGAGACAAATGTGACCTCAAAAGGCAGCCAGCAGACAGAGGCCTGCCATGGGCCTCTCAGGAAATAGGACTGCTGTGACCTCACAAGCACAGACAGCAGCTATGGGCCTGCCACTGGCCAATGAGGCACTGAGGCTGCTGTGACCTCACAAGCACAGCCAGCAGCTATGGGCCTGCCACTGTGCTATGAGGCACTGAGGCTGCTGTGACCTCACAAGCACAGCCAGCAGCCAGGGGCCTGCTGCTGGCCAATCAGGCTGTAGGAGTGTTGTCACCTGACAAGCACAGCCAGCAGCAATTGGTCTGCCACTGGCCTACAAGAAAAGGAGGCTGATGTGACCTCACAAGCACAGCCAGCAGCCAGGGGCCTGCTGCTGGCCAATCAGGCTGTAGGAGTGTTGTGACCTGACAAGCACAGGCAGCAGCAATTGGTCTGCCACTGGCCTACAAGAAAAGGAGGCTGATGTGACCTCACAAGCACAGCGAGTAGCCAGGGGCCTCCCACTGCCCTATAAGGTACAGAGACAAATGTGACCTCAAAAGGCATCCAGCACACAGGGGCCTTCCACAGCCCTATCAGGAACTAGGACTGCTGTGACCTCACAAGCACAGCCAGCAGCCATTGGCCTGCCACTGTCCAAACAGGCACTGAGTTTGCTCTCACCTCACCAGCACACCAAGCAGCCATTGGCCTCCCTCTGGCCTACAGGAAAAGGAGGCTGAAGCGACCTCACAAGCACAGCGAGGAGCCAGAGGCCTCCCACTGCCCTATAAGGTACAGAGACAAATGTGACCTCAAAAGGCAGCCAGCAGACAGAGGCCTGCCACAAGCCTATCAGGAAATAGGATTGCTGTGACGTTACAAGCACAGTCAGCAGCTTCGGGCCTGCCACTGGCCTATGAGGCACGGAGGCTGCTGTGACCTCAAAAGCACACCAAGCAGACATTGGCCTCCCATGGGCCTGTCAGGCACTGAGGCTGCTGTGACCTTACAAGCACAGCCAGCAGCCATTGGCCTCCAACTGCCTGATGAGGCGCTGACACTGCTGTCAACTCAGAAGCACAGTAAATAGTCAGGGGCCTGCCACTGCCCTATAGGGCACTGAGGCTTCTCTGACCTCACAAGCACAACCAGCAGTCATTGGCCTCGAACTGGCATACCTGGCACTGAAGCTTCTGTAACCTGAAAAGCACAGCCAGCAGCCACGTGCCTGCCACTGGCCTGTGAAGCACTGAGGCTGCTGTGACCTCACAAGCACAGCCAGCAGACAGGGGCCTGCCACTGCCCTATGAGACACTGAGGCTGCTGTGACCTCACAAGCAAAGCCAGCAGCTGTGGGTCTGCCACTGGCCTATCAGGCTGTAGGACTGCTGTGACCTCACAAGCAAAGCCAGCAGCTGTGGGTCTGCCACTGGCCTATCAGGCTGTAGGACTGCTGTGACCTCACAAGCACAGCCAGCAGCTATGGGCCTGCCAGTGACCTATCAGACACGTGTCGCGGCCCGAAAGGAGTCGTTCAGGACGACCTCCCTCCCCTTAGGACCAACGACCAAGTTCGTGATGCCCTTGCACTCAATTAAGGTGAAAACGACACCAGCCAACCAGTTTAAGATTTATTAAGGCAAAATGGAATCAACTAACGAGACATGTCCCGCGTCACACGTTTAGGGAAAAAGAGAGGAAAAGGGGAAGAGAGAGAGAGAAAGATATCACCACCCGTGGATCCAGCGGCGTCCCGTTGGTCCTCTTCTTTTGGGAGTCCTTGCGGCGGGGCGGGGGGGCAGAGGGGGGAAGCTCCCGTCTGGTTCCGCTGACTCTGCTCGAGTTCTTCAGTCGTCGCAAGCAAGCCCCCCCATTCACACAGTCTGCAGTTTTTATAGGTTCTTGCCCGGCCTCTGGGAGGTGCTTCCTCGCTTCCCATGCAGATTAACCGTCATGCGCAGTCCGCCCTCTCGGAACCTTCCAGAAATGAGCTCGGGTATCTGGGGGTCTCCTGCTCATGCGCAGATGGCAAATGAGTACGTGCGGTTCGTGCCCTAGAGACGCCCTTCTGCCCTTTTCGCACCCTTTTTACCCCGTGCAGGTGCACGAGGTTGTTTACTTCGCAGACGGCTCCCGGGGGCGCCAGCGCGGCATTGCCCGACACACCTTGGCAGCGGCAGCTTTGCAGCAGCAGCAGCAATGTCAAGACAAAACCGCATTTAGTACCGGTCCTCTACACCACCCCGTGTCTCAACATTGCAGCTTGGCAGCAGGAGAGAGAGAGAGAGAAAGAAAGCAAGCAAGCAAGCAAGGAAAGGAGAGAGAATTAGGGACGGGGGGAAGTCGTGGGAACAACATGGGTTTGGGTAAAAAATAAAGTGCTTAACAGTGATTAAACAGAGGTCTTGCTCAATGCAAGCTTATTCTTTAACAACTTCAACAACATTTAACTTTACAAAACAGACATCAAAACTGAGTTAATGAGGTAGGATTGTTACAATAGGCATAAAACAGCTGGCAAATGCGCTGTGGATGTCAATATGCAATTTCCTCCTTCAGGAGAAACTGGGAAATGATGGGTACTGTGGTTGGCCACGGCCAATGGATGGCACGGATTTTCTTTATGCCGTCCGGCAAGGTGGTAGGAACAAATTGCATATTTGACACAACATGTCCGATTAATTGAACAAAGCAAGGAATTATACAAGAACATTAAGGCGGCAACTGCACCTAACAAATACAATATTAACTGTTTCACCCACGGTGCCCCCAGTAACCAGGACTACAAATCGCCACTCCAGCCATTCCAGGTTTGGACGAGGACGTGGGCTATTTTTCTGATATCTTTGGTTAACTGGAGAACTACTTCGCCTACATCATCTATTTCCAAACAACAGTTAGGAATATTTAATTTCCCACACACTTCTCCCTCTTCAGCTAACAGGTAATCTAAAAACCATGTGGTGCTGAAGGATTGCCGTGCGCATCTGTTGGGATTGCCAAGTTAGAAGATCTATCGTGTCAGCGGTTTTGTTGGTAATAATTTCTAGAGCCGCTTGTAGTCTGATTATTTCCCCATTTTTGCGTCCCGCCCAAATTTCCCTTAATGGATCGCGTCTTACAGGCAACACTTCTGTCTCCAAGGTTATCATATACCTTTATGCCTAACCGAGGTCCACTTGTTTCTGGCAAAAGGAAAAACAAAGGTCTGATAATCCCTATATAACAAATTCCCAACCACCCCGTGGGTAAAAATGTATATGCTGTGTGCCTGCATATCCAGTAATGCCCCTTCTTAGCTCCAATGCCCTGAGCAAATGGCCCGTTTATCCCTGGTGGGAATTGAAAGTAAGTTGCACCTCTGTTGCCCAGAGGGCTGAAGAAGGTGGTTGCCCCATCACCTATTCGGCCGGTACAATACCAAGCCCCAGAAGTGTATTCTGGTGGTAGGTTTGCCATAGCACATATAAGCACATTAAGACAAGAAGTATCTTTCCAACACAAGTTAAGAATGCCATTCTTGGCTGTTGTGTTTTCAACAATAAAGCTAATTATGATTGCAGCACACAATTACAAAAAATGATAAAAATAACTGTTATAACTAGCACAGGTAGTATCGTTGAGGACACTCAAGCTCAACATAAGACAAGTCTTCTTCCCCAGTGCCCTCTTCCTTTTACATTGTTGACCTAAAAGGAAGGGAGGATCCACCTGGCATGGATTCTATGATCTTTCCCATGGGCATCAGTAGCTACCCATGCATACAGATTTTTTGAAGCTTTTAGTACTAGAGGTATTTGTCCCACAGTGGGTAAGTCCACTAGAACCGGTTGTCCTGGGTAATACAAGGGATTCCTCGGTTTCTTATTCTCCCCAGTCCCAGGTAAGAGGGATGGAGGATTAGGGCAAAAAGCAGCGAGTCTGGGGCAGCCATTTACTCCCCATCGTCCATTGACTTTAGTTACTGCATCAGATATTCGTCACGCCCATCCGGGATTGTGCGGTCTCAGGGTTCGTTTTAAGAGTCCTGGGGTGCAGACGGGGTCTTGGGATAAGGGAGGAGGAACTTTGGGGTTTGAGGAAGATGGGGTTCCCCTTATCCTGTCCCAACTTCTTACCAAACCTTCCAGGTTGGGAGTTGGTAACCTATCCATGACTTCTCTGGGAATTCCCTTTGAAATGCCTTCTGCCCATAATAATTGTCTCCTGCTATCCAACACCCGTACCAGTTTCCCAGGATGTGGGTGTTGCAGTGATTTATATTGCCTCCCACTTTCCTCAACTCTTCTTATTTCTGCTTTATGCTTTGTTTCCCCCTGGCCAGTGAATCCCATACGCCTTCCGTAATTAATTAGCTCCTGTGCCACCTCCCCCCAAGTCATGTCGGGGGGGCCTCCCCTTCGTCTCAGTCGGGGAGTTCGTAATCGGTCTTGCAGCTGAACAGCATCAGGAAGTCCCCTGATCAGAGGATGTGACCTCTCGGGGTCTGCCACACACTGCATGGGGGAGGGCTGCTGCGGAAGCAGCAAACGGTCATGCATCAATTGGAGGCAAGCAGTTTTCTGCACGCTTTCCAGAATGTGGCCCGCTGTGGGTGTTTTAATAGAAAAAGGGTCTCCTCTTTCCATTGGGTCTAATCCTCCTGCCCAGTAGGCTACCCTCTGGGTCAAGGACCATGGTTCCCTGTTATCATTTGTGGTTAGAAAGACTCTGGGTCCCCAATATCCTCTAGCTTCATCTTCGCTCAGCAGAATGCGATCCCCCCCGGTGAGGGAGACTCTCCACACATACTCAGTTTCAGTTTCCCGGGAGCCCCGGGAGTATTTTTCCGAAGTCCTGAGGGGAATAGGGGATCATACGCGTGGTACGTCGTTGAATACCCCCCTGACCATTGTCAGTGGTTTCCGTTTTAATCAAGGGTCTCATTACTACGTTCCCATCTCCAGGATAAAAGGAGTTCCTGCTGTCTTCTAATTCTTTAATTGGATATATGGATTTTAGATCAGATGCCTGTTTTCCGTCTAGTTCGGCCAAATTCGAGAATCCCGGTTCACTATCATCAACCCCCCGCCTGTTTTCTTCCAATTCAGACCGCAGGATTCTCTCTCGGTCTAGTGAGTCTGATAAAATTATGTGAAGCCGCTGAGTATGGTTGCGCTCCGCAGTGAGTTGACTTTGCAAGTTTCTTACCTGTTCTTGCAAAGACTCAACTGTCTCTTTGGCTCGACTCCGGGAGTCTTGCAAGAACTCGATTGTCTCTTTGGCTCGACTCTGGGAGTTTCTTATGTGTTCTCCCAAGGACTGAATGGTCTTTTTATCACCTTGCCTCCCCCACCGGGCAGCAATTAGTGCCGCCCCTAAAACACCACAAACTGTTGCCCGAGCCATGCCAAGAGAGAGCAGGGCTTTATAGCCCTTCAGATTCTCAAAAGAGGATTATCCTTCATTGTCAGATCCTCTGTACTACAAATTATTCACAAGCACAGCACACTGTCACGGGCCTGCCACTGCCATAAAGGGCACGGAGGCTGCTGTGACCTCACAAGCACAGCCAGCATGTATGGGCCTGAAACTGCCCTATAGGGCACTGAGGCTGCTGTGACCTCACAAGCACAGCCAGCAGCTATGGGCCTCCCACTGGCCTATAGGGCACTGAGGCTTCTCTGACCTCACAGCAGTCATTGGCCTTGAACTGGCCTATCAGGAATAGGACTGCTGTGACCTGACAAGCACAGCCAGCAGCCATGAGCCTGACACTGGCCTATGAGGCACGGACGCTGCTGTGACCTCACAAGCACAGCCAGCAGCCATGAGCCTGCTACTGGCCTATGAGGCACGGACGCTGCTGTGACCTCACAAGCACAGCCAGCAGCCAGGAGCCTGCCACTGGCCTCGGAGGCACTGAGGCTGATGTGACGTCCCAAGCACAGCCATCATCCAGGAGCCTGCCACTGGCCTGACAAACTCTTAGGGTGCTGTGACCTGAAAAGCTAAGCCAGCAGCCATGAGCCTGTCACTGGCCTATGAGGCAGTGAGGCTGCTGTGACGTCACAAGCACAACCATCAGCCATGAGCCTGCCACTGGCCTCAGAGGCAGTGAGGCTGCTGTGACGTCACAAGCACAGCCAGCAGCCATGAGCCTGACACTGGCCTATGAGGCACGGACGCTGCTGTGACCTCACAAGCACAGCCAGCAGCCAGGAGCCTGCCACTGGCCTCGGAGGCACTGAGGCTGATGTGACGTCCCAAGCACAGCCATCATCCAGGAGCCTGCCACTGGCCTGACAAACTCTTAGGGTGCTGTGAGCTGAAAAGCTAAGCCAGCAGCCATGAGCCTGCCACTGGCCTGTGAAGCACTGAGGCTGCTGTGACCTCACAAGCACAGGCAGCAGCTGTGGGCCTGCCACTGGCCTATGAGGCACTGAGGCTGCTGTGACCTCACAAGCACAGTCAGCAGCCAGGGGCCTGCTGCTGGCCTATCAGGCTCTAGGAGTGTTGTAACCTGACAAGCACAGGCAGCAGCTATGGGCCTGCCACTGGCCTATAGGGAACAGAGGCTGCTGTGACCTCAGAAGCACAGCCAGCAGCCAGGAGCCTGCCACTGGCCTGTCGGACACTTAGGGTGCTGAGACCTGACAAGTTAAGCCAGCAGTCATGAGCCTGACACTGGCCTAGGAGGCATGGAGGCTGCTGTGACCTCACAAGCACAGCCAGCAGCCAGGAGCCTGCCACTGGCCTACGAGGCACTGAGGCTGCTGTTACCTCACAAGCACAGCCAGTAGCCAGGATTCTGCCACTAACCTATGAGGCACTGAGGATGCTGTGACCTCACAAGCACAGCCAGCAGCCAGGAGCCTGCGACTGGCCTAGGAGGCACTGAGGCTGCTGTGACCTCACCAGCACAGCCAGCAGTCGGGGGCCTGCCACTGGCCTAGGAGGCACTGAGGCTGCTGTGACCTCACAAGCACAGCCAGCAGCCATGAGCCTGACACTGGCCTATGAGGCACGGACGCTGCTGTGACCTCACAAGCACAGCCAGCAGCCATGAGCCTGACACTCGCCTATGAGGCACGGACGCTGCTGTGACCTCACAAGCACAGCCAGCAGCCAGGAGCCTGCCACTGGCCTCGGAGGCACTGAGGCTGATGTGACGTCCCAAGCACAGCCATCATCCAGGAGCCTGCCACTGGCCTGACAAACTCTTAGGGTGCTGTGAGCTGAAAAGCTAAGCCAGCAGCCATGAGCCTGTCACTGGCCTATGAGGCAGTGAGGCTGCTGTGACGTCACAAGCACAACCATCAGCCATGAGCCTGCCACTGGCCTCAGAGGCACTGAGGCTGCTGTGACCTCACAAGCACAGCCAGCAGCCATGAGCCTGCTACTGGCCTAGGAGGCACGGATGCTGCTGTGACCTCACAAGCACAGCCAGCAGTCATGAGCATGCCACTGGCCTAGGAGGCACTGAGGCTGCTGTTGTTACAAGACAACCCTGAGAAGCTCAGAAAGAATGTTTGAAGCAGGTAGATTTGGTTAACTTCTATCTTAGATAGAATTTGCTTAGCATGATTAGCCGCACACTTGCTTAGCATGAGTAGCTAAATCTGGCAATTTGTGTGTATAAATGCTACTTGAAAAGTTGGGGGGTGTGTGCTTGATTTGTGGGAAACCACCGAGCACCCAGGCTTGCGCAACTCTGAAATAAATAAGCAAATGTCTCTCCTGAGTGTGTAATTATTGGCTTATTGCACACCGGGCAACGAATCCGCTTTTCGGACAACAGTTTTCTGGCGACCCAGGTGGGACTCTCGCTGTAAAGCCTTGCCCGGATCGTCTTGCCAGTTCCAGCGGGGAGACACTGCTCATCGGACTCCAGCGCGCACCGACCGTTTTGTTCGGGGACTCCGTGAGCACCCTCCCTGGTCGGAACAGGTAAGCGACTCAAAGGTGCAATGCAGTAATTATTAAGAGACATTGCATAAAGGGTATGATGTAAGGGTAATTGGTTGTGGTAACCAAAGGTAAGCTTTGTACACGTTTGGACAGTGACGACTGGAGTGTACGAAAGCGTAATTGGTAAGAACGTTCTCTTAAGGGTAATAATATGGGAACAGGACAATCTGTGGGGGTATCCCCCTGTTCTCCTTTAGGATGCATCCTGAAACATTGGAGTAAGTTTGGTGGGAATCCTTTAACAAGGAGAAAATTAAAGGAATACTGTACTCAGTGGTGGCCAATGTATAAACTGGAGGATGAGGAAAAATGGCCAGAAATTGGAACGCTAAACTATAATACAATCTTGCAACTTATGTTGTTTTGCAGAAGACAGAACAAATGGGATGAGGTCCCATATGTAGATTTGTTCTTCTCTCTGAGAAATGATCATGAAACTAGAAAAAAATGTAAGCTGTTGATCTCTGATTCAAATGTGTTAATGATGATGGGAAACAAAGAGAAAATGCCTCGGTTTTGCTCTGCTTGTAGCATTGGGAAAAGATGTTTAAAAGTGGGTGATGAGGAAGAGGATGTACAATTATTGGTCTCTCCGGAAAGAGATCAAGATAGTGTCGACAGCAGAAAGAAGGGAAGTGAGGCATGTAGCCCGATTGCAGGCAGAACTCGGGCTACTCGGGCTCAACATCCCGCGACTCAGGCCCCGCTGCGTCAAGCAGTCGGACCAGACGGGATGCCTGTGTATGTGAAGGTCCCTTTTTCAACTACAGATTTAATGAATTGGAAGGAGTCTGCAGGGTCGTACTGAGAAAATCCAGAAAAGATGTATCAATCCTTTAAAATGATAATTGAGAATCATAATCCAGATTGGCAGGATTTACAGGTGCTTTTAAATACTTTGCTTTCACCTGAGGAGAAAAGAATGGTATTAGACAAAGCTCAAGAGGAGAATGAAAGACAAAATGCCAGAGACAGACCAGACCGTTTTATGCCGGCCCGGGAACCGGGTTGGGATCAAAACACAGGGGCAGGCAGGTTAATGACTAAACAGTGCCAACAGTTAATATTATATGAGGTAAAGCATGGAGTACCTAGGCCCAAAAATATTGCAAAACTATATCAAGTCGCACAGGGTATGAATGAGCATCCCTCTGCATTTTACGAGCGGTTATGTGAAACTGCCCGAAAATGGACAGACTTGGATCCCGAGGACGAAGCAAATAAAATGACTTTTACTACATTATTTGTAGGACAATCAGCACCAGATATAAGGAGAAAGCTTCAGAAAGTAGATGGTATGTTGGGGATGTCAATATCGCAATTAATAGAAATTGCAGATAAGGTGTACAATAACAGGGAAGAAGTAGAGAGAAAGGAAAAACAAAAGGAGAAACTGAAAGATAAGAGGCAAAATGCTGCAGTCTTGGCAGCTGCATTTGCCCGGGCACAAACTCCCTCTCAGGGAAGGGGTTTTCCGAAAGGACAAGGACGTGGAAGAGGGCATAGAGTAGGAGGGAATTTGGGAAATAGAATTCCGCTAAGGAGAGATCAGTGTGCAATTTGCAGGGGGAAGGGGCACTGGAAAAATGAGTGCCCGAAGAGACAATCAGATCATTGGAAACCTCAGTCTGCATCTGTTCCAGAGGCAGATTTGCTCATGATTGGGACAGAGGATTCAGACTGATGGGGACCGGGGGTTGAGGAATTGGATTCCCCAGCCGAACCCCTGGTTTCAGTAAAGCTGGGGAACGAAACAGTTAAATTTTTAGTAGACGCTGGAGCAGCATATTCAGTACTAAATAGCTGTAAGGGACCAATGAGTAAATTCTCTATGCCAGTAATTGGGGCCACAGGAAAGCGAGAGGTCAAACCTTTCTTTCAACCAATTAAATGTGAAATAGGAAATAAGGTGTTAACACATGAATTCTTATACATGCCAGAATGCCCATTACCCCTAATGGGGAGGGATTTACTGAATAAACTGGGGGCACAGATAACCTTTGATAAAAACAAAGTTAAGGTGCACATTCCACAAAGTAACGCCTGGAAGGCACAAGCATATATGTTGCAGAAAGCACTGGATTCCGAACAGGTGGAGGATGGACCAAGCGAAATTCCCTCTGAAGTAATGGACGCAGTAATCCCTTTTGTGTGGGCAACGGAGAAACCTGGAAGAGCCAGATGTGCAGAACCGGTAAAGGTGGAATTAAAACAAGGAGCTAAACCGGTAAGGCGAAAACAGTATCCCATGAAGTTAGAGGCCCGTGTTGGACTGGAGCCTATGATTAATAATTTCTTAAAGTATGGACTGTTGCGAGAATGTCAATCCGAGTACAATACTCCAAGCCTGCCTGTAAAAAAACCATATTCACAAGAATATCGTCTAGTACAGGATTTGCGAGCTATTAACCAGATAGTGACTGATGTGCACCCAGTGGTACCCAATCCATACACTTTGTTAACAACGATAAATGATTCCAATGTCTATTTTACAGTATTGGACTTAAAAGATGCTCTCTTCTGTATCCCTTTGGAGGAACAAAGTCAACAATTATTCGCCTTTGAGTGGGAAAGTCCTACAACGAAACGCAAAATGCAGTTGTGCTGGACAGTACTCCCTCAAGGATTCAAGAACAGCCCTACAATTTTTGGTAATGTACTTGCAAAAGAATTAGAATTATGGCAAGGTAAGAAAGAGACCACTACCTTATTACAGTATGTGGATGATATCTTACTGGGGGCAGACACTATTGAAGAATGTAGAGAAACAACCATCAGTTTATTAAATTTTTTGGGAACAGCGGGATACAGGGTGTCTCGGAAAAAGTACAGATCATGAAGGAAAGCGTAATCTATCTAGGATTTGAAATATCCCAGGGGAAAGAAAATTAGGAATCGAAAGGAAAGAAGCGATTTGTCAGATCGCCCCCCCAGAATCAAAAAGAGAACTTAGGGGATTTTTAGGAATGGCTGGGTGGTGTCGCCTGTGGATACCTAATTTTGGATTAATGGCAAAGCCTTTATATGAAGCTGTTAAGGGGCCGGGAGACTTGCTGGAGTGGACTCCAGAATGCCGAAAAGGATTTGATGAAATCAAGTTTGCTCTCATGAGTGCCCCTGCATTAGGACTTCCGAACCTAACAAAGCCATTTGAGCTTTATGTACATGAGAGAGGGCACCAGGCTTTGGGAGTGCTTGTACAGACTTTAGGAAATTGGAAAAGACCTGTGGCTTACTTTTCAAGACAGCTGGATAAAGTGAGTACAGGGTGGCCAGGATGCCTCAGAGCAGTTGCAGCTGCTGTGCTGTTAATACAAGAGGCACGAAAATTGACATTGGGACAAAAAGTGACTGTTTATGTGCCACATGCTGCTGCAGCAGTTTTAGAACAAAAAGGGCATCACTGGTTATCCCCAAGTAGGATGGTGCAGTACCAGGCAGTGATACTTGAGCAAGAAGATGTAACCATGAAGGTGTCCAATACCCTTAATCCGGCATCTTTATTACCACTTCATGAAGAGGGGAGGTTGGCTCATGACTGTCTGCAAACTATTGAGCGAGTATACTCCAGCCGTCCAGATTTGAGAGATATTCCGTTGCAGAATCCAGACTGGGAATTATTTACTGATGGGAGCAGTTTTATAGTAAAGGGAGAAAGAAGGGCTGGATACGCTGTTGTCACTTTGGAAGGAGAAATCGAAGCAAGATCACTACCAGCAAATACATCCGCCCAGAAAGCAAAACTGATTGCTTTAACCCGGGCTCTGGAATTATCAGAGGGAAAATGGACTAATGTGTTTACAGATTCAAAATACGCCTTTGGGGTTATACATGCCCATGGCGCAATTTGTAAAGAAAGAGGATTGCTATCTTCTCAAGGGAATCTCCAGGATTTTTCTCAACATTTCTCAAGGAAAATGTTATTAAAAGAAATTATACCAAGATTTAGGGTACCAGAAGGGTTTTCTTCAGATAGGGGACCTCATTTTATAGCAGAAATAGTACAACAAATCTCAAAAATACTACAAATTAAATGGGACTTACATACCCCCTGGAGACCACAATCCAGTGGAAAAGTGGAAAGAATGAATCAAACAATTAAGAGACAGGTAGGAAAATTGTATCAGGAGACTCAGATGAAATGGACTGATGTTTTACCTCTGGCATTATTAAGAACCAGAATAACCGCAAGGGTTAGGGAGAAAGTTAGTCCATTTGAGATTCTGTATGGTAAACCTTACACTGTAAATTTAACTGGAAATGAAATTCAAATGCACGTTAAGGGCGATCAAATTTTAAGTGATTATCTCTTGTCTATGGCAAAGGTTCTTACTTCTCTCCGTAGGTACATCCAGTTAAGATCTCCTGTACTTTTAGATTCACCTGTACATTCATTCCAGCCGGGAGATCAAGTGTATCTTCGGACCTGGAAGGATGAGCCATTGGTAGAAAAGTGGAGAGGACCGTATCTTGTACTGCTAACAACAAATACTGCTGTGAAACTGCAGGGAATTGATTCCTGGATCCACTCCACCCGAATGAAAGCAGTACCTCGAGAGACGTGGAAAGCTGAGCAAGTTCAACCTTTAAAGTTGAAAATATATAAAGATATATGAGTTGTATTGGAAGCGAATCGGTTTTAAATTTTGATTGTACGCAGGGAAGAATTGCTTTAATCTGTTTGTTAGGAATAGGGTTAATATTGTTGTTACGGTATCTGTGTAAAAATAATGTTCTTCTTAATAACCAGGGGAGAAATGTGGTGGTTAGCTTTTCTAGGTTGCCTGAGCCAAACAATTAAAGGGAATCAGGAAGGATTTTGGGGTCACAATCTCCATTTGGAAGTAATTACGAAATCTATGAAGATAGTTAACCAGAGGGATTGCTGGGTGTGTACCCACTTCCCTGAACATTCCAACAAGGGCTTCCCCCTAATTGGAGTGCCTCTTAATTTTTCCTTTATGGAGTTTATGAAACAGATAAGAAATGATAGTGATCAAACGAAATATGATGAAACAACCGAACAGGAATGGGAAGTCCAGAGTGTGACAGGAGATTATTATCAATGTATCCAAAGATGTAATAATAGTAATAGATGGTGGGAGAAAACTGTACTTTATGGAAAGCAACCGATCAACTGTACTGGAGCCATTAAGGTAGGAGGTTATAAAGATTGCTCTCGGATACCTGAATAGGTTATAAGTGGCCAAGTAAGGAACTAAATGGGTGGCGTGTTCCAAAAGGTAGTGGATGGTATTGGTTGTGTGGAAACAAGGCACGAAAAGTGCTACCTCCTAATTGGTCAGGGACATGTACTTTAGGGGCAATAATCCCTAATGTTACTATAAGAAAAGAATTGAGTAATAAGTATCAAAAATCCTGGCTAAGAACATACATGAGGAGACAAAAGAGGGTCAATAATCCTTTAATAGATCGACCTACTAGGTTGCAGTCATTCGTAAGGTGGCTGTTTCCACAACTGGGAGTGAGTGAACTTGAAAAAGCAATAGTAAATATTTCAGCAGTTATTGAAAAAATAGGGAATAAAACCTCTGATGCCACTGCAGCTTTACAAGAGGAGGTTTCAGAAATTGCTAAAATAACTACCCAAAACAGGATGGCTCTAGAGATGTTATTGGCATCTCAGGGAGGAGTATGTACAGTAATAAACACTAGTTGCTGTGTATATGTGGATCAAAGCGGGAGAATTTCTACCGATCTAAATGAAATCTGGAAGCAGACTGAAATCTTACATGGGGTTCAGAAAGATGATACTTCTTTCGGATTTGAAGAAACATGGAAATGGTTGACTTCCTTGTCGCCTTCTGATGCGACAATCTCCCGTCCGCCTGAGACGGCACGGAGGCTCCCCCTGCCTCTGGGCCAATGAGCACTGACACCAATATGAGGATGCTACAAATGGCGTTTATTGTACGTATGCATTCGCTTATATACCTACAAGCATACTGCTATCTCTACGTCATATCCTTCCTCTTCCTTCCTCTTTCCGTGCCATCGCGAGATCTTCCAATCGCCGTTCCCTACGCTTCCTGGTTCCCTGCTGTGAGCTCATGGGTTAAAAAATGTTTAACAATTTTGGGAATGGTGTTAGTAGTTTTTGTATGCGTTTATGTAGTGATTCAATGCATTTCTAAGCGTTTTACAAAATTAATATGGGAAAGATTTTAAAAGAGTGAGACTAATATGAAAATGATCATATAAGTCTCAAAGGGGGGAATTGTTACAAGACAACCCTGAGGAGCTCAGAAAGAATGTCTGAAGCAGGTAGATTTGGATAACTTCTCTCTTAGATAGAATTTGCTTAGCATGAGTAGCCACACACTTGCTTAGCATGAGTAGCTAAATTTGCTGAAGCCTTAGGCCGCGCTCCTAGTTCGTTAAGAAAGGGCCCCAGAGCTGGTGCAGGCTGGAAAGATAAGGGAGTTACAAGCAGTCTGCATTCCTGTGCCCCACTCTCCGAAAGGGAGGATGCCAAGGCTGAGAAATAAGGCCTGTTTGGGCGCCAGGACCTTGGGAAGCAAAGCTTCCTCTCACTGTTGAAACAGTGCTGATTAAGGGCTCTGGATTATGTCTTCTTCCTCAGGGCCTTGGGAGATAACACCTACTGACCCAGCTGGGGCAGTGTTAATTGACCAGGACCTTGAGGAGCAGGGGTGGGATCCAGGGAATGAAGAAATCACTAACCAATCAGTGTAAAAGGGAAAGTTGTAAATCTAGCAATTTGTGTGTATAAATGCTACTTGAAAAGTTGGGGGGGGTGCGCTTGATTTGTGGGAAACCACCGAGCACCCAGGCTTGCGCAACTCTGAAATAAATAAACAAATGTCTCTCCTGAGTGTGTAATTATTGGCTTATTGCACACCGGGCAAACAATCCGCTCTTTGGACAACACTGTGACCTCACAAGCACAGCCAGCAGCCAGGAGCCTGCCACTGGCCTAGGAGGCACTCAGGCTGATGTGACCTCACAAGCACAGCCAGCAGCCATGAGCATGCTACTGGCCTAGGAGGCACTGAGGCTGCTGTGACCTCACAAGCACAGCCAGCAGCCATGAGCCTGCCACTGGCCTAGGAGGCACTGAGGCTGCTGTGACCTCACAAGCACAGCCAGCAGCCATGAGCCTGCCACTGCCCTAGGAGGCACTGAGGCTGCTGTGACCTCACAAGAAGAGCCAGCAGGGGGCCCTGTAGACTAACCTATGAGGCACTCAGGCTGCTGTGACCTCACAAGCACAGACAGCAGCCAGGAGCATGACCCTGGCCTAGCAGACACTCAGGCTGCTGTGACCTCACAAGCACAAACAGAAGGGGGAGCTTGCCCCTAACCTATGAGGCACTGAGGTTGCTATGACCTCACAAACACAGCCAGCAGCCAGGAGCATGCCACTGGCCTAGGAGGCACGCAGGCTGCTGTCACCTGACAAGCACAGCCAGCAGGCAGGAGCCTGCCACTGCCCTATGAAGCACTGAGGCTGCTGTGACCTCACAAGCACAGCCAGCAGCCATGCGCCTGACACTGGCCTCAGAGGCACTCAGGCTGCTGTGACCTCACAAGCACAGCCAGCAGCCAGGAGCCTGCCCCTGGCCTAGGAGGCACTGAGGCTGCTGTGACCTCACAAGCACCGCCAGCAGCCAGGAGCTAGCCAGTAGCCTAGGAGGCACTGAGGCTGCTGTGACCTCACAAGCACAGCCAGCAGCCAGGAGCCTGCCAATGGCCTCAGAGGCACTCAGGCTGCTGTGACCTCACAAGCACAGCCAGCAGTCATGGGCCTGCCACTGGCCTAGGAGGCACTGAGGCTGCTGTGACCTCAAAAGCACAAACAGAAGGGGGCGCTTGCCCCTCACCTATGAGGCACTGAGGTTGCTGTGACCTCACAAACACAGCCAGCAGCCAGGAGCCTGCCACTGGCCTCGGAGGCACTCAGACTGCTGTGACCTCACAAGCACAGCCAGCAGCCATGAGCCAGCCACTGGCCTCGGAGGCACTGAGCCTGCTGTGACCTCACAAGCACAGCCAGCAGCCATGAGCCTGCCACTGCCCTATGAAGCACTGAGGCTGCTGTTACCTCACCAGCACAGCCAGCAGCCAGGAGCCTGCCACTGGCCTAGGAGGCACGGAGGCTGCTGTGACCTCACAAGCATAGCCAGCAGCCAGGGGCCTCCCACTGGCCTAGGAGGCATGGAGGCTGCTGTGACCTCACAAGCACAGCCAGCAGCCAGGGGCCTCCCACTGGCCTAGGAGGCACTCAGGCTGCTGTGACCTCAGAAGCACAGCCAGCAGCCAGTTGCTTGCCAGTGGCCTAGGAGGCACTGAGGGTGCTGTGACCTCACCAGCACAGCCAGCAGCTATGCGCCTGACACTGGCCTAGGAGGCACTGAGGGTGCTGTGACCTCACAAACACAGCCAGCAGCCATGGGCTTGCCACTGCCCTAGGAGGCACGAAGGCTGCTGTGACCTCATAAGCAGAGGCAGCAGCCATGGGCTTGCCACTGCCCTAGGAGGCACTGAGGCTGCTGTCTCCTCACAAGCACAGCCAGGAGCCTGCCACTGGCCTCGGAGGCACTCAGGCTGCTGTTACCTCACCAGCACAGCCAGCAGCCATGAGCCTGCCACTGCCCTATGAAGCACTGAGGCTGCTGTTACCTCACCAGCACAGCCAGCAGCCAGGAGCCTGCCACTGGCCTAGGAGGCACGGACGGTGCTGTGACCTCACCAGCACAGCCAGCAGTCAGGGGCCTGCCACTGGCTTAGGAGGCATGGAGGCTGCTGTGACCTCACAAGCACAGGAGCAGCCAGGAGCATGCCACTGGCCTAGGAGGCTCTGAGGCTGCTGTCACCTGACAAGCACAGCCAGCAGCCAGGAGCCTGCCACTGCCCTGAGAAGCACTGAGGCTGCTGTGACCTCACAAGCACAGCCAGCAGCCATTGCCCTGCCACTGTCCGAAGAGGCACTGAGTTTGCTCTGACCTCACCAGCACACCAAGCAGCCATTGGCCTCCATCTGGCCTACAGGAGAAGGAGGCTGATGTGACCTCACAAGCACAGCGAGTAGCCAGCGGCCTCCCACTGCCCTATAAGGTACAGAGACAAATGTGACCTCAAAAGGCAGCCAGCAGACAGAGGCCTGCCATGGGCCTCTCAGGAAATAGGACTGCTGTGACCTCACAAGCACAGACAGCAGCTATGGGCCTGCCACTGGCCAATGAGGCACTGAGGCTGCTGTGACCTCACAAGCACAGCCAGCAGCTATGGGCCTGCCACTGTGCTATGAGGCACTGAGGCTGCTGTGACCTCACAAGCACAGCCAGCAGCCAGGGGCCTGCTGCTGGCCAATCAGGCTGTAGGAGTGTTGTCACCTGACAAGCACAGCCAGCAGCAATTGGTCTGCCACTGGCCTACAAGAAAAGGAGGCTGATGTGACCTCACAAGCACAGCCAGCAGCCAGGGGCCTGCTGCTGGCCAATCAGGCTGTAGGAGTGTTGTGACCTGACAAGCACAGGCAGCAGCAATTGGTCTGCCACTGGCCTACAAGAAAAGGAGGCTGATGTGACCTCACAAGCACAGCGAGTAGCCAGGGGCCTCCCACTGCCCTATAAGGTACAGAGACAAATGTGACCTCAAAAGGCATCCAGCACACAGGGGCCTTCCACAGCCCTATCAGGAACTAGGACTGCTGTGACCTCACAAGCACAGCCAGCAGCCATTGGCCTGCCACTGTCCAAACAGGCACTGAGTTTGCTCTCACCTCACCAGCACACCAAGCAGCCATTGGCCTCCCTCTGGCCTACAGGAAAAGGAGGCTGAAGCGACCTCACAAGCACAGCGAGGAGCCAGAGGCCTCCCACTGCCCTATAAGGTACAGAGACAAATGTGACCTCAAAAGGTAGCCAGCAGACAGAGGCCTGCCACAAGCCTATCAGGAAATAGGATTGCTGTGACGTTACAAGCACAGTCAGCAGCTTCGGGCCTGCCACTGGCCTATGAGGCACGGAGGCTGCTGTGACCTCAAAAGCACACCAAGCAGACATTGGCCTCCCATGGGCCTGTCAGGCACTGAGGCTGCTGTGACCTTACAAGCACAGCCAGCAGCCATTGGCCTCCAACTGCCTGATGAGGCGCTGACACTGCTGTCAACTCAGAAGCACAGTAAATAGTCAGGGGCCTGCCACTGCCCTATAGGGCACTGAGGCTTCTCTGACCTCACAAGCACAACCAGCAGTCATTGGCCTCGAACTGGCATACCTGGCACTGAAGCTTCTGTAACCTGAAAAGCACAGCCAGCAGCCACGTGCCTGCCACTGGCCTGTGAAGCACTGAGGCTGCTGTGACCTCACAAGCACAGCCAGCAGACAGGGGCCTGCCACTGCCCTATAAGACACTGAGGCTGCTGTGACCTCACAAGCAAAGCCAGCAGCTGTGGGTCTGCCACTGGCCTATCAGGCTGTAGGACTGCTGTGACCTCACAAGCACAGCCAGCAGCTATGGGCCTGCCAGTGACCTATCAGACACGTGTCGCGGCCCGAAAGGAGTCGTTCAGGACGACCTCCCTCCCCTTAGGACCAACGACCAAGTTCATGATGCCCTTGCACTCAATTAAGGTGAAAACGACACCAGCCAACCAGTTTAAGATTTATTAAGGCAAAATGGAATCAACTAACGAGACATGTCCCGCGTCACACGTTTAGGGAAAAAGAGAGGAAAAGGGGAAGAGAGAGAGAGAAAGATATCACCACCCGTGGATCCAGCGGCGTCCCGTTGGTCCTCTTCTTTTGGGAGTCCTTGCGGCGGGGCGGGGGGGCAGAGGGGGGAAGCTCCCGTCTGGTTCCGCTGACTCTGCTCGAGTTCTTCAGTCGTCGCAAGCAAGCCCCCCCATTCACACAGTCTGCAGTTTTTATAGGTTCTTGCCCGGCCTCTGGGAGGTGCTTCCTCGCTTCCCATGCAGATTAACCGTCATGCGCAGTCCGCCCTCTCGGAACCTTCCAGAAATGAGCTCGGGTATCTGGGGGTCTCCTGCTCATGCGCAGATGGCAAATGAGTACGTGCGGTTCGTGCCCTAGAGACGCCCTTCTGCCCTTTTCGCACCCTTTTTACCCCGTGCAGGTGCACGAGGTTGTTTACTTCGCAGACGGCTCCCGGGGGCGCCAGCGCGGCATTGCCCGACACACCTTGGCAGCAGCAGCTTTGCAGCAGCAGCAGCAATGTCAAGACAAAACCGCATTTAGTACCGGTCCTCTACACCACCCCGTGTCTCAACATTGCAGCTTGGCAGCAGGAGAGAGAGAGAGAGAAAGAAAGCAAGCAAGCAAGGAAGGAAAGGAGAGAGAATTAGGGACGGGGGGAAGTCGTGGGAACAACATGGGTTTGGGTAAAAAATAAAGTGCTTAACAGTGATTAAACAGAGGTCTTGCTCAATGCAAGCTTATTCTTTAACAACTTCAACAACATTTAACTTTACAAAACAGACATCAAAACTGAGTTAATGAGGTAGGATTGTTACAATAGGCATAAAACAGCTGGCAAATGCGCTGTGGATGTCAATATGCAATTTCCTCCTTCAGGAGAAACTGGGAAATGATGGGTACTGTGGTTGGCCACGGCCAATGGATGGCACGGATTTTCTTTATGCCGTCCGGCAAGGTGGTAGGAACAAATTGCATATTTGACACAACATGTCCGATTAATTGAACAAAGCAAGGAATTATACAAGAACATTAAGGCGGCAACTGCACCTAACAAATACAATATTAACTGTTTCACCCACGGTGCCCCCAGTAACCAGGACTACAAATCGCCACTCCAGCCATTCCAGGTTTGGACGAGGACGTGGGCTATTTTTCTGATATCTTTGGTTAACTGGAGAACTACTTCGCCTACATCATCTATTTCCAAACAACAGTTAGGAATATTTAATTTCCCACACACTTCTCCCTCTTCAGCTAACAGGTAATCTAAAAACCATGTGGTGCTGAAGGATTGCCGTGCGCATCTGTTGGGATTGCCAAGTTAGAAGATCTATCGTGTCAGCGGTTTTGTTGGTAATAATTTCTAGAGCCGCTTGTAGTCTGATTATTTCCCCATTTTTGCGTCCCGCCCAAATTTCCCTTAATGGATCGCGTCTTACAGGCAACACTTCTGTCTCCAAGGTTATCATATACCTTTATGCCTAACCGAGGTCCACTTGTTTCTGGCAAAAGGAAAAACAAAGGTCTGATAATCCCTATATAACAAATTCCCAACCACCCCGTGGGTAAAAATGTATATGCTGTGTGCCTGCATATCCAGTAATGCCCCTTCTTAGCTCCAATGCCCTGAGCAAATGGCCCGTTTATCCCTGGTGGGAATTGAAAGTAAGTTGCACCTCTGTTGCCCAGAGGGCTGAAGAAGGTGGTTGCCCCATCACCTATTCGGCCGGTACAATACCAAGCCCCAGAAGTGTATTCTGGTGGTAGGTTTGCCATAGCACATATAAGCACATTAAGACAAGAAGTATCTTTCCAACACAAGTTAAGAATGCCATTCTTGGCTGTTGTGTTTTCAACAATAAAGCTAATTATGATTGCAGCACACAATTACAAAAAATGATAAAAATAACTGTTATAACTAGCACAGGTAGTATCGTTGAGGACACTCAAGCTCAACATAAGACAAGTCTTCTTCCCCAGTGCCCTCTTCCTTTTACATTGTTGACCTAAAAGGAAGGGAGGATCCACCTGGCATGGATTCTATGATCTTTCCCATGGGCATCAGTAGCTACCCATGCATACAGATTTTTTGAAGCTTTTAGTACTAGAGGTATTTGTCCCACAGTGGGTAAGTCCACTAGAACCGGTTGTCCTGGGTAATACAAGGGATTCCTCGGTTTCTTATTCTCCCCAGTCCCAGGTAAGAGGGATGGAGGATTAGGGCAAAAAGCAGCGAGTCTGGGGCAGCCATTTACTCCCCATCGTCCATTGACTTTAGTTACTGCATCAGATATTCGTCACGCCCATCCGGGATTGTGCGGTCTCAGGGTTCGTTTTAAGAGTCCTGGGGTGCAGACGGGGTCTTGGGATAAGGGAGGAGGAACTTTGGGGTTTGAGGAAGATGGGGTTCCCCTTATCCTGTCCCAACTTCTTACCAAACCTTCCAGGTTGGGAGTTGGTAACCTATCCATGACTTCTCTGGGAATTCCCTTTGAAATGCCTTCTGCCCATAATAATTGTCTCCTGCTATCCAACACCCGTACCAGTTTCCCAGGATGTGGGTGTTGCAGTGATTTATATTGCCTCCCACTTTCCTCAACTCTTCTTATTTCTGCTTTATGCTTTGTTTCCCCCTGGCCAGTGAATCCCATACGCCTTCCGTAATTAATTAGCTCCTGTGCCACCTCCCCCCAAGTCATGTCGGGGGGGCCTCCCCTTCGTCTCAGTCGGGGAGTTCGTAATCGGTCTTGCAGCTGAACAGCATCAGGAAGTCCCCTGATCAGAGGATGTGACCTCTCGGGGTCTGCCACACACTGCATGGGGGAGGGCTGCTGCGGAAGCAGCAAACGGTCATGCATCAATTGGAGGCAAGCAGTTTTCTGCACGCTTTCCAGAATGTGGCCCGCTGTGGGTGTTTTAATAGAAAAAGGGTCTCCTCTTTCCATTGGGTCTAATCCTCCTGCCCAGTAGGCTACCCTCTGGGTCAAGGACCATGGTTCCCTGTTATCATTTGTGGTTAGAAAGACTCTGGGTCCCCAATATCCTCTAGCTTCATCTTCGCTCAGCAGAATGCGATCCCCCCCGGTGAGGGAGACTCTCCACACATACTCAGTTTCAGTTTCCCGGGAGCCCCGGGAGTATTTTTCCGAAGTCCTGAGGGGAATAGGGGATCATACGCGTGGTACGTCGTTGAATACCCCCCTGACCATTGTCAGTGGTTTCCGTTTTAATCAAGGGTCTCATTACTACGTTCCCATCTCCAGGATAAAAGGAGTTCCTGCTGTCTTCTAATTCTTTAATTGGATATATGGATTTTAGATCAGATGCCTGTTTTCCGTCTAGTTCGGCCAAATTCGAGAATCCCGGTTCACTATCATCAACCCCCCGCCTGTTTTCTTCCAATTCAGACCGCAGGATTCTCTCTCGGTCTAGTGAGTCTGATAAAATTATGTGAAGCCGCTGAGTATGGTTGCGCTCCGCAGTGAGTTGACTTTGCAAGTTTCTTACCTGTTCTTGCAAAGACTCAACTGTCTCTTTGGCTCGACTCCGGGAGTCTTGCAAGAACTCGATTGTCTCTTTGGCTCGACTCTGGGAGTTTCTTATGTGTTCTCCCAAGGACTGAATGGTCTTTTTATCACCTTGCCTCCCCCACCGGGCAGCAATTAGTGCCGCCCCTAAAACACCACAAACTGTTGCCCGAGCCATGCCAAGAGAGAGCAGGGCTTTATAGCCCTTCAGATTCTCAAAAGAGGATTATCCTTCATTGTCAGATCCTCTGTACTACAAATTATTCACAAGCACAGCACACTGTCACGGGCCTGCCACTGCCATAAAGGGCACGGAGGCTGCTGTGACCTCACAAGCACAGCCAGCATGTATGGGCCTGAAACTGCCCTATAGGGCACTGAGGCTGCTGTGACCTCACAAGCACAGCCAGCAGCTATGGGCCTCCCACTGGCCTATAGGGCACTGAGGCTTCTCTGACCTCACAGCAGTCATTGGCCTTGAACTGGCCTATCAGGAATAGGACTGCTGTGACCTGACAAGCACAGCCAGCAGCCATGAGCCTGACACTGGCCTATGAGGCACGGACGCTGCTGTGACCTCACAAGCACAGCCAGCAGCCATGAGCCTGACACTGGCCTATGAGGCACGGACGCTGCTGTGACCTCACAAGCACAGCCAGCAGCCAGGAGCCTGCCACTGGCCTCGGAGGCACTGAGGCTGATGTGACGTCCCAAGCACAGCCATCATCCAGGAGCCTGCCACTGGCCTGACAAACTCTTAGGGTGCTGTGAGCTGAAAAGCTAAGCCAGCAGCCATGAGCCTGTCACTGGCCTATGAGGCAGTGAGGCTGCTGTGACGTCACAAGCACAACCATCAGCCATGAGCCTGCCACTGGCCTCAGAGGCACTGAGGCTGCTGTGACCTCACAAGCACAGCCAGCAGCCATGAGCCTGCTACTGGCCTAGGAGGCACGGATGCTGCTGTGACCTCACAAGCACAGCCAGCAGTCATGAGCATGCCACTGGCCTAGGAGGCACTGAGGCTGCTGTTGTTACAAGACAACCCTGAGAAGCTCAGAAAGAATGTTTGAAGCAGGTAGATTTGGTTAACTTCTATCTTAGATAGAATTTGCTTAGCATGATTAGCCGCACACTTGCTTAGCATGAGTAGCTAAATCTGGCAATTTGTGTGTATAAATGCTACTTGAAAAGTTGGGGGGTGTGTGCTTGATTTGTGGGAAACCACCGAGCACCCAGGCTTGCGCAACTCTGAAATAAATAAGCAAATGTCTCTCCTGAGTGTGTAATTATTGGCTTATTGCACACCGGGCAACGAATCCGCTTTTCGGACAACAGTTTTCTGGCGACCCAGGTGGGACTCTCGCTGTAAAGCCTTGCCCGGATCGTCTTGCCAGTTCCAGCGGGGAGACACTGCTCATCGGACTCCAGCGCGCACCGACCGTTTTGTTCGGGGACTCCGTGAGCACCCTCCCTGGTCGGAACAGGTAAGCGACTCAAAGGTGCAATGCAGTAATTATTAAGAGACATTGCATAAAGGGTATGATGTAAGGGTAATTGGTTGTGGTAACCAAAGGTAAGCTTTGTACACGTTTGGACAGTGACGACTGGAGTGTACGAAAGCGTAATTGGTAAGAACGTTCTCTTAAGGGTAATAATATGGGAACAGGACAATCTGTGGGGGTATCCCCCTGTTCTCCTTTAGGATGCATCCTGAAACATTGGAGTAAGTTTGGTGGGAATCCTTTAACAAGGAGAAAATTAAAGGAATACTGTACTCAGTGGTGGCCAATGTATAAACTGGAGGATGAGGAAAAATGGCCAGAAATTGGAACGCTAAACTATAATACAATCTTGCAACTTATGTTGTTTTGCAGAAGACAGAACAAATGGGATGAGGTCCCATATGTAGATTTGTTCTTCTCTCTGAGAAATGATCATGAAACTAGAAAAAAATGTAAGCTGTTGATCTCTGATTCAAATGTGTTAATGATGATGGGAAACAAAGAGAAAATGCCTCGGTTTTGCTCTGCTTGTAGCATTGGGAAAAGATGTTTAAAAGTGGGTGATGAGGAAGAGGATGTACAATTACTGGTCTCTCCGGAAAGAGATCAAGATAGTGTCGACAGCAGAAAGAAGGGAAGTGAGGCATGTAGCCCGATTGCAGGCAGAACTCGGGCTACTCGGGCTCAACATCCCGCGACTCAGGCCCCGCTGCGTCAAGCAGTCGGACCAGACGGGATGCCTGTGTATGTGAAGGTCCCTTTTTCAACTACAGATTTAATGAATTGGAAGGAGTCTGCAGGGTCGTACTGAGAAAATCCAGAAAAGATGTATCAATCCTTTAAAATGATAATTGAGAATCATAATCCAGATTGGCAGGATTTACAGGTGCTTTTAAATACTTTGCTTTCACCTGAGGAGAAAAGAATGGTATTAGACAAAGCTCAAGAGGAGAATGAAAGACAAAATGCCAGAGACAGACCAGACCGTTTTATGCCGGCCCGGGAACCGGGTTGGGATCAAAACACAGGGGCAGGCAGGTTAATGACTAAACAGTGCCAACAGTTAATATTATATGAGGTAAAGCATGGAGTACCTAGGCCCAAAAATATTGCAAAACTATATCAAGTCGCACAGGGTATGAATGAGCATCCCTCTGCATTTTACGAGCGGTTATGTGAAACTGCCCGAAAATGGACAGACTTGGATCCCGAGGACGAAGCAAATAAAATGACTTTTACTACATTATTTGTAGGACAATCAGCACCAGATATAAGGAGAAAGCTTCAGAAAGTAGATGGTATGTCGGGGATGTCAATATCGCAATTAATAGAAATTGCAGATAAGGTGTACAATAACAGGGAAGAAGTAGAGAGAAAGGAAAAACAAAAGGAGAAACTGAAAGATAAGAGGCAAAATGCTGCAGTCTTGGCAGCTGCATTTGCCCGGGCACAAACTCCCTCTCAGGGAAGGGGTTTTCCGAAAGGACAAGGACGTGGAAGAGGGCATAGAGTAGGAGGGAATTTGGGAAATAGAATTCCGCTAAGGAGAGATCAGTGTGCAATTTGCAGGGGGAAGGGGCACTGGAAAAATGAGTGCCCGAAGAGACAATCAGATCATTGGAAACCTCAGTCTGCATCTGTTCCAGAGGCAGATTTGCTCATGATTGGGACAGAGGATTCAGACTGATGGGGACCGGGGGTTGAGGAATTGGATTCCCCAGCCGAACCCCTGGTTTCAGTAAAGCTGGGGAACGAAACAGTTAAATTTTTAGTAGACACTGGAGCAGCATATTCAGTACTAAATAGCTGTAAGGGACCAATGAGTAAATTCTCTATGCCAGTAATTGGGGCCACAGGAAAGCGAGAGGTCAAACCTTTCTTTCAACCAATTAAATGTGAAATAGGAAATAAGGTGTTAACACATGAATTCTTATACATGCCAGAATGCCCATTACCCCTAATGGGGAGGGATTTACTGAATAAACTGGGGGCACAGATAACCTTTGATAAAAACAAAGTTAAGGTGCACATTCCACAAAGTAACGCCTGGAAGGCACAAGCATATATGTTGCAGAAAGCACTGGATTCCGAACAGGTGGAGGATGGACCAAGCGAAATTCCCTCTGAAGTAATGGACGCAGTAATCCCTTTTGTGTGGGCAACGGAGAAACCTGGAAGAGCCAGATGTGCAGAACCGGTAAAGGTGGAATTAAAACAAGGAGCTAAACCGGTAAGGCGAAAACAGTATCCCATGAAGTTAGAGGCCCGTGTTGGACTGGAGCCTATGATTAATAATTTCTTAAAGTATGGACTGTTGCGAGAATGTCAATCCGAGTACAATACTCCAAGCCTGCCTGTAAAAAAACCATATTCACAAGAATATCGTCTAGTACAGGATTTGCGAGCTATTAACCAGATAGTGACTGATGTGCACCCAGTGGTACCCAATCCATACACTTTGTTAACAACGATAAATGATTCCAATGTCTATTTTACAGTATTGGACTTAAAAGATGCTCTCTTCTGTATCCCTTTGGAGGAACAAAGTCAACAATTATTCGCCTTTGAGTGGGAAAGTCCTACAACGAAACGCAAAATGCAGTTGTGCTGGACAGTACTCCCTCAAGGATTCAAGAACAGCCCTACAATTTTTGGTAATGTACTTGCAAAAGAATTAGAATTATGGCAAGGTAAGAAAGAGACCACTACCTTATTACAGTATGTGGATGATATCTTACTGGGGGCAGACACTATTGAAGAATGTAGAGAAACAACCATCAGTTTATTAAATTTTTTGGGAACAGCGGGATACAGGGTGTCTCGGAAAAAGTACAGATCATGAAGGAAAGCGTAATCTATCTAGGATTTGAAATATCCCAGGGGAAAGAAAATTAGGAATCGAAAGGAAAGAAGCGATTTGTCAGATCGCCCCCCCAGAATCAAAAAGAGAACTTAGGGGATTTTTAGGAATGGCTGGGTGGTGTCGCCTGTGGATACCTAATTTTGGATTAATGGCAAAGCCTTTATATGAAGCTGTTAAGGGGCCGGGAGACTTGCTGGAGTGGACTCCAGAATGCCGAAAAGGATTTGATGAAATCAAGTTTGCTCTCATGAGTGCCCCTGCATTAGGACTTCCGAACCTAACAAAGCCATTTGAGCTTTATGTACATGAGAGAGGGCACCAGGCTTTGGGAGTGCTTGTACAGACTTTAGGAAATTGGAAAAGACCTGTGGCTTACTTTTCAAGACAGCTGGATAAAGTGAGTACAGGGTGGCCAGGATGCCTCAGAGCAGTTGCAGCTGCTGTGCTGTTAATACAAGAGGCACGAAAATTGACATTGGGACAAAAAGTGACTGTTTATGTGCCACATGCTGCTGCAGCAGTTTTAGAACAAAAAGGGCATCACTGGTTATCCCCAAGTAGGATGGTGCAGTACCAGGCAGTGATACTTGAGCAAGAAGATGTAACCATGAAGGTGTCCAATACCCTTAATCCGGCATCTTTATTACCACTTCATGAAGAGGGGAGGTTGGCTCATGACTGTCTGCAAACTATTGAGCGAGTATACTCCAGCCGTCCAGATTTGAGAGATATTCCGTTGCAGAATCCAGACTGGGAATTATTTACTGATGGGAGCAGTTTTATAGTAAAGGGAGAAAGAAGGGCTGGATACGCTGTTGTCACTTTGGAAGGAGAAATCGAAGCAAGATCACTACCAGCAAATACATCCGCCCAGAAAGCAAA
Source organism: Dromaius novaehollandiae (assembly GCF_036370855.1). NCBI lineage: Eukaryota > Metazoa > Chordata > Aves > Casuariiformes > Dromaiidae > Dromaius > Dromaius novaehollandiae. Next base: position 1,315,969 of record NW_026991301.1, on the reverse strand, counting down.
ACTGATTGCTTTAACCCGGGCTCTGGAATTATCAGAGGGAAAATGGACTAATGTGTTTACAGATTCAAAATACGCCTTTGGGGTTATACATGCCCATGGCGCAATTTGTAAAGAAAGAGGATTGCTATCTTCTCAAGGGAATCTCCAGGATTTTTCTCAACATTTCTCAAGGAAAATGTTATTAAAAGAAATTATACCAAGATTTAGGGTACCAGAAGGGTTTTCTTCAGATAGGGGACCTCATTTTATAGCAGAAATAGTACAACAAATCTCAAAAATACTACAAATTAAATGGGACTTACATACCCCCTGGAGACCACAATCCAGTGGAAAAGTGGAAAGAATGAATCAAACAATTAAGAGACAGGTAGGAAAATTGTATCAGGAGACTCAGATGAAATGGACTGATGTTTTACCTCTGGCATTATTAAGAACCAGAATAACCGCAAGGGTTAGGGAGAAAGTTAGTCCATTTGAGATTCTGTATGGTAAACCTTACACTGTAAATTTAACTGGAAATGAAATTCAAATGCACGTTAAGGGCGATCAAATTTTAAGTGATTATCTCTTGTCTATGGCAAAGGTTCTTACTTCTCTCCGTAGGTACATCCAGTTAAGATCTCCTGTACTTTTAGATTCACCTGTACATTCATTCCAGCCGGGAGATCAAGTGTATCTTCGGACCTGGAAGGATGAGCCATTGGTAGAAAAGTGGAGAGGACCGTATCTTGTACTGCTAACAACAAATACTGCTGTGAAACTGCAGGGAATTGATTCCTGGATCCACTCCACCCGAATGAAAGCAGTACCTCGAGAGACGTGGAAAGCTGAGCAAGTTCAACCTTTAAAGTTGAAAATATATAAAGATATATGAGTTGTATTGGAAGCGAATCGGTTTTAAATTTTGATTGTACGCAGGGAAGAATTGCTTTAATCTGTTTGTTAGGAATAGGGTTAATATTGTTGTTACGGTATCTGTGTAAAAATAATGTTCTTCTTAATAACCAGGGGAGAAATGTGGTGGTTAGCTTTTCTAGGTTGCCTGAGCCAAACAATTAAAGGGAATCAGGAAGGATTTTGGGGTCACAATCTCCATTTGGAAGTAATTACGAAATCTATGAAGATAGTTAACCAGAGGGATTGCTGGGTGTGTACCCACTTCCCTGAACATTCCAACAAGGGCTTCCCCCTAATTGGAGTGCCTCTTAATTTTTCCTTTATGGAGTTTATGAAACAGATAAGAAATGATAGTGATCAAACGAAATATGATGAAACAACCGAACAGGAATGGGAAGTCCAGAGTGTGACAGGAGATTATTATCAATGTATCCAAAGATGTAATAATAGTAATAGATGGTGGGAGAAAACTGTACTTTATGGAAAGCAACCGATCAACTGTACTGGAGCCATTAAGGTAGGAGGTTATAAAGATTGCTCTCGGATACCTGAATAGGTTATAAGTGGCCAAGTAAGGAACTAAATGGGTGGCGTGTTCCAAAAGGTAGTGGATGGTATTGGTTGTGTGGAAACAAGGCACGAAAAGTGCTACCTCCTAATTGGTCAGGGACATGTACTTTAGGGGCAATAATCCCTAATGTTACTATAAGAAAAGAATTGAGTAATAAGTATCAAAAATCCTGGCTAAGAACATACATGAGGAGACAAAAGAGGGTCAATAATCCTTTAATAGATCGACCTACTAGGTTGCAGTCATTCGTAAGGTGGCTGTTTCCACAACTGGGAGTGAGTGAACTTGAAAAAGCAATAGTAAATATTTCAGCAGTTATTGAAAAAATAGGGAATAAAACCTCTGATGCCACTGCAGCTTTACAAGAGGAGGTTTCAGAAATTGCTAAAATAACTACCCAAAACAGGATGGCTCTAGAGATGTTATTGGCATCTCAGGGAGGAGTATGTACAGTAATAAACACTAGTTGCTGTGTATATGTGGATCAAAGCGGGAGAATTTCTACCGATCTAAATGAAATCTGGAAGCAGACTGAAATCTTACATGGGGTTCAGAAAGATGATACTTCTTTCGGATTTGAAGAAACATGGAAATGGTTGACTTCCTTGTCGCCTTCTGATGCGACAATCTCCCATCCGCCTGAGACGGCACGGAGGCTCCCCCTGCCTCTGGGCCAATGAGCACTGACACCAATATGAGGATGCTACAAATGGCGTTTATTGTACGTATGCATTCGCTTATATACCTACAAGCATACTGCTATCTCTACGTCATATCCTTCCTCTTCCTTCCTCTTTCCGTGCCATCGCGAGATCTTCCAATCGCCGTTCCCTACGCTTCCTGGTTCCCTGCTGTGAGCTCATGGGTTAAAAAATGTTTAACAATTTTGGGAATGGTGTTAGTAGTTTTTGTATGCGTTTATGTAGTGATTCAATGCATTTCTAAGCGTTTTACAAAATTAATATGGGAAAGATTTTAAAAGAGTGAGACTAATATGAAAATGATCATATAAGTCTCAAAGGGGGGAATTGTTACAAGACAACCCTGAGGAGCTCAGAAAGAATGTCTGAAGCAGGTAGATTTGGATAACTTCTATCTTAGATAGAATTTGCTTAGCATGAGTAGCCACACACTTGCTTAGCATGAGTAGCTAAATTTGCTGAAGCCTTAGGCCGCGCTCCTAGTTCGTTAAGAAAGGGCCCCAGAGCTGGTGCAGGCTGGAAAGATAAGGGAGTTACAAGCAGTCTGCATTCCTGTGCCCCACTCTCCGAAAGGGAGGATGCCAAGGCTGAGAAATAAGGCCTGTTTGGGCGCCAGGACCTTGGGAAGCAAAGCTTCCTCTCACTGTTGAAACAGTGCTGATTAAGGGCTCTGGATTATGTCTTCTTCCTCAGGGCCTTGGGAGATAACACCTACTGACCCAGCTGGGGCAGTGTTAATTGACCAGGACCTTGAGGAGCAGGGGTGGGATCCAGGGAATGAAGAAATCACTAACCAATCAGTGTAAAAGGGAAAGTTGTAAATCTAGCAATTTGTGTGTATAAATGCTACTTGAAAAGTTGGGGGGGGTGCGCTTGATTTGTGGGAAACCACCGAGCACCCAGGCTTGCGCAACTCTGAAATAAATAAACAAATGTCTCTCCTGAGTGTGTAATTATTGGCTTATTGCACACCGGGCAAACAATCCGCTCTTTGGACAACACTGTGACCTCACAAGCACAGCCAGCAGCCAGGAGCCTGCCACTGGCCTAGGAGGCACTCAGGCTGATGTGACCTCACAAGCACAGCCAGCAGCCATGAGCATGCTACTGGCCTAGGAGGCACTGAGGCTGCTGTGACCTCACAAGCACAGCCAGCAGCCATGAGCCTGCCACTGGCCTAGGAGGCACTGAGGCTGCTGTGACCTCACAAGCACAGCCAGCAGCCATGAGCCTGCCACTGCCCTAGGAGGCACTGAGGCTGCTGTGACCTCACAAGAAGAGCCAGCAGGGGGCCCTGTAGACTAACCTATGAGGCACTCAGGCTGCTGTGACCTCACAAGCACAGACAGCAGCCAGGAGCATGACCCTGGCCTAGCAGACACTCAGGCTGCTGTGACCTCACAAGCACAAACAGAAGGGGGAGCTTGCCCCTAACCTATGAGGCACTGAGGTTGCTATGACCTCACAAACACAGCCAGCAGCCAGGAGCATGCCACTGGCCTAGGAGGCACGCAGGCTGCTGTCACCTGACAAGCACAGCCAGCAGGCAGGAGCCTGCCACTGCCCTATGAAGCACTGAGGCTGCTGTGACCTCACAAGCACAGCCAGCAGCCATGCGCCTGACACTGGCCTCAGAGGCACTCAGGCTGCTGTGACCTCACAAGCACAGCCAGCAGCCAGGAGCCTGCCCCTGGCCTAGGAGGCACTGAGGCTGCTGTGACCTCACAAGCACCGCCAGCAGCCAGGAGCTAGCCAGTAGCCTAGGAGGCACTGAGGCTGCTGTGACCTCACAAGCACAGCCAGCAGCCAGGAGCCTGCCAATGGCCTCAGAGGCACTCAGGCTGCTGTGACCTCACAAGCACAGCCAGCAGTCATGGGCCTGCCACTGGCCTAGGAGGCACTGAGGCTGCTGTGACCTCAAAAGCACAAACAGAAGGGGGCGCTTGCCCCTCACCTATGAGGCACTGAGGTTGCTGTGACCTCACAAACACAGCCAGCAGCCAGGAGCCTGCCACTGGCCTCGGAGGCACTCAGACTGCTGTGACCTCACAAGCACAGCCAGCAGCCATGAGCCAGCCACTGGCCTCGGAGGCACTGAGCCTGCTGTGACCTCACAAGCACAGCCAGCAGCCATGAGCCTGCCACTGCCCTATGAAGCACTGAGGCTGCTGTTACCTCACCAGCACAGCCAGCAGCCAGGAGCCTGCCACTGGCCTAGGAGGCACGGAGGCTGCTGTGACCTCACAAGCACAGCCAGCAGCCAGGGGCCTCCCACTGGCCTAGGAGGCACTCAGGCTGCTGTGACCTCAGAAGCACAGCCAGCAGCCAGTTGCTTGCCAGTGGCCTAGGAGGCACGGAGGGTGCTGTGACCTCACCAGCACAGCCAGCAGCTATGCGCCTGACACTGGCCTAGGAGGCACTGAGGGTGCTGTGACCTCACAAACACAGCCAGCAGCCATGGGCTTGCCACTGCCCTAGGAGGCACGAAGGCTGCTGTGACCTCACAAGCAGAGGCAGCAGCCATGGGCTTGCCACTGCCCTAGGAGGCACTGAGGCTGCTGTCTCCTCACAAGCACAGCCAGGAGCCTGCCACTGGCCTCGGAGGCACTCAGGCTGCTGTTACCTCACCAGCACAGCCAGCAGCCATGAGCCTGCCACTGCCCTATGAAGCACTGAGGCTGCTGTTACCTCACCAGCACAGCCAGCAGCCAGGAGCCTGCCACTGGCCTAGGAGGCACGGACGGTGCTGTGACCTCACCAGCACAGCCAGCAGTCAGGGGCCTGACACTGGCTTAGGAGGCACTGAGTTTGCTCTGACCTCACCAGCACACCAAGCAGCCATTGGCCTCCATCTGGCCTACAGGAGAAGGAGGCTGCTGTGACCTCACAAGCACAGGAGCAGCCAGGAGCATGCCACTGGCCTAGGAGGCTCTGAGGCTGCTGTCACCTGACAAGCACAGCCAGCAGCCAGGAGCCTGCCACTGCCCTGAGAAGCACTGAGGCTGCTGTGACCTCACAAGCACAGCCAGCAGCCATTGCCCTGCCACTGTCCGAAGAGGCACTGAGTTTGCTCTGACCTCACCAGCACACCAAGCAGCCATTGGCCTCCATCTGGCCTACAGGAGAAGGAGGCTGATGTGACCTCACAAGCACAGCGAGTAGCCAGCGGCCTCCCACTGCCCTATAAGGTACAGAGACAAATGTGACCTCAAAAGGCAGCCAGCAGACAGAGGCCTGCCATGGGCCTCTCAGGAAATAGGACTGCTGTGACCTCACAAGCACAGACAGCAGCTATGGGCCTGCCACTGGCCAATGAGGCACTGAGGCTGCTGTGACCTCACAAGCACAGCCAGCAGCTATGGGCCTGCCACTGTGCTATGAGGCACTGAGGCTGCTGTGACCTCACAAGCACAGCCAGCAGCCAGGGGCCTGCTGCTGGCCAATCAGGCTGTAGGAGTGTTGTCACCTGACAAGCACAGCCAGCAGCAATTGGTCTGCCACTGGCCTACAAGAAAAGGAGGCTGATGTGACCTCACAAGCACAGCCAGCAGCCAGGGGCCTGCTGCTGGCCAATCAGGCTGTAGGAGTGTTGTGACCTGACAAGCACAGGCAGCAGCAATTGGTCTGCCACTGGCCTACAAGAAAAGGAGGCTGATGTGACCTCACAAGCACAGCGAGTAGCCAGGGGCCTCCCACTGCCCTATAAGGTACAGAGACAAATGTGACCTCAAAAGGCATCCAGCACACAGGGGCCTTCCACAGCCCTATCAGGAACTAGGACTGCTGTGACCTCACAAGCACAGCCAGCAGCCATTGGCCTGCCACTGTCCAAACAGGCACTGAGTTTGCTCTCACCTCACCAGCACACCAAGCAGCCATTGGCCTCCCTCTGGCCTACAGGAAAAGGAGGCTGAAGCGACCTCACAAGCACAGCGAGGAGCCAGAGGCCTCCCACTGCCCTATAAGGTACAGAGACAAATGTGACCTCAAAAGGCAGCCAGCAGACAGAGGCCTGCCACAAGCCTATCAGGAAATAGGATTGCTGTGACGTTACAAGCACAGTCAGCAGCTTCGGGCCTGCCACTGGCCTATGAGGCACGGAGGCTGCTGTGACCTCAAAAGCACACCAAGCAGACATTGGCCTCCCATGGGCCTGTCAGGCACTGAGGCTGCTGTGACCTTACAAGCACAGCCAGCAGCCATTGGCCTCCAACTGCCTGATGAGGCGCTGACACTGCTGTCAACTCAGAAGCACAGTAAATAGTCAGGGGCCTGCCACTGCCCTATAGGGCACTGAGGCTTCTCTGACCTCACAAGCACAACCAGCAGTCATTGGCCTCGAACTGGCATACCTGGCACTGAAGCTTCTGTAACCTGAAAAGCACAGCCAGCAGCCACGTGCCTGCCACTGGCCTGTGAAGCACTGAGGCTGCTGTGACCTCACAAGCACAGCCAGCAGACAGGGGCCTGCCACTGCCCTATAAGACACTGAGGCTGCTGTGACCTCACAAGCAAAGCCAGCAGCTGTGGGTCTGCCACTGGCCTATCAGGCTGTAGGACTGCTGTGACCTCACAAGCACAGCCAGCAGCTATGGGCCTGCCAGTGACCTATCAGACACGTGTCGCGGCCCGAAAGGAGTCGTTCAGGACGACCTCCCTCCCCTTAGGACCAACGACCAAGTTCGTGATGCCCTTGCACTCAATTAAGGTGAAAACGACACCAGCCAACCAGTTTAAGATTTATTAAGGCAAAATGGAATCAACTAACGAGACATGTCCCGCGTCACACGTTTAGGGAAAAAGAGAGGAAAAGGGGAAGAGAGAGAGAGAAAGATATCACCACCCGTGGATCCAGCGGCGTCCCGTTGGTCCTCTTCTTTTGGGAGTCCTTGCGGCGGGGCGGGGGGGCAGAGGGGGGAAGCTCCCGTCTGGTTCCGCTGACTCTGCTCGAGTTCTTCAGTCGTCGCAAGCAAGCCCCCCCATTCACACAGTCTGCAGTTTTTATAGGTTCTTGCCCGGCCTCTGGGAGGTGCTTCCTCGCTTCCCATGCAGATTAACCGTCATGCGCAGTCCGCCCTCTCGGAACCTTCCAGAAATGAGCTCGGGTATCTGGGGGTCTCCTGCTCATGCGCAGATGGCAAATGAGTACGTGCGGTTCGTGCCCTAGAGACGCCCTTCTGCCCTTTTCGCACCCTTTTTACCCCGTGCAGGTGCACGAGGTTGTTTACTTCGCAGACGGCTCCCGGGGGCGCCAGCGCGGCATTGCCCGACACACCTTGGCAGCGGCAGCTTTGCAGCAGCAGCAGCAATGTCAAGACAAAACCGCATTTAGTACCGGTCCTCTACACCACCCCGTGTCTCAACATTGCAGCTTGGCAGCAGGAGAGAGAGAGAGAGAAAGAAAGCAAGCAAGCAAGGAAGGAAAGGAGAGAGAATTAGGGACGGGGGGAAGTCGTGGGAACAACATGGGTTTGGGTAAAAAATAAAGTGCTTAACAGTGATTAAACAGAGGTCTTGCTCAATGCAAGCTTATTCTTTAACAACTTCAACAACATTTAACTTTACAAAACAGACATCAAAACTGAGTTAATGAGGTAGGATTGTTACAATAGGCATAAAACAGCTGGCAAATGCGCTGTGGATGTCAATATGCAATTTCCTCCTTCAGGAGAAACTGGGAAATGATGGGTACTGTGGTTGGCCACGGCCAATGGATGGCACGGATTTTCTTTATGCCGTCCGGCAAGGTGGTAGGAACAAATTGCATATTTGACACAACATGTCCGATTAATTGAACAAAGCAAGGAATTATACAAGAACATTAAGGCGGCAACTGCACCTAACAAATACAATATTAACTGTTTCACCCACGGTGCCCCCAGTAACCAGGACTACAAATCGCCACTCCAGCCATTCCAGGTTTGGACGAGGACGTGGGCTATTTTTCTGATATCTTTGGTTAACTGGAGAACTACTTCGCCTACATCATCTATTTCCAAACAACAGTTAGGAATATTTAATTTCCCACACACTTCTCCCTCTTCAGCTAACAGGTAATCTAAAAACCATGTGGTGCTGAAGGATTGCCGTGCGCATCTGTTGGGATTGCCAAGTTAGAAGATCTATCGTGTCAGCGGTTTTGTTGGTAATAATTTCTAGAGCCGCTTGTAGTCTGATTATTTCCCCATTTTTGCGTCCCGCCCAAATTTCCCTTAATGGATCGCGTCTTACAGGCAACACTTCTGTCTCCAAGGTTATCATATACCTTTATGCCTAACCGAGGTCCACTTGTTTCTGGCAAAAGGAAAAACAAAGGTCTGATAATCCCTATATAACAAATTCCCAACCACCCCGTGGGTAAAAATGTATATGCTGTGTGCCTGCATATCCAGTAATGCCCCTTCTTAGCTCCAATGCCCTGAGCAAATGGCCCGTTTATCCCTGGTGGGAATTGAAAGTAAGTTGCACCTCTGTTGCCCAGAGGGCTGAAGAAGGTGGTTGCCCCATCACCTATTCGGCCGGTACAATACCAAGCCCCAGAAGTGTATTCTGGTGGTAGGTTTGCCATAGCACATATAAGCACATTAAGACAAGAAGTATCTTTCCAACACAAGTTAAGAATGCCATTCTTGGCTGTTGTGTTTTCAACAATAAAGCTAATTATGATTGCAGCACACAATTACAAAAAATGATAAAAATAACTGTTATAACTAGCACAGGTAGTATCGTTGAGGACACTCAAGCTCAACATAAGACAAGTCTTCTTCCCCAGTGCCCTCTTCCTTTTACATTGTTGACCTAAAAGGAAGGGAGGATCCACCTGGCATGGATTCTATGATCTTTCCCATGGGCATCAGTAGCTACCCATGCATACAGATTTTTTGAAGCTTTTAGTACTAGAGGTATTTGTCCCACAGTGGGTAAGTCCACTAGAACCGGTTGTCCTGGGTAATACAAGGGATTCCTCGGTTTCTTATTCTCCCCAGTCCCAGGTAAGAGGGATGGAGGATTAGGGCAAAAAGCAGCGAGTCTGGGGCAGCCATTTACTCCCCATCGTCCATTGACTTTAGTTACTGCATCAGATATTCGTCACGCCCATCCGGGATTGTGCGGTCTCAGGGTTCGTTTTAAGAGTCCTGGGGTGCAGACGGGGTCTTGGGATAAGGGAGGAGGAACTTTGGGGTTTGAGGAAGATGGGGTTCCCCTTATCCTGTCCCAACTTCTTACCAAACCTTCCAGGTTGGGAGTTGGTAACCTATCCATGACTTCTCTGGGAATTCCCTTTGAAATGCCTTCTGCCCATAATAATTGTCTCCTGCTATCCAACACCCGTACCAGTTTCCCAGGATGTGGGTGTTGCAGTGATTTATATTGCCTCCCACTTTCCTCAACTCTTCTTATTTCTGCTTTATGCTTTGTTTCCCCCTGGCCAGTGAATCCCATACGCCTTCCGTAATTAATTAGCTCCTGTGCCACCTCCCCCCAAGTCATGTCGGGGGGGCCTCCCCTTCGTCTCGGTCGGGGAGTTCGTAATCGGTCTTGCAGCTGAACAGCATCAGGAAGTCCCCTGATCAGAGGATGTGACCTCTCGGGGTCTGCCACACACTGCATGGGGGAGGGCTGCTGCGGAAGCAGCAAACGGTCATGCATCAATTGGAGGCAAGCAGTTTTCTGCACGCTTTCCAGAATGTGGCCCGCTGTGGGTGTTTTAATAGAAAAATGGTCTCCTCTTTCCATTGGGTCTAATCCTCCTGCCCAGTAGGCTACCCTCTGGGTCAAGGACCATGGTTCCCTGTTATCATTTGTGGTTAGAAAGACTCTGGGTCCCCAATATCCTCTAGCTTCATCTTCGCTCAGCAGAATGCGATCCCCCCCGGTGAGGGAGACTCTCCACACATACTCAGTTTCAGTTTCCCGGGAGCCCCGGGAGTATTTTTCCGAAGTCCTGAGGGGAATAGGGGATCATACGCGTGGTACGTCGTTGAATACCCCCCTGACCATTGTCAGTGGTTTCCGTTTTAATCAAGGGTCTCATTACTACGTTCCCATCTCCAGGATAAAAGGAGTTCCTGCTGTCTTCTAATTCTTTAATTGGATATATGGATTTTAGATCAGATGCCTGTTTTCCGTCTAGTTCGGCCAAATTCGAGAATCCCGGTTCACTATCATCAACCCCCCGCCTGTTTTCTTCCAATTCAGACCGCAGGATTCTCTCTCGGTCTAGTGAGTCTGATAAAATTATGTGAAGCCGCTGAGTATGGTTGCGCTCCGCAGTGAGTTGACTTTGCAAGTTTCTTACCTGTTCTTGCAAAGACTCAACTGTCTCTTTGGCTCGACTCCGGGAGTCTTGCAAGAACTCGATTGTCTCTTTGGCTCGACTCTGGGAGTTTCTTATGTGTTCTCCCAAGGACTGAATGGTCTTTTTATCACCTTGCCTCCCCCACCGGGCAGCAATTAGTGCCGCCCCTAAAACACCACAAACTGTTGCCTGAGCCATGCCAAGAGAGAGCAGGGCTTTATAACCCTTCAGATTCGCAAAAAGAGGATTATCCTTCATTGTCGGATCCTCTGTACTACAAATTATTCACAAGCACAGCACACTGTCACGGGCCTGCCACTGCCATAAAGGGCACGGAGGCTGCTGTGACCTCACAAGCACAGCCAGCAGCCAGGGGCCTGCCATTGGCCTGTGAAGCACTGAGGCTGCAGTGACCTCACAAGCACAGCGAGGAGCAAGAGGCCTGCCATTGCCCTATAAGGTACAGAGACAAATGTGACCTCAAAAGGCAGCCAGCAGACAGAGGCCTGCCCCTGGCCTATCAGGAAATAGGACTGCTGTGACCTTACAAGCACAGCCAGCAGCTATGGGCCTGCCACTGGCCTATGAGGCACTGAGGCTGCTATGACCTCACAAGCACAGTCAGCAGCCAGGGGCCTGCTGCTGGCCTCTCAGGCTGTAGGAGTGTTGTGACCTGACAAGCACAGCCAGCAGCTATGGGCCTGCCACTGGCCTATAGGGTACAGAGGCTGATGTGACCTCACAAGCACAGCCAGCAGCCATTGGCCTGCCACTGTCCAAACAGGCACGGAGGCTGCTTTGACCTAACCAGCACACCAAGCAGCCATTGGCCTCCCTCTGGCCTACAGGAAAAGGAGGCTGCTGTGACCTCACAAGCACAGCCAGCAGCCATTGGCCTTCCACTGCCCGATTAGGCTCTGACCTCACAAGCAGAGCACACTGTCACGGGCCTGACACTGCAATAAAGGGCACGGAGGCTGATTTGACCTCACAAGCACAGCCAGCAGCCAGGGGCCTGCCACTGCCCTATAAGACACTGAGGCTGCTGTGACCTCATAAGCACAGCCAGCAGCTGTGGGTCTGCCACTGGACTGTCAGGCTGTTGGAGTGTTGTGACCTCACAAGCACAGCCAGCAGCCAGGGGCCTGCCACTGCCCTATAAGACACTGAGGCTGCTGTGACCTCACAAGCAAAGCCAGCAGCTGTGGGTCTGCCACTGGACTGTCAGGCTGTAGGAGTGTTGTGACCTCACAAGCACAGTCAGCAGCCAGGGGCCTGCTAGTGGCCTGTGAAGCCCTGCGGCTGCTGTGACCTCCCAAGCACAGCCAGCAGCTAGGGGCCTGCCACTGCCCTATAGGGCACTGAGGCTGCTGTGACCTCACAAGCACAGCCAACAGCCAAGGGCCTGCCACTAGCCTATACAGCCCGGAGGCTGATTTGACCTCACAAGCACAGGCAGCAGCCATTGGCCTCCAACTGCCCAGTCAGGTGCTGGCGCTGCTGTCAACTCAGAAGCACAATAAACAGTCAGGGGCCTGCCACTGCCATCAAGGGCATGGAGGCTGCTGTGACCTCACAAGCCCAGGCAGCAGCTATGGGCCTGCCACTGCCCTATAGGGCACTGAGGCTTCTCTGACCTCATAAGCCCACCCAGCAGTCATTGGCCTCGAAATGGCCTATCAGGCAACAGGACTGCTGTGACCTCACAAGCACAGCCAGCAGGCATGGGCATCCAACTGCCCTATGAGGCCCCGAGACAAACGTGACCTCATAACGCAGCCAGCAGGCGTGGAGCTGTCACTGGCCTGTCAGGCACTGGTACTTCCGTGACATCACAAGTACAGCCAGCAGCCAAACAAGAATAAGGAGAAAACCAGCTTGCCTCAGAAAGACGATGAGACCCAATCAGGAGCAGGAGACCCCAGACCAAAACATTACTATTGGTCTAACTATCGCGTGAGGGTGGGAAATGGAAGTCGAAAAGACTATAATTACCCAGAATTTGTTTATGTTGGGGTCCCTCTTCGGAGGCACCCAGCTCGAGCTGTAATTACGGTACGCGCGTGATTAAAATTATCTGATTTGTTTTGATTTGACTCTGAACTTTTCTGCGGGAACCTAGGGTCGAGCCCTGTTATGGTGGCCGACAAGCCTATTTTCCATAACAGTTTGGCACCCCAGATGGGACCCTAGGCGACGACTGTCGGGCTTCTCATCTCCAAACGATCATCTGGCACCATCGGGTGAGTTCACCTGGGATCTTTGGCAACGAGAGGCACCGAGAAGGTGAGTCTTAAACTCCCGCCTAAATTCTAAATTCTGGTCTGGTAACAGTGCACTGAAGGGGGTACGAGGACTGGCCACCGTAAGGCGTACCAGGGGGACGGGCGCGAGTCCCATCCCCAGGGTTAGAGTGGGTCTAAGTCCCAGCTCGGTCTGGCCGGAGGAGGGTTGTGCAGCCTGATCAGCGTAAGGCGCACTGCAAAACTTTGAGACCAAAAATTAGAGTCACTGTGACTGGTGTGAGTTTAAACAGTACTGTGTATGTGTGTGTGAGTGCGTGTAGCCTGGGAACCGATTGGGGCACCCATCGGCTGAAAAGCTGCCTGCTGCGAAGGGACAGCAGTCCTAGCAGTTAAAGACTCGGGTGGTGTGACTGCGGTTCCCAGGGAGCGAGAGAAAAGTGCCCAATTAAGGGGAATTGTGGGGGCGTATGACCCTACCTGGGGAGATGTACGAACGCTCCTTGAATCTGTGTTCACTCCAGATGAAAGGTGCTCAATTTTGGATGCAAACCGCCGTTGGGCAGCAGAGAGGGGTGTTGGGGCTGCTCAAACAGCCTGGCCAGCTGTGGACCCCGGATGGAATCATAATGTAGATGCAGATTACAGGCAGTTGCAATTAGCCAGAGAGGGCTTAGAAGAAGCTATACGTTTGGCAGGACAAAAGACTGCAAATTGGTCTAAAGTAAGGGAGTGTCAGCAACAGGCAGAGGAACACCCCTCGGCTTTCTTTGCTAGGCTAATTAAGCAAGTCAGAATGTATGGGGGAGGACTAGACCCAGAAGCCGAGGCTAACAGGCCGCTAATGATTTCCACATTTGTAGACCAAGCAGCCCCGGACATTAGAAAGTAGTTTTCCAAACATGTTCCTGACTGGCCAGGAAAGCGAATGGATGAAATAATACGTTTAGCCACATTTGTGTATAATAGTCGAGAGGAGGAGAGGGCAAAAGAAAAGAGACAGCAAAAAAAAGAGGAAGTTAGTGTGTTAGCAGCTGTGTTAAGAGATGGATTTAGAGGACCCAGGGGGAGGGGACGTGAAAGAGCCAGGAGAGATAGATGGAACCAAAGTGAACGTGCTGTACAGTCAGGAGTTAATGATTGTTATTATTGTGGGGAACAAGGACACTGGCAGCAGGAGTGCCCAGTGAGGCCCCGTGTAGTTAGGAACAGAGGAACCGGCATGAGACAATCAAACACTAAGGAGGAGACCAGGCGATTCCCAGTCAATCCACAATGAGAGGAAACAGGAGACTCAGAAAATACTGTGGAAATTGGAGTAAATTTATGGGATGTAGTTTTGGATTTTGAGGGTCACGTAATGGCAATACTGAAGGTTTAGAAGTTCCCTTTCTAGTGGATACTGGAGCCACCCTTTCCCTTTTAAATTTTGAGCCTAAAGGATGCAAATCATCAGATAAAATAGTGATGCAAGGAGTGATGGGAAAGGGCGAATGAATGTTATCTAAGCCCTTATTACTCACTATTGAGGGTAAAACAGTGTGGGGACATTTTATAATTTCCACAGACGCACCTATATGCCTTTTGGGGAGAGATCTCCTGCAAGCCTTGAATACTCAGATCTGCTTACAGCCGGAAGGGATAAAGCTAATAATTATGGGTTCATGTGTTCTGGCTAAGACACCAGAACCAGAGTCAACTAATCTGCAAATTCCAACAGGTTTAGAATCAGTTTCTAAAAAATTATGGAGCTCTTCAGGAATGGATGTGGGACTACTGAAATCAGCCAGTCCAGTCTCGATAAAAACAAAGGGGGGATTGCCTCCTGCAGTTAAACAATATCCTATCCCAAAGGAAGAGAGAAGAGTATCCAAAAACAAACTGATCATTATCTGAAAATGGGTATCCTTAGAGTCTGTGAATCCCCATATAACACCCCAATTCTGCCAGTTAAAAAGAACAGGCAAGATGCTGATGGTGATCCAGAGTATCGCTTTGTACAAGACTTAAGGGCTATAAACCAACATGTAGTTGCTCCACATCCAGTAGTCCCCGACCCATCAACCATTTTACTACAGATACCCCACTGGGCAACTTATTTTACTGTGATTGACCTAACAGCAGCCTTTTTTAGTATACCGATAGCTGAAGATAGCCAAGATCTCTTTGCTTTCACTTGGAAGGGACAACAATTAACTTGGACAAGGCTGCCACAGGGATTTACTGGGTCTCCGACTGTTTTTTCGCGTATACTTAAAAATGACCTCTCAGATATCGAACTTCCAGGACATTCTGTATTAATACAATATGTAGATGATTTGTTATTAGCAAGTAAAGATTATGAGACATGTTTGAAAGATACTGTTTCTCTGTGTAACGCTCTTGCAGAAAAAGGGCATCGAGCATCTCTGTCTAAACTCAGCTGTGTCAAAGAGAGGTAAAATATTTGGGTTTTATCTTAAGAGAAGGACACAGGTTAGTTGATCCAGAACGAGTAAAGACAATTCTTGATATGCCTCGTCCTGTAACAAAAAAACAGCTTAGGGGATTTTTAGGAGCTGTAGGATTCTGCCGACCGTGGATTCCGGGGTTAGCAGAACTTACTAAGCCTCTGGTACAGGCAACAAAAAAGGAGGAGATAGAGCCTTTGGCCTGGGGCCCAGAAAGGGAGAAAGCTTTTACATCTGTGAAAAAAGCGTTGGTTTCAGCCCCTGCTCTCGGGTTACCAGATTATAGCAAACTATTTGAATTATTTGTCCATGAGCGACAGGGAGTAGCAAGTGGGGTACTCACCCAAAAACTAGGCCCTCACCGTAGACCAGTGGCCTATTACTCCACGCAACTAGATGAGGTAGCTAAAGGCACTCCAGGACGCATCAGAGCAATAGCAGCTACTGCAGCTCTTACTGAAAAAAACACGACCTGTGGTTTTGGGTCATTCATTAACTGTGTATGTGCCACATGAAGTAGAACTGTTAATGAAGCAATATGCGACTCAAGCACTATCCCCACAGAGAGCTGACCGCTATGAACTGATAATACTGCATGCAGATAATGTGACTTTCAAAAGATGCAATATTTTGAATCCAGCAACGCTATTGCCTCAACCGGAGGACGGAGAGCCACATCATTCCTGTGAGCAGGTGGTCGTCAGCTCGAGCAAGCCCCGGGAGGACCTTAAAGATGAACCTTTGGAGAACCCGGACTTAGTTCTGTTTACAGATGGGTCATCCTATTATTTGGACGGAAGACGTCACTCCGGCTATGCTGTCACTAACGTCTTTGAGGTGCTCGAGGCCAATCCTTTGTCTCCATCAGTAAGTGCTCAAGGAGCAGAATTAATAGCATTGACCCAAGCAGCAAAAAATAGGTAAGAGCTTGCAGGTAAATATCTATACCGACTCTAAATATGCATTTGGAGTGTGTCATGCAACAGGGATGTTATGGAAAGAACGAGGATTCTTGCCGTCATCAGGAAAGAAATTAGCTAATGGAGAAGAAATACGTAATTTGCTGGAAGCAGTTCAACTGCCCAAAGAAATTGCGGTAATACACTGCCCAGCCCATACTAAAGACACTACAGAAATTAGCAGAGGAAATGCTCTAGCCAACGCTGCTGCGAGGGCTGCAGCTCAACAACCTCTGAGAGAATGTATGGGGGCAGTTCCAAGGATGGACCAGAGTGAGTGGCCAAACTTAACAGACCCCAAAACTATGTATGAAAAAGACTGCTCAGTGGAAGAGAAAAAACAATGGGAACAGTGGGAAGCAAAACAAAATGGTGACGGAATATGGACAATTGGGGAAAAACCAATTCTACCAAAAAAATATTGAATTACTATAGCTAGGTGGTTTCACGATAAAGCTTATGGGGGAGCCGAGGGAATAGCTAAACAGGTACAGAAAGTATGGGCTGCTCCAGGAATCTATGCAGCTGCTAGAAGAATAACAAATAGCTGCCCGACCTGCCAGAAGTTTTCAAATAACAAGCCAAGCTCAGATTTGGGGGGGGGGACGACCATGGGCTTACTTCCCTTTCCAGAAGCTGCAAATAGATTATGCAGATATGCCATCTGTCTATGGATACAAACACTTGTTAGTGATAGTAGATCAGTTATCAGGCTGGGTAGAAGCTTTTCCAACAAGAAAGGCTGACACAGGGGGAGTGGTAAAAGCCTTACTGAAGGAAATCATACCCAGGTATGGGGTCCCAGAAGCCATTGATTCAGACAGGGGTGCCCATTTTACAGCAAGCATAATCAATCAGTTATGTAAATCGTTAGGAATAAAAAGAAACCTACATGCTCCTTATCACCCACAATCTTCAGGACAAGTAGAAAGAATGAATAGAACATTAAAAGAGAAAATAGCAAGAATATGCACACATGCTAGCCTAAAATGGCCAGAGGCATTAAACTTAGCTCTGTGGGATGTTCGAAATTCTCCACGGCAACCCATAGGACTACCACCAGCAGAAATTCTTTTTGGGAGACATTTAGCGATACCAGGGACTTATATCCCTCCTAAGACCAGCCTATTAGACGGAGATGAACGAGTAACACAATAGGTACTAGCCTTACAAGAACGGTTTAAGGCCTTGCAAAATCAGGCTCAGTGGTTTCAGCCGGTGCCATCAGACATTCAGGCACATGATATACAGCCTGGAGATAAAGTGTTGATAAAGGTATTCTCGCGAAAAACAAAACTAGAACCAAAATGGGAAGGACCCTATACTGTATTGTTAAGTTCTTACTGCGCTGTTAAAATTCTAGGAAAAGAGAATTGGATTCACCACTCTCACATGAAACGAGTGACAGTCCAAGAAGCAAACACAGCAGAGGTTGCAGCAGAACAGTGAAAACAACCACGTAAAGCTCGATGGGATACACGACTTCCCCAGGGTAGTCTGTTCGGACTGCCTCACTAACACAAATCTCTTTCCCTTTACTGCACCCTGCTGTTTCAAACCCTGGCAATGCTACTTTCCCTAAGCTGTGGTCAAAGAACCTTAGAGTGGCCATGGTCCCAGGCCCGTGTTAAGTATACCAGAAGTATGGGATTAAATTCTGATAAAAACTTAAACCTCTCAGCCCTGGTCATGCATGGAACTGAAGTATACTCAGAAAATGAATGGAACTGGGATAATACTAACCAACTTCCCCAACTCCTGGGAAGGACAGGAAAGGAAATAAAGATAGGGTGTCGAGTGATCAACGGGTCCACCCATGAGAAGGCAACTCAAATCTCTCTCACTAAAATCAAATCAAATGAAAAAGAAAGGAAAATTTGTGCCACTGAAAAACTGGATTGTTGGTACAATTTTACCTTAGAACAACCTGTTGTTATAGTTTGCCTGTGGGCTCACCACAATGTGGGACTATCATTTGAATTTAAAATAGACATTATTGAGCCCAGTACAGCAATACCTACCCTGACTACAATTATTTCCGCCAATATAAATAACTCTGTTACCATGAAGAGTAAGAAAACCTTATCCCCACAAATCTTTGAAATTGGACCGTATGTGATTAGAAATACAGGCCAACAACGAGTGTTATTTAATCCATCATGGTCTCTCAAACGAGTAGAGCTATTAATGCAAATTATATCTCTACAATCAAACCGACCTGTTCACCATTCTTAGGTACGTCCTATGTGGGATGGACGGCGTGGTTACATAGGCGAACCCTCACCTCTCCAAAATGAACAAGGAGAGATGTGACCGGTATCATAGGAACAGGATTGGGAGTCCTAAACAGTATAGATGCTGAAGTACTCGTAAATAAACTGAGCACAACAACAAGTGACTTATACAGATTAAAACATCCATTGAGGTCTTCTCTATTAGCATTAGGAACTAACCAATGGCTTTCATCCGAGATATTACCTCAATGGGAAAAAATGAATGAAAAAGATCACCACTTGATAGTGGATGCACTTGGGGAAGCCCAAATTAATATTTCCCTGGCCCTCAGTTGCATCCAAGCTCAACTGTGGATGCAATCTATGGCAGCAGCGATTATAAGGGAGGGGAAGAAGGCACTTTACCCACTGAAATTCGAAAGGTAATTTGGGATAATGTGACCGAATTTGAAAAGGAATTCCAATCCTGGTGGTATCTGGTCAATTTTACTTATGATCCTATCAACACTGAGGCCACAGCCTTTGTTTCAACAATACGTAATGCTTCAACATATACAATATATCCAATCATTGCGTTAGGATTAAATCACAATGGAGCTATACTCTATCCATTGGAACACAGAGTATGGGCCCAACGAAATGGAAATAAATGGCAAACTGTGGACGTTAGCGCATGTATTGTACAGGAACAGCAAGGGTTTATTTGTGAAAGTAATACCATCAAAGCCCAAGACATTTGTCTTGACACTGAGCAAAATGTTTGTCACTTTGAAATACACCCTGATGAAACACCTGCAACTATACTTGTATATATTGGGAGAGGGTGTGTATGTATGAGAACCTTTTGTAGTCTTATAGTTATAGATGGCATTGTAGTAGATATGAGTAATCATTGAAATATTTGTATTTGTAGCTTTACCAAAATCATGGGATGTGATTTCAATTATTCAGCTCCTATCACGTCTTATCAATTGTTACAATCTAATTATACATTAATTCAAAATTTACTACCTACTCCCATTGGGATGAATCTCACCCTGGTAAGGAAACTACTGCAACATGATGATTTGCATCAACTGCTAGAGCGCATCCGGAACAGTGGACAGAAAACTCTAATCACTGTTCACCATGATGCAAAAGAGATACATCATATCTTAGAAAGGGTAAAAAGGGATGGAGAACATCATGGCTGGGAAACTCTTCTAGGGTGGTCACCAACCACAACAGGGATTTATAATCATGTATTGCATCCGGTAGTAGTTGTGTTCAGTTTAACTGTGTTATGCCTATTGCTTACGATCATATTATATATAAGAGTATGGAAAGTGATAGTATGCCTCGAAAGACTTCGAGAACTCTGTTTAAAATATTAGCAGGGATGCTTCATAAAAACAAAGGGGGGAAACTGTTAAAGAATAGTGAATTGAAACTGTCTAGAAATGGCTGCTTAGCACAACTTATATAAAACTTGCTTAGCATGAGTAGCTAGATTTGCTGAAGCCTTAGGCCGTGCGTGGGAAAAGTAACGAATCTTTACTTAGTTTAATAAAAAATAGTGCCTCAGAGCTCGTTCAGGCTGGGAAGATAAGGGAGCCACACGCAGTCTGCGCACCTGTGTCACCGACTCCGAGAGGGAAGACGCCAAAACAATGGGGGAAAATAAGACCTTGGGAGGCAACCGCCAGACCCAACAAAAACAGAAGTACAACCGTCATCAGAGACTGCAAAAAAACAAGAATAAGGAGAAAACCAGCTTGCCTCAGAAAGACGATGAGACCCAATGAGGAGCAGGAGACCCCAGACCAAAAAATTACTATTGGGCTAACTATCGCGTGAGGGGTGGGAAATGGAAGTCGAAAAGACTATAATTACCCAGGATTTGTTTATGTTAGGGTCCCTCTTCGGAGGCACCCAGCTCGAGCTGTAATTACGGCACGCGTGTGATTAAAATTTACTTTGTTTTGATTTGGCTCTGAACTTTACTTGGGGGAACCTAGGGTCGAACTCTGTTATGGTGGCCGACAAGCCTAATTTCCGTAACAGGCCGATGAGGCTGCAAAATTATCCATGTCAGTGGCAGCATTAGTTCCAGAGAGACTGTTAAAAATGGAAATTCCAGTATACACTGAAAAAGAAAATAAATTAGCAGAAATACTGAAATGCATAAAAACTCCTGAAGGATGGTGGGTGACATCTACTGGACAGTGTGTGGTAACTTTGCCGATAATGAAGAAGCTGATGAAGCAAATACATGATAGTACCCACATGGGAGCTGAGGCATTGGTTGAAACAGTTAAAAGATTTGCTGTGGGAGTTAGTATGTTAATAATTGCAAAGGGTATTACACAAAAATGTGAAATCTGTCTTAGAAATAATCCCAGGATTCAGAAGAAGCCCCCCCAGGAGAAGTAAAAAGGGGCTTCATGCCTGGGGATTACTGGCAAATTGATTTTTCTGAATTACCAAGATGTAATGGACATAAATATTTGTTGGTAATTGTTGACACCTTTTCAGGATGGCCTGAGGCTTTCCCGTGTCGTACCACTAAAGCAGGGGAGGTAGTGAAAATGTTATTAAAAGAAATCATACCAAGATTTAGGGTACCAGAAGGGTTTTCTTCAGATAGGGGACCTCATTTTATAGCAGAAATAGTACAACAAATCTCAAAAATACTACAAATTAAATGGGACTTACATACCCCCTGGAGGCCACAATCCAGTGGAAAAGTGGAAAGAATGAATCAAACAATTAAGAGACAGGTAGGAAAATTGTGTCAGGAGACTCAGATGAAATGGACTGATGTTTTACCTCTGGCATTATTAAGAACCAGAATAACCCCAAGGGTTAGGGAGAAAGTTAGTCCATTTGAGATTCTGTATGGCAAACCTTACACTGTAAATTTAACTGGAAATGAAATTCAAATGCACGTTAAGGGTGATCAAATTTTAAGTGATTATCTCTTGTCTATGGCAAAGGTTCTTCTCTCCGTAGGTACATCCAGTTATGCTTTTAGATTACACCCGAGTGAAAGCAGTACCTCGAGAGACGTGGAAAGCTGAACAAGTTCAACCTCTAAAGTTAAAAATATATAAAGATATATGAGATGTATTAGAAGCGAATCGGTTTTAAATTTAGATTGTATTCAGGGAAAAAAAGCTTTAATCTGTTTGTTAGGAATAGGGTTAATATTGTTACGGTATCTGTGTAAAAATGATGTTCTCCTTAACAACCAGGGGAGAAATGTGGTGGTTAGTTTTTCTAGGTTACCTGAGCCAAACAATTAAAGGGAATCAGGAAGGATTTTGGAGTCACAATCTCCATTTGGAAGTAATTACGAAATCTATGAAGATAGTTAACCAGAGGGACTGCTGGGTGTGTACCCACTTCCCTGAACTTTCCAACAAGGGCTTCCCACTAATTGGAGTGCCTATGAAACAACCAAACAGGAATGGGAAGTCCAGAGGGTGACAGGAGATTATTATCAATGTATCCAAAGATGTAATAATAGTAATAAATGGTGGGAGAAAACTATACTTTATGGAAAGCAACCGATCAACTGTACTGGAGCCATTAAGGTAGGAGGTTATAAAGATTGCTCTCGGATACCTGAATAGGTTATAAGTGGCCAAGTAAGGAACTAAATGGGTGGCGTGTTCCAAAAGGTAGTGGATGGTATTGGTTGTGTGGAAACAAGGCACGAAAAGTGCTACCTCCTAATTGGTCAGGGACATGTACTTTAGGGGCAATAATCCCTAATGTTACTATAAGAAAAGAATTGAGTAATAAATACCAAAAATCCTGGCTAAGAACATTCATAAGGAGACAAAAGAGGGTCAATAATCCTTTAATAGATCGACCTACTAGGTTGCAGTCATTCGTAAGGTGGCTGTTTCCACAACTGGGAGTGAGTGAACTTGAAAAAGCAATAGTAAATATTTCAGCAGTTATTGAAAAAAATAGGGAATAAAACCTCTGATGCCACTGCAGCTTTACAAGAGGAGGTTTCAGAAATTGCTAAAATAACTACCCAAAACAGGATGGCTCTAGAGATGTTATTGGCATCTCAGGGAGGAGTATGTACAGTAATAAATACTAGTTGCTGTGTATATGTGGATCAAAGCGGGAGAATTTCTACCGATCTAAATGAAATCTGGAAGCAGACTGAAATCTTACATGGGGTTCAGAAAGAGGATACCTCTTTTGGATTTGAAGAAACATGGAAATGGTTGACTTCCTGGTTCCCTGACGTGAGCTCATGGGTTAAAAAGTGTTTAACAGTTTGGGGAATGGTGTTAGTAGTTTTTGTATGCGTTTATGTAGTGATTCAATGCATTTGTAGATGTTGTACAAAATTAATATGGGAAAGATTTTAAAAGAGTGAGACTAATATGAAAATGATCATATAAGTCTCAAAGGGGGGAATTGTTACAAGACAACCCTGGGAAGCTCAGAAGGAATGCGTGAACTAGGTAGATTAGGATAACTTCTAACATTAAGTCTGAAGTGGTCTAGAGGTAGCCACTTAGATAAAACTTGCTTCATGAGTAGCTAAATTTGCTGAAGCCTTAGGCCGCACTCCTAGTTCAGTAAGAAAGGGCCCCAGAGCTGGTGCAGGCTGGAAAGATAAGGGAGTTACAAGCAGGCTGCATTCCTGTGCCCCACACTCCGAAAGGGAGGATGTCAAGGCTTTGAAATAAGGCCTGCTTGGGCACCAGGACCTTGGGAAGCAAAACAGCAGCAGCCTCAGTGCCTGATATACGAGGGGCAGGCCAGTGCCTGCTGGCTGTGCTTGTGAGGTCACAGCAGCCTCCGTGCCCTATAGGCCAGTGGCAGGCCCATAGCTGCTGGCTGTGCTCGTGAGGTGACAGCAGTCCCATTGACTGATATGCCAGTGGGATGCCCAAGGCTGTTTGCTGTGCTTGTGAGGTCACATTTGTCTCAGTGCTTCACAGGCCAGTGGCAGGCCAATGGCTGCTGGCTGTGCTCGTGAGGTCACAGCAGCCTCTGTGCCCTATAGGGCAATGGCAGGCTCATGGCTGTTTGCTGTGCTTATGAGCTCACAGCAGTCTGAGTGCCTGATAGCCAGTGGCAGACCCACAGCTGCTGGCTGTGCTTGTAACGTCACAGCAGTCCTATTGCCTGATAGGCCTGTGGCAGGCCTCTGTCTGCTGGCTGCCTTTTGAGGTCACATTTGTCTCTGTACCTTATAGGGCAGTGGGAGGCCCCTGGCTACTCGCTGTGCTTGTGAGGTCCCATCAGCCTCCTTTTCCTGTAGGCCAGTGGCAGGCCCATAGCTGCTGGCTGTGCTTGTCAGGTCACAACACTCCTACAGCCTGAGAGGCCAGCATCAGGCCCCTGGCTGCTGACTGTGCTTGTGGGGTCATAGACGCCTCAGTGCATCATAAGCCAGTGGCAGGCCCAAAGCTGCTGGCTGTGCTTGTCAGGTCACAGCAGTCCTGTTTCCTGATAGGCCAGTGGCAGACCTCTGTCTGCCTTTTGAGGTCACATTTGTCTCTGCACCTTATAGTGCAGTGGGAGGCCCCTGGCTGCTGGCTGTGCTTGTGAGGTCACAGCAGCCTCCTTTTCCTGTAGGCCAGAGGGAGGCCAATGGCTACTTGGTGTGCTGGTTAGGTCAAAGCAGCCTCAGTGCCTGTTTGGACAGTGGCAGGCCAATGGCTGCTGGCTGTGCTTGTGAGGTCACATCAGCCTCTGTACCCTATAGGCCAGTGGCAGGCCCATAGCTGCTGGCTGTGCTTGTCAGGTCACAACACTCCTACAGCCTGAGAGGCCAGCAGCAGGCCCCTGGCTGCTGACTGTGCTTGTTGAGGTCATAGCAGCCTCAGTGCCTCATAGCACAGTGGCAGGCCCATAGCTGCTGGCTGTGCTTGTAAGGCCACAGCAGTCCTATTTCCTGATAGGCCCGTGGCAGGCCTCTGTCTGCTGGCTGCCTTTTGAGGTCACATTTGTCTCTGTACCTTATAGGGCAATGGCAGGCCTCTTGCTCCTCGCTGTATTTGTGAGGTCACTGCAGCCTCAGTGCTTCACAGGCCAATGGCAGGCCCCTGGCTGCTGGCTGTGCTTGTGAGGTCACAGCAGCCTCCGTGCCCTTTATGGCAGTGGCAGGCCCGTGACAGTGTGCTGTGCTTGTGAATAATTTGTAGTACAGAGGATCTGACAATGAAGGATAATCCTCTTTTGAGAATCTGAAGGGCTATAAAGCCCTGCTCTCTCTTGGCATGGCTCAGGCAACAGTTTGTGGTGTTTTAGGGGCGGCACTAATTGCTGCCCGGTGGGGGAGGCAAGGTGATAAAAAGACCATTGAGTCCTTGGGAGAACACATAAGAAACTCCCAGAGTCAAGCCAAAGAGACAATCGAGTTCTTGCAAGACTCCCGGAGTCGAGCCAAAGAGACAGTTGAGTCTTTGCAAGAACAGGTAAGAAACTTGCAAAGTCAACTCACTGCGGAGCGCAACCATACTCAGCGGCTTCACATAATCTTATCGGACTCACTAGACCGAGAGAGAATCCTGCGGTCTGAATTGGAAGAAAACAGGCGGGGGGTTGATGATAGTGAACCGGGATTCTCGAATGTGGCCGAACTAGACGGAAAACAGGCATCTGATCTAAAATCCATATATCCAATTAAAGAATTAGAAGACAGCAGGAACTCCTTTTATCCTGGAGATGGGAACGTAGTAATGAGACCCTTGATTAAAACGGAAACCACTGACAATGGTCAGGGGGGTATTCAACGACGTACCACGCGTATGATCCCCTATTCCCCTCAGGACTTCGGAAAAATACTCCCGGGGCTCCCGGGAAACTGAAACTGAGTATGTGTGGAGAGTCTCCCTCACCGGGGGGGGATCGCATTCTGCTGAGCGAAGATGAAGCTAGAGGATATTGGGGACCCAGAGTCTTTCTAACCACAAATGATAACAGGGAACCATGGTCCTTGACCCAGAGGGTAGCCTACTGGGCAGGAGGATTAGACCAATGGAAAGAGGAGACCCTTTTTCTATTAAAACACCCACAGCGGGCCACATTCTGGAAAGCGTGCAGAAAACTGCTTGCCTCCAATTGATGCATGACCGTTTGCTGCTTCCGCAGCAGCCCTCCCCCATGCAGTGTGTGGCAGACCCCGAGAGGTCACATCCTCTGATCAGGGGACTTCCTGATGCTTTAAAACAATATGCTGTTCAGCTGCAAGACCGATTACGAACTCCCCGACCGAGACGAAGGGGAGGCCCCCCCAACATGACTTGGGGGGAGGTGGCACAGGAGCTAATTAATTACGGAAGGCGTATGGGATTCACTGGCCAGGGGGAAACAAAGCATAAAGCAGAAATAAGAAGAGTTGAGGAAAGTGGGAGGCAATATAAATCACTGCAACACCCACATCCTGGGAAACCGGTACGGGTGTTGGATAGCAGGAGACAATTATTATGGGCAGAAGGCATTTCAAAGGGAATTCCCAGAGAAGTCATGGATAGGTTACCAACTCCCAACCTGGAAGGTTTGGTAAGAAGTTGGGACAGGATAAGGGGAACCCCATCTTCCTCAAACCCCAAAGTTCCTCCTCCCTTATCCCAAGACCCCGTCTGCACCCCAGGACTCTTAAAACGAACCCTGAGACCACACATTCCTGGATGGGCGCGACAAATATCTGATGCAGTAACTAAAGTCAATGGACGATGGGGAGTAAATGGCTGCCCCAGACTCGCTGCTTTTTGCCCTAATCCTCCATCCCTCTTACCTGGGACTGGTGAGAATAAGAAACCGAGGAATCCCTTGTATTACCCGGGACAACCGGTTCTAGTGGACTTACCCACTGTGGGACAAATACCTCTAGTACTAAAAGCTTCAAAAAATCTGTATGCATGGGTAGCTACTGATGCCCATGGGAAAGATCATAGAATCCATGCCAGGTGGATCCTCCCTTCCTTTTAGGTCAACAATGTAAAAGGAAGAGGGCACTGGGGAAGAAGACTTGTCTTATGTTGAGCTTGAGTGTCCTCAACGATACTACCTGTGGTAGTTATAACAGTTATTTTTATCATTTTTTGTAATTGTGTGCTGCGATCATAATTAGCTTTATTGTTGAAAACACAACAGCCAAGAATGGCATTCTTAACTTGTGTTGGAAAGATACTTCTTGTCTTAATGTGCTTATATGTGCTATGGCAAACCTACCACCAGAATACACTTCTGGGGCTTGGTATTGTACCGGCCGAATAGGTGATGGGGCAACCACCTTCTTCAGCCCTCTGGGCAACAGAGGTGCAACTTACTTTCAATTCCCACCAGGGATAAACGGGCCATTTGCTCAGGGCATTGGAGTTAAGAAGGGGCATTACTGGATATGCAGGCACACAGCATATACATTTTTACCCACGGGGTGGTTGGGAATTTGTTATATAGGGATTATCAGACCTTTGTTTTTCCTTTTGCCAGAAACAAGTGGACCTCGGTTAGGCATAAAGGTATATGATAACCTTGGAGACAGAAGTGTTGCCTGTAAGACGCGATCCATTAAGGGAAATTTGGGCGGGACGCAAAAATGGGGAAATAATCAGACTACAAGCGGCTCTAGAAATTATTACCAACAAAACCGCTGACACGATAGATCTTCTAACTTGGCAATCCCAACAGATGCGCACAGCAATCCTTCAGCACCACATGGTTTTTAGATTACCTGTTAGCTGAAGAGGGAGAAGTGTGTGGGAAATTAAATATTCCTAACTGTTGTTTGGAAATAGATGATGTAGGCGAAGTAGTTCTCCAGTTAACCAAAGATATCAGAAAAATAGCCCACGTCCCCGTCCAAACATGGAATGGCTGGAGTGGCAATTTGTAGTCCTGGTTACTGGGGGCACCGTGGGTGAAACAGTTAATATTGTATTTGTTAGGTGCAGTTGCCGCCTTAATGTTCTTGTATAATTCCTTGCTTTGTTCAATTAATCGGACATGTTGTGTCAAATATGCAATTTGTTCCTACCACCTTGCCAGACGGCATAAAGAAAATCCGTGCCATCCATTGGCCGTGGCCAACCACAGTACCCATCATTTCCCAGTTTCTCCTGAAGGAGGAAATTGCATATTGACATCCACAGCGCATTTGCCAGCTGTTTTATGCCTATTGTAACAATCCTACCTCATTAACTCAGTTTTGATGTCTGTTTTGTAAAGTTAAATGTTGTTGAAGTTGTTAAAGAATAAGCTTGCATTGAGCAAGACCTCTGTTTAATCACTGTTAAGCACTTTATTTTTTACCCAAACCCATGTTGTTCCCACGACTTCCCCCCCGTCCCTAATTCTCTCTCCTTTCCTTCCTTGCTTGCTTGCTTTCTTTCTCTCTCTCTCTCTCCTGCTGCCAAGCTGCAATGTTGAGACACGGGGTGGTGTAGAGGACCGGTACTAAATGCGGTTTTGTCTTGACATTGCTGCTGCTGCTGCAAAGCTGCCGCTGCCAAGGTGTGTCGGGCAATGCCGCGCTGGCGCCCCCGGGAGCCGTCTGCGAAGTAAACAACCTCGTGCACCTGCACGGGGTAAAAAGGGTGCGAAAAGGGCAGAAGGGCGTCTCTAGGGCACGAACCGCACGTACTCATTTGCCATCTGCGCATGAGCAGGAGACCCCCAGATACCCCAGCCCATTTCTGGAAGGTTCCGAGAGGGCGGACTGCGCATGACGGTTAATCTGCATGGGAAGCGAGGAAGCACCTCCCAGAGGCCGGGCAAGAACCTATAAAAACTGCAGACTGTGTGAATGGGGGGGCTTGCTTGCGACGACTGAAGAACTCGAGCAGAGTCAGCGGAACCAGACGGGAGCTTCCCCCCTCTGCCCCCCCGCCCCGCCGCAAGGACTCCCAAAAGAAGAGGACCAACGGGACGCCGCTGGATCCACGGGTGGTGATATCTTTCTCTCTCTCTCTTCCCCTTTTCCTCTCTTTTTCCCTAAACGTGTGACGCGGGACATGTCTCGTTAGTTGATTCCATTTTGCCTTAATAAATCTTAAACTGGTTGGCTGGTGTCGTTTTCACCTTAATTGAGTGCAAGGGCATCACGAACTTGGTCGTTGGTCCTAAGGGGAGGGAGGTCGTCCTGAACGACTCCTTTCGGGCCGCGACACGTGTCTGATAGGTCACTGGCAGGCCCATAGCTGCTGGCTGTGCTTGTGAGGTCACAGCAGTCCTATAGCCTCATAGGCCAGTGGGATGGCTCCTGGCTGTTGGCTGTCCTTGTGAGGTCATAGCAGCATCAGTGCCTCATAGGCCAAAGGGAGTCCCCTGGCTGCTGGCTTTGCTTGTGAGGTCACAGCAGCCTCAGTGTCTCATAGGGCAGTGGCAGGCCCCTGGCTGCTGGTTGTGCTTGTGAAGGCACAGGAGTCCTAGTTCCTCATACACCAGGGGCAGGCCCATGGCTGCTGGCTGTGCTTGTGAGGTCACAGCAGTATGAGTGCCTGATAGCCAGTGCGAGGTCCATAGCTGCTGGTTGTGCTTGTGAGGTCAGAGAAGCCTCAGTGCCTCATAGGCCAGTGGCAGGCCCATAGCTGCTATCTGTGCTTGTGAGGTCACAGCAGCCTCAGTGCTTCACAGGCCAGTGGCAGGCCCATAGCTGCTGGCTGTGCTTGTGAGGTCACAGCAGTCCTACAGCCTGATAGGCCAGTGGCAGACCCACAGCTGCTGGCTTTGCTTGTGAGGTCACAGCAGCCTCAGTGTCTTATAGGGCAGTGGCAGGCCCCTGTCTGCTGGCTGTGCTTGTGAGGTCACAGCAGCCTCAGTGCTTCACAGGCCAGTGGCAGGCACGTGGCTGCTGGCTGTGCTTTTCAGGTTACAGAAGCTTCAGTGCCAGGTATGCCAGTTCGAGGCCAATGGCTGCTGGCTGGGCTTGTGAGGTCACAGCAGCCTCAGTGCCTGACAGGCCCATGGGAGGCCAATGTCTGCTTGGTGTGCTTTTGAGGTCACAGCAGCCTCCGTGCCTCATAGGCCAGTGGCAGGCCCGAAGCTGCTGACTGTGCTTGTAACGTCACAGCAGTCCTATTTCCTGATAGGCTTGTGGCAGGCCTCTGTCTGCTGGCTGCCTTTTGAGGTCACATTTGTCTCTGTACCTTATGGGGCAGTGGGAGGCCTCTGGCTCCTCGCTGTGCTTGTGAGGTCCCATCAGCCTCATTTTCCTGTAGGCCAGAGGGAGGCCAATGGCTGCTTGGTGTGCTGGTTAGGTCAAAGCAGCCTCAGTGCCTGTTTGGACAGTGGCAGGCCAATGGCTGCTGGCTGTGCTTGTGAGGTCACATCAGCCTCCGTTCCCTATAGGCCAGTGGCAGGCCCATAGCTCCTGGCCGTGCTTGTGAGGTCACAGCAGTCCTAGTTCCTGATAGGGCCGTGGAAGGCCCCTGTGTGCTGGATGCCTTTTGAGGTCACATTTGTCTCTGTACCTTATAGGTCAGTGGGAGGCCCCTGGCTACTCGCTGTGCTTGTGAGGTCACAGCAGCCTCAGTGCCTCATAGCACAGTGGCAGGCCCATAGCTGCTGGCTGTGCTTGTGAGGTCACAGCAGCCTCAGTGCCCTATAGGTCAGTGGCAGGCCCTTGGCTGCTGCCTGGGCTCGTGAGGTCACAGCAGCCTCCGTTCCCTTTAGGCCAGTGGCAGGCCCCTGGCTACTGGCTGTGCTTGTCAGGTCACAGCAGTCCTATTGCCTGATAGGCAAGTGGCAGACCCACAGCTGCTGGCTTTACTTGTGAGGTCACAGCAGCCTCAGTGTCTTATAGGGCAGTGGCAGGCCCCTGTCTGCTGTCTGTGCTTGTGAGGTCACAGCAGCCTCAATGCTTCACAGGCCAGTGGCAGGCCCATAGCTGCTGGCTGTGCTTGTCAGGTCACAGCAGTCCTATTGCCTGATAGGCAAGTGGCAGACCCACAGCTGCTGGCTTTGCTTGTGAGGTCACAGCAGCCTCAGTGTCTTATGGGGCAGTGGCAGGCCCCTGTCTGCTGTCTGTGCTTGTGAGGTCACAGCAGCCTCAGTGCTTCAGAGGCCAGTGGCAGGCCCACAGCTGCTGGCTGTGCTTGTCAGGTCACAGCAGTCCTATTGCCTGATAGGCAAGTGGCAGACCCACAGCTGCTGGCTTTGCTTGTGAGGTCACAGCAGCCTCAGTGTCTCATAGGGCAGTGGCAGGCCCCTGTCTGCTGCCTGTGCTTGTGAGGTGACAGCAGCCTCCGTGCCCTTTATGGCAGTGGCAGGCCCGTGACAGTGTGCTGTGCTTGTGAGGTCAGAGCAGTGTCAGCGCCTCATCAGGCAGTGGCAGGCCCCTGGCTGCTGGCTGTGTGTTGTGAGGTCACAGCAGCCTCCATGCCTCCTAGGCCAGTGACAGACCCACAGCTCAGTGCTCCTGAGGCCAGTGGCAGGCTCTTGGCTGCTGGCTGTGCTTGTGAGGTCACAGCACCCTCAGTGCCTCATAGGGCAGTGGCAGGCTCCTGGCTGCTGGCTGTGCTTGTGAGGTCACAGCAGCCTCAGTGCCTCCCAGGCGACTGGCAAGCTCATAGCTGCTGGCTGTGCTTGTGAGGTCACAGCAGCCTCAGGGCCTCATAAGCCACTGGTAGGCTAATGGTTGCTAGGTGTGCTTGTGAGGTCACAGTAGCCTCAGTACCTCCTAGGGCAGTGTCAAGCCCCTGTCTGCTGGCTGTGCTTGTGAGGTCACAGCAGCCTCAGTGCCTCCTAGGCCAGTGGCAGGCTCATGGCTGCTGGCTGTGCTTGTGAGGTCACAGCAGCCTCAGGGCCTCATAGGTTAGGGGCAAGCGCCCCCTTCTGTTTGTGCTTGTCAGGTCACAGCAGCCTCCGTGCCTCCTAGGCCAGTGACAGACCCACAGCTGCTGGCTGTGCTTGTGACGTCACAGCAGTCCTATTGCCTGATAGGTCAGTGGCAGGCCAATGGCTGCTGGCTGTCCTGTTGACGTCACAGCAGTCTGAGTGACTGATAGGCCAGTGGCAGGCCTCTGGGTGCTGGCTGTTTTTGTGACGTCACAGCAGCCTCAGTGCCTCATAGGCCAGTGGTATGCCCTTGCTGCTGGCTGCTGGCTGTGCTTGTGAGGTCACAGCAGCCTCAGTGCCTCCGAGGCCAGTGGCAGGCTCATGGTTGCTGGCTGTGCTGGTGAGGTCACAGCAGCCTGAGTGCCTCCTAGGCCAGTGGCAGGCTCCTGGCTGCTGGCTGTGTTTGTGAGGTCACAGCAGCCTCCGTGTCTCATAGGGCAGTGTCAGGCTCATGGTTGCTGGCTGTGCTTGTGAGGTCACAGCAATCTCAGTGCCTTATAAGCCAGTGGCAGGCCCCTGACTGCTGGCTGTGCTTGTGAGGTCACAGCAGCCTCAGTGCCCCTGAGGCCAGTTGTAGGCTCCTAGCTGCTGGCTGTGCTGGTGAGGTCACAGCAGCCTCAGTGCCTCCTAGGCCAGTGTCAGGCTCATGACTGCTTTCTGTGCTTGTGAGCTCACAGCAGCCTCCGTGCCTCAAAGGCCAGTGGCAGGCTCATGGCTGCTTTCTGTGCTTGTGAGGTCACAGCAGCCTCAGTGCTTCTCAGGGCAGTGGCAGGCTCCTGGCTGCTGGCTGTGCTTGTCAGGTGACAGCAGCCTGAGTGCCTCCTAGGCCAGTGGCATGCTCCTGGCTGCTCCTGTGCTTGTGAGGTCACAGCAGCCTCCATGCCTTCTTGGCCACTGGCTAGCTCATGGCTGCTGGCGGTGCTTGTGAGGTCACAGCAACCTCAGTGCCTCCTAAACCAGTGGCAGGCCCCTGACTGCTGGCTGTGCTGCTGAGGTCACAGCAGCCTCAGTGCCTCCTAAGCCAGTGGCAGGCTCATGGCTGCTGGCTGTGTTTGTGAGGTCACAGCAGCCTCAGTGCCTCCTAGGCCAGCGGCAGGCTCTTGGCTGCTGGCTGTGCTTGTGAGGTCACAGCAGCCTCAGTGCCTCCTAGGCCAGTGGCAGGCTCCTGGCTGCTGGCTGTGCTGGGGAGGTCACAGCAGCCTCAGTGCCTCCCAGGCGACTGGCAAGCTCATGGCTGCTGGCTGGGCTTGTGAGGTCACAGCAGCCTCAGGGCCTCATAGGTTAGGGGCAAGCGTCCCCTTCTGTTTGTGCTTGTCAGGTCACAGCAGCTTCACTGCCTCCTAGGCCAGTGGCAGTCCCCTGGCTGCTGGTTGTGCTTTTGAGGTCACAGCAGCCTCAGTGCCTCCTATGGCAGTGGCAGGCTCCTGGCTGCTGGCTGTGCTGGTGAGGTCACAGCAGCCTGAGTGCCTCATAAGTTAGTCTACAGCGCCTCCTGCTGGCTGTGCTTGTGAGGTCACAGCAGCCTCAGTGCCTCCTAGGCCCGTGTCAGGCTCATGGCTGCTGGCTGAGCTTGGGAGGTCACAGCAGTCTGACTGCCTCCTAGGCCAGTAGCAGGCTCCTGGCTGCTGGCTGTGCTTGTGAGGTCACAGCAGCCTCAGTGCCTCCTAGGCCAGTGGCAGGCTCATGGCTGCTGGCTGTGCTTGTGAGGTCACAGTAGCCTCAGTGCCTCCTATGTCAGTGGCAGGCTCATGGCTGCTGGCTGTGCTGGTGAGGTCACAGCAGCCTCAGTGCCTCAT
The DNA here is from genome assembly GCF_036370855.1 of Dromaius novaehollandiae. Lineage (NCBI taxonomy): Eukaryota > Metazoa > Chordata > Aves > Casuariiformes > Dromaiidae > Dromaius > Dromaius novaehollandiae. The sequence goes on along the minus strand of NW_026991301.1, from coordinate 1,283,021 downwards.
AAGTTAGTCTACAGCGCCTCCTGCTGGCTGTGCTTGTGAGGTCACAGCAGCCTCAGTGCCTCCTAGGCCAGTGGCAGGCTCATGGATGTTGGATGTGCTTGTGAGGTCACAGCAGCCTCAGTGCCTCCTAGGCCAGTTGCAGGCTCCTGGCTACTGGCTGTGCTTGTGAGGTCACAGCAGCCTCAGTGCCTCCTAGGCCAGTAGCAGGCTCATGGCTGCTGGCTGTGCTTGGGAGGTCACAGCAGCCTCATTGCCTCCGAGGCCAGCGGCAGGCTCATGGCTGTTGGATGTGCTTGTGAGGTCACAGCAGCCTCATTACCTCCGAGGCCAGCGGCAGGCTCATGGCTGCTGGCTGTGCTTGTGAGGTCACAGCAGCCTCAGTGCCTCCTAGGCCAGTGGCAGGCTCATGGCTGCTGGCTGTGCTTGTGAGGTCACAGTAGCCTCAGTGCCTCCTAGGCCAGTTGCAGGCTCATGGCTGTTGGATGTGCTTGTGTGGTCACAGCAGCCTCAGTGCCTGCTAGGCTAGTGGCAGGCTCCTGGCTGCTGGCTGTGCTTGTGACGTCACAGCAGCCTGAGTGCCTCCTAGGCCAGTGGCAGGCTCCTGGCTGCTGGCTGTGACTGTGAGGTCACAGCAGCCTCAGTGCCTCCTAGGCCAGTGTCAGGCTCCTGGCTGCTGGCTGCGCTTGTGAGGTCACAGCAGCCTGAGTGCCTCCTAGGCCAGTGGCAGGCTCATGGCTGCTGGCTGTGCTTGTGAGGTCACAGTAGCCTGAGTGCCTGCTAGGCCAGTGGCAGGCTCATGGATGTTGGATGTGCTTGTGAGGTCACAGCAGCCTCACTGCCTCCTAGGCCAGTCGCAGACTCCTGGCTGCTGGCTGTGCTTGTGAGGTCACAGCAGCCTCAGTGCCTCCTATGGCAGTGGCAGGCTCCTGGCTGCTGGTTGTGCTGGTGATGTCACAGCAGCCTCAGTGCCTCATAAGTTAGTCTACAGCGCCTCCTGCTGGCTGTGCTTGTGAGGTCACAGCAGCCTCAGTGCCTCTGAGGCCAGTAGCAGGCTCCTGGCTGCTGGCTGTGACTGTGAGGTCACAGCAGCCTCAGTGCCTCCTAGGCCAGTGGCAGGCTCCTGGCTGCTGGGTGTGCTTGTGAGGTCACAGCAGCCTCAGTGCCTCCTAGGTCAGTAACAGGCTGCTGGCTGTGCTTGGGAGGTCACAGCAGCCTCAGTGCCTCCTAGGCCAGTGGCAGGCTCATGGATGTTGGATGTGCTTGTGAGGTCACAGCAGCCTCAGTGCCTCCTAGGCAAGTGGCAGGCTCATGGCTGCTGGCTGTGCTGGGGAGGTCACAGCAGCCTCAGGGCCTCCTAGGCCAGCGGCAGGCTCATGGATGTTGGATGTGCTTGTGAGGTCACAGCAGCCTCATTGCCTCCGAGGCTAGCGGCAGGCTCATGGCTGCTGGCTGTGCTTGTGAGGTCACAGCAGCCTCAGTGCCTCCTAGGCCAGTGGCAGGCTCATGGCTGCTGGCTGTGCTTGTGAGGTCACAGCAGCCTCAGTGCCTGCTAGGCCAGTGGCAGGCTCCTGGCTGCAGGCTGTGCTTGTGACGTCACAGCAGCCTGAGTGCCTCCTAGGCCAGTGGCAGGCTCCTGGCTGCTGGCTGTGACTGTGAGGTCACAGCAGCCTCAGTGCCTCCTAGGCCAGTGGCAGGCTCATGGATGTTGGATGTGCTTGTGAGGTCACAGCAGCCTCAGTGCCTCCTAGGCCAGTAGCAGGCTCATGGCTGCTGGCTGTGCTTGGGAGGTCACAGCAGCCTCATTGCCTCCGAGGCCAGCAGCAGGCTCATGGCTGCTGGCTGTGCTTGTGAGGTCACAGCAGCCTCAGTGCCTCCTAGGCCAGTAGCAGGCTCCTGGCTGCTGGCTGTGCTTGGGAGGTCACAGCAGCCTCATTGCCTCCGAGGCCAGCAGCAGGCTCATGGCTGCTGGCTGTGCTTGTGAGGTCACAGCAGCCTCAGTGCCTCCTAGGCCAGTGGCAGGGTCCTGGCTACTGGCTGTGCTTGTGAGGTCACAGCAGCCTCAGTGCCTCCTAGGCCAGTAGCAGGCTCATGGCTGCTGGCTGTGCTTGGGAGGTCACAGCAGCCTCATTGCCTCCGAGGCCAGCGGCAGGCTCATGGCTGCTGGCTGTGCTTGTGAGGTCACAGCAGCCTCAGTGCCTCCTAGGCCAGTGGCATGCTCCTGGCTGCTGGCTGTGCTTGTGAGGTCACAGTAGCCTGAGTGCCTGCTAGGCCAGTGGCAGGCTCATGGCTGTTGGATGTGCTTGTGTGGTCACAGCAGCCTCATTGCCTCCGAGGCCAGCGGCAGGCTCATGGCTGCTGGCTGTGCTTGTGAGGTCACAGCAGCCTCAGTGCCTCCTAGGCCAGTGGCAGGCTCATGGCTGCTGGCTGTGCTTGTGAGGTCACAGCAGCCTCAGTGCCTCCTAGGCCGGTAGCAGGCTCATGGCTGCTGGCTGTGCTTGTGAGGTCACAGCAGCCTCAGTGCCTGCTAGGCCAGTGGCAGGCTCCTGGCTGCTGGCTGTGCTTGTGACGTCACAGCAGCCTGAGTGCCTCCTAGGCCAGTGGCAGGCTCCTGGCTGCTGGCTGTGACTGTGAGGTCACAGCAGCCTCACTGCCTCCTAGGCCAGTGTCAGGCTCCTGGCTACTGGCTGTGCTTGTGAGGTCACAGCAGCCTCAGTGCCTCATATGCCAGTGCGATGCCCTGGCTGCTGGCTGCTGGCTGTGCTTGTGAGGTCACAGCAGTCCTGTTGCCTGATAGGCCAGTGGCAGGCCCATGGCTGCTGGCTGCGTTTTGAGGTCACCTTTGTCTTAGTGCCTCATTGGCCAGTGGGATGCCCATGGCTGCTGGCTGTACTTGTGATGTCACGGAAGTACCAGTGCCTGATAGGGCAGTGACAGCTCCATGCCTGCTGGCTGCGTTATGAGGTCACGTTTGTCTCGGGGCCTCATAGGGCAGTTGGATGCCCATGCCTGCTGGCCGTGCTTGTCAGGTCACAGCAGTCCTATTCCTGATAGGCCAGTTCAAGGCCAATGACTGCTGTGAGGTCAGAGAAGCCTCAGTGCCCTATAGGCCAGTGGGAGGCCCATAGCTGCTGGCTGTGCTTGTGAGGTCACAGCAGCCTCAGTGCCCTATAGGGCAGTTTCAGGCCCATACATGCTGGCTGTGCTTGTGAGGTCACAGCAGCCTCCGTGCCCTTTATGGCAGTGGCAGGCCCGTGACAGTGTGCTGTGCTTGTGAATAATTTGTAGTACAGAGGATCTGACAATGAAGGATAATCCTCTTTTGAGAATCTGAAGGGCTATAAAGCCCTGCTCTCTCTTGGCATGGCTCGGGCAACAGTTTGTGGTGTTTTAGGGGCGGCACTAATTGCTGCCCGGTGGGGGAGGCAAGGTGATAAAAAGACCATTCAGTCCTTGGGAGAACACATAAGAAACTCCCAGAGTCGAGCCAAAGAGACAATCGAGTTCTTGCAAGACTCCCGGAGTCGAGCCAAAGAGACAGTTGAGTCTTTGCAAGAACAGGTAAGAAACTTGCAAAGTCAACTCACTGCGGAGCGCAACCATACTCAGCGGCTTCACATAATCTTATCAGACTCACTAGACCGAGAGAGAATCCTGCGGTCTGAATTGGAAGAAAACAGGCGGGGGGTTAATGATAGTGAACCGGGATTCTCGAATTTGGCCGAACTAGACGGAAAACAGGCATCTGATCTAAAATCCATATATCCAATTAAAGAATTAGAAGACAGCAGGAACTGCTTTTATCCTGGAGATGGGAATGTAGTAATGAGACCCTTGATTAAAACGGAAACCACTGATAATGGTCAGGGGGGTATTCAACGACGTACCACGCGTATTATCCCCTATTCCCCTCAGGACTTGGCTAAAATACAGGAAAAATACTCCTGGGGCTCCCGGGAAACTGAAACTGAGTATGTGTGGAGAGTCTCCCTCACCGGGGGGGATCGCATTCTGCTGAGCGAAGATGAAGCTAGAGGATATTGGGGACCCAGAGTCTTTCTAACCACAAATGATAACAGGGAACCATGGTCCTTGACCCAGAGGGTAGCCTACTGGGCAGGAGGATTAGACCCAATGGAAAGAGGAGACCCTTTTTCTATTAAAACACCCACAGCGGGCCACATTCTGGAAAGCGTGCAGAAAACTGCTTGCCTCCAATTGATGCATGACCGTTTGCTGCTTCCGCAGCAGCCCTCCCCCATGCAGTGTGTGGCAGACCCCGAGAGGTCACATCCTCTGATCAGGGGACTTCCTGATGCTTTAAAACAATATGCTGTTCAGCTGCAAGACCGATTACGAACTCCCCGACCGAGACGAAGGGGAGGCCCCCCCGACATGACTTGGGGGGAGGTGGCACAGGAGCTAATTAATTACGGAAGGCGTATGGGATTCACTGGCCAGGGGGAAACAAAGCATAAAGCAGAAATAAGAAGAGTTGAGGAAAGTGGGAGGCAATATAAATCACTGCAACACCCACATCCTGGGAAACCGGTACGGGTGTTGGATAGCAGGAGACAATTATTATGGGCAGAAGGCATTTCAAAGGGAATTCCCAGAGAAGTCATGGATAGGTTACCAACTCCCAACCTGGAAGGTTTGGTAAGAAGTTGGGACAGGATAAGGGGAACCCCATCTTCCTCAAACCCCAAAGTTCCTCCTCCCTTATCCCAAGACCCCGTCTGCACCCCAGGACTCTTAAAACGAACCCTGAGACCGCACAATCCCGGATGGGCGCGACGAATATCTGATGCAGTAACTAAAGTCAATGGACGATGGGGAGTAAATGGCTGCCCCAGACTCGCTGCTTTTTGCCCTAATCCTCCATCCCTCTTACCTGGGACTGGGGAGAATAAGAAACCGAGGAATCCCTTGTATTACCCAGGACAACCGGTTCTAGTGGACTTACCCACTGTGGGACAAATACCTCTAGTACTAAAAGCTTCAAAAAATCTGTATGCATGGGTAGCTACTGATGCCCATGGGAAAGATCATAGAATCCATGCCAGGTGGATCCTCCCTTCCTTTTAGGTCAACAATGTAAAAGGAAGAGGGCACTGGGGAAGAAGACTTGTCTTATGTTGAGCTTGAGTGTCCTCAACGATACTACCTGTGGTAGTTATAACAGTTATTTTTATCATTTTTTGTAATTGTGTGCTGCGATCATAATTAGCTTTATTGTTGAAAACACAACAGCCAAGAATGGCATTCTTAACCTGTGTTGGAAAGATACTTCTTGTCTTAATGTGCTTATATGTGCTATGGCAAACCTACCACCAGAATACACTTCTGGGGCTTGGTATTGTACCGGCCAAATAGGTGATGGGGCAACCACCTTCTTCAGCCCTCTGGGCAACAGAGATGCAACTTACTTTCAATTCCCACCAGGGATAAACGGGCCATTTGCTCAGGGCATTGGAGCTAAGAAGGGGCATTACTGGATATGCAGGCACACAGCATATACATTTTTACCCACGGGGTGGTTGGGAATTTGTTATATAGGGATTATCAGACCTTTGTTTTTCCTTTTGCCAGAAGCAAGTGGACCTCGGTTAGGCATAAAGGTATATGATAACCTTGGAGACAGAAGTGTTGCCTGTAAGACGCGATCCATTAAGGGAAATTTGGGTGGGACGCAAAAATGGGGAAATAATCAGACTACAAGCGGCTCTAGAAATTATTACCAACAAAACCGCTGACACGATAGATCTTCTAACTTGGCAATCCCAACAGATGCGCACGGCAATCCTTCAGCACCACATGGTTTTTAGATTACCTGTTAGCTGAAGAGGGAGAAGTGTGTGGGAAATTAAATATTCCTAACTGTTGTTTGGAAATAGATGATGTAGGCGAAGTAGTTCTCCAGTTAACCAAAGATATCAGAAAAATAGCCCACGTCCTCGTCCAAACCTGGAATGGCTGGAGTGGCGATTTGTAGTCCTGGTTACTGGGGGCACCGTGGGTGAAACAGTTAATATTGTATTTGTTAGGTGCAGTTGCCGCCTTAATGTTCTTGTATAATTCCTTGCTTTGTTCAATTAATCGGACATGTTGTGTCAAATATGCAATTTGTTCCTACCACCTTGCCGGACGGCATAAAGAAAATCCGTGCCATCCATTGGCCGTGGCCAACCACAGTACCCATCATTTCCCAGTTTCTCCTGAAGGAGGAAATTGCATATTGACATCCACAGCGCATTTGCCAGCTGTTTTATGCCTATTGTAACAATCCTACCTCATTAACTCAGTTTTGATGTCTGTTTTGTAAAGTTAAATGTTGTTGAAGTTGTTAAAGAATAAGCTTGCATTGAGCAAGACCTCTGTTTAATCACTGTTAAGCACTTTATTTTTTACCCAAACCCATGTTGTTCCCACGACTTCCCCCCCGTCCCTAATTCTCTCTCCTTTCCTTCCTTGCTTGCTTGCTTTCTTTCTCTCTCTCTCTCTCCTGCTGCCAAGCTGCAATGTTGAGACACGGGGTGGTGTAGAGGACCGGTACTAAATGCGGTTTTGTCTTGACATTGCTGCTGCTGCTGCAAAGCTGCCGCTGCCAAGGTGTGTCGGGCAATGCCGCGCTGGCGCCCCCGGGAGCCGTCTGCGAAGTAAACAACCTCGTGCACCTGCACGGGGTGAAAAGGGCAGAAGGGCGTCTCTAGGGCACGAACCGCACGTACTCATTTGCCATCTGCGCATGAGCAGGAGACCCCCAGATACCCGAGCTCATTTCTGGAAGGTTCCGAGAGGGCGGACTGCGCATGACGGTTAATCTGCATGGGAAGCGAGGAAGCACCTCCCAGAGGCCGGGCAAGAACCTATAAAAACTGCAGACTGTGTGAATGGGGGGGCTTGCTTGCGACGACTGAAGAACTCGAGCAGAGTCAGCGGAACCAGACGGGAGCTTCCCCCCTCTGCCCCCCCGCCCCGCCGCAAGGACTCCCAAAAGAAGAGGACCAACGGGACGCCGCTGGATCCACGGGTGGTGATATCTTTCTCTCTCTCTCTTCCCCTTTTCCTCTCTTTTTCCCTAAACGTGTGACGCGGGACATGTCTCGTTAGTTGATTCCATTTTGCCTTAATAAATCTTAAACTGGTTGGCTGGTGTCGTTTTCACCTTAATTGAGTGCAAGGGCATCACGAACTTGGTCGTTGGTCCTAAGGGGAGGGAGGTCGTCCTGAACGACTCCTTTCGGGCCGCGACACGTGTCTGATAGGTCACTGGCAGGCCCATAGCTGCTGGCTGTGCTTGTGAGGTCACAGCAGTCCTATAGCCTGATAGGCCAGTGGGATGGCTCCTGGCTGTTGGCTGTCCTTGTGAGGTCATAGCAGCATCAGTGCCTCATAGGCCAAAGGGAGTCCCCTGGCTGCTGGCTTTGCTTGTGAGGTCACAGCAGCCTCAGTGTCTCATAGGGCAGTGGCAGGCCCCTGGCTGCTGGTTGTGCTTGTGAGGCCATGTTTGTCTCCGTGCTTCACAGTTCAGTGGCAGGCCCACAGCTGCTGCCTGTGCTTGTGAAGGCACAGGAGTCCTAGTTCCTCATACACCAGGGGCAGGCCCATGGCTGCTGGCTGTGCTTGTGAGGTCACAGCAGTATGAGTGCCTGATAGCCAGTGCGAGGTCCATAGCTGCTGGTTGTGCTTGTGAGGTCAGAGAAGCCTCAGTGCCTCATAGGCCAGTGGCAGGCCCATAGCTGCTGGCTGTGCTTGTGAGGTCACAGCAGTCCTATTTCCTGATAGGCCCGTGGGAGGCCCCGTCTGCTGGCTGCCTTTTGAGGTCACATTTGTCTCTGTACCTTATAGGGCAATGGCAGGCCTCTGGCTCCTCGCTGTGCTTGTGAGGTCACAGCAGCCTCAGTGCCCTATAGGCCAGTGGCAGGCCCATAGCTGCTGGCTGTGCTTGTCAGGTCACAGCAGTCCTATTGCCTGACAGGCCAGTGGCAGACCCACAGCTGCTGGCTGTGCTTGTGACGTCACAGCAGCCTCAGTGTCTTATAGGGCAGTTGGATGCCCATGCCTGCTGGCCGTGCTTGTGAGGTCACAGCAGCCTCAGTGCTTGATAGGCCAGTTTGAGGCCAATGACTGCTGGGTGGGCTTGTGAGGTCACAGCAGCCTCAGTGCCTCATAGGCGAGAGAGAGGCCCCTGGCTGCTGGCTGTGTTTGTGAGTGTTAAAGAATAGTGAATTGAAACTGTCTAGAAATAGCTGCTTAGCACAACTTACATAAAACTTGCTTAGCATGAGTGGCTAGATTTGCTGAAGCCTTAGGCTGCATGTGGGAAAAGTAACGAATCTTTACCTAGTTTAATAAAAAATAGTGCCTCAGAGCTCATTCAGGCTGGGAAAATAAGGAAGCCACACGCAGTCTGCGCTCCTGTGTCACCGACTCCGAGAGGGAAGACGCCAAAACAATTGGGAAATAAGACCTTGGGAAACAGCCGCCAGACCCAACAAAAACAGAGGTACAACCATCATCAGAGACTGCAAAAAAACAAAAAAAAAGGAGAAAACCAGCTTGCCTCAGAAAGATGATGAGACCCAATGAGGAGCAGGAGACCCCAGACCAAAAAATTACTATTGGGCTAACTACCGCGTGAGGGGTGGGAAATGGAAGTCGAAAAGACTATAATTACCCAGGATTTGTTTATGTTAGGGTCCCTCTTCGGAGGCACCCAGCTCGAGCTGTAATTACGGTACGCGCGTGATTAAAATTATCTGATTTGTTTTGATTTGGCTCTGAACTTTACTTGGGGGAACCTAGGGTCGAGCCCTGTTATGGTGGCCGACAGGCCTAATTTCCATAACAGTTTGGCACCCCAGATGGGACCCTAGGCGACCCCTGTTGGGGCCTCTCATCTCCAAACAATCATCTGGCGCCATCGGGTGAGTTCACCTGGGATCTTTGGCACCGAGAGGCACCGAGAAGGTGAGTCTTAAACTCCCGCCTAAATTCTAAATTCTGGTCTGGTAACAGTGCACTGAAAGGGTACGCGGACTGATCACCGTAAGGCGTACCAGGTGTGTGGGGGGGGTACGCGGGCTGGCCACTGTAAGGCATACCAGGGGGACAGGTAGGAGTCCCATCCCCAGGGTTAGAGTGGGTTTTAAGTCCCAGCTCGGTCCGGCCGGAGGAGGGTTGTGCAGCCTGATCAGCATAAGGCGCACTGCAAAACTGTAAGACTGAAATCTAGAGTCACCGTGACTGGTGTGAGTGTAAACAGCACTGTGTGTGTGTGTGTGTGTGTGTGTGTGTGTGTGTGTGTGAGTGCGTGTAGCCTGGGAACCGATTGGGGCACCCGTCGGCTGAGAAGCCGCCTGCTGCGAAGGGACAGCAGTCCTAGCAGTTAAAGACGCGGGTGGTGTGAGTGCAGTTCCCAGAGAGCGAGAGAAAGAGAGGGAGAGAAATAGTGTGTGTGATCACACCAGCTACAGGGACTGGTGTTACCGGGAAGGAAGTGCACTGCCTGATTTGCTTAAGACGCACTTTTCAGGAACTCAATATGGGAAATAATTTCGGCATAGAAAAGGGGACGCCCTTAGCCGAAATTTTGGTAAACTGGAGTAAGATTGATGGTACCAAAAATTTAGGGAGAAAAAGGTTAGTCCAACTATGTCAGGAGGATTGGCCGTTCCTGACTAAGGAAGGTAATCTGGCAGAGCGATGGCCACCCCAGGGGTCCTTCAGTTACCAGGAACTAACTTTCCTGCGTCATCATTTGCAGAATAGGTTCCCCAGACAAATGGATTACTGGTATGTATGGGACAACTGGGCATTTGCTAGATGAAAAGAGGCGCCTAGGAAAGAGAGACTCTTTCCTCAGAATGCTGTAAGTACCGCAGCTGCTGAAACGCTTGTGGAAACTATTCCACCCTATGCGCTACCCTCTGCTTCAGCTTCCCTACACCCCCGCTTGCCTTCCGCCCCCGCCTTTCAAGCTCCTCTGGAAGGCCTTCCTGTGCCAGGAGTGCCCCCACCCGGTCTGGAAGGGGTACCTCGGGTCGCCACTACACGAGTTTACCGACCCTGGAGACCCCAAGATTTAATTATATGGAGTCAACGGCTCCCCAGACTTAGGGATGATCCAGAAAGAGTGTTACAAATCATAAGGGGAATTATGCGGGCGTATGACCCTACCTGGGGAGATGTACAAATGCTCCTTGAATCTGTGTTCACTCCAGATGAAAGGTGCTCAAGTTTGGATGCAAACCGCCGTTGGGCAGCAGAGGGGTGTGTTGGGGCTGCTCAAACAGCCTGGCCAGCTGTGGACCCCGGATGGAATCATAATGTAGATGCAGATTACAGGCAGTTGCAATTAGCCAGAGAGGGCTTAGAAGAAGCTATACGTTTGGCAGGACAAAAGACTGCAAATTGGTCTAAAGTAAGGGAGTGTCAGCAACAGGCAGAGGAACACCCCTCGGCTTTCTTTGCTAGGCTAATTAAGCAAGTCAGAATGTATGGGGGAGGACTAGACCCAGAAGCCGAGGCTAACAGGCCGCTAATGATTTCCACATTTGTAGACCAAGCAGCCCCGGACATTAGAAAGTAGTTTTCCAAACATGTTCCTGACTGGCCAGGAAAGCGAATGGATGAAATAATACGTTTAGCCACATTTGTGTATAATAGTCGAGAGGAGGAGAGGGCAAAAGAAAAGAGACAGCAAAAAAAAGAGGAAGTTAGTGTGTTAGCAGCTGTGTTAAGAGATGGATTTAGAGGACCCAGGGGGAGGGGACGTGAAAGAGCCAGGAGAGATAGATGGAACCAAAGTGAACGTGCTGTACAGTCAGGAGTTAATGATGTTTGTTATTATTGTGGGGAACAAGGACACTGGCAGCAGGAGTGCCCAGTGAGGCCCCGTGTAGTTAGGAACAGAGGAACCGGCATGAGACAATCAAACACTAAGGAGGAGACCAGGCGATTCCCAGTCAATCCACAATGAGAGGAAACAGGAGACTCAGAAAATACTGTGGAAATTGGAGTAAATTTATGGGATGTAGTTTTGGATTTTGAGGGTCACGTAATGGCAATACTGAAGGTTTAGAAGTTCCCTTTCTAGTGGATACTGGAGCCACCCTTTCCCTTTTAAATTTTGAGCCTAAAGGATGCAAATCATCAGATAAAATAGTGATGCAAGGAGTGATGGGAAAGGGCGAATGAATGTTATCTAAGCCCTTATTACTCACTATTGAGGGTAAAACAGTGTGGGGACGTTTTATAATTTCCACAGACGCACCTATATGCCTTTTGGGGAGAGATCTCCTGCAAGCCTTGGATACTCAGATCTGCTTACAGCCGGAAGGGATAAAGCTAATAATTATGGGTTCATGTGTTCTGGCTAAGACACCAGAACCAGAGTCAACTAATCTGCAAATTCCAACAGGTTTAGAATCAGTTTCTAAAAAATTATGGAGCTCTTCAGGAATGGATGTGGGACTACTGAAATCAGCCGGTCCAGTCTCGATAAAAACAAAGGGGGGATTGCCTCCTGCAGTTAAACAATATCCTATCCCAAAGGAAGCAGAGAAGAGTATCCAAAAACAAACTGATCATTATCTGAAAATGGGTATCCTTAGAGTCTGTGAATCCCCATATAACACCCCAATTCTGCCAGTTAAAAAGAACAGGCAAGATGCTGATGGTGATCCAGAGTATCGCTTTGTACAAGACTTAAGGGCTATAAACCAACATGTAATTGCTCCACATCCAGTAGTCCCCGACCCATCAACCATTTTACTACAGATACCCCACTGGGCAACTTATTTTACTGTGACTGACCTAACAGCAGCCTTTTTTAGTATACCGATAGCTGAAGATAGCCAAGATCTCTTTGCTTTCACTTGGAAGGGACAACAATTAACTTGGACAAGGCTGCCACAGGGATTTACTGGGTCTCCGACTGTTTTTTCGCGTATACTTAAAAATGACCTCTCAGATATCGAACTTCCAGGACATTCTGCATTAATACAATATGTAGATGATTTGTTATTAGCAAGTAAAGATTATGAGACATGTTTGAAAGATACTGTTTCTCTATGTAACGCTCTTGCAGAAAAAGGGCATCGAGCATCTCTGTCTAAACTCCAGCTGTGTCAAAGAGAGGTAAAATATTTGGGTTTTATCTTAAGAGAAGGACACAGGTTAGTTGATCCAGAACGAGTAAAGACAATTCTTGATATGCCTCGTCCTGTAACAAAAAAACAGCTTAGGGGATTTTTAGGAGCTGTAGGATTCTGCCGACCGTGGATTCCGGGGTTAGCAGAACTTACTAAGCCTCTGGTACAGGCAACAAAAAAGGAGGAGATAGAGCCTTTGGCCTGGGGCCCAAGGCCCCAGGGAAAGGGAGAAAGCTTTTACATCTGTGAAAAAAGCGTTGGTTTCAGCCCCTGCTCTCGGGTTACCAGATTATAGCAAACTATTTGAATTATTTGTCCATGAGCGACAGGGAGTAGCAAGTGGGGTACTCACCCAAAAACTAGGCCCTCACCGTAGACCAGTGGCCTATTACTCCACGCAACTAGATGAGGTAGCTAAAGGCACTCCAGGACGCATCAGAGCAACAGCAGCTACTGCAGCTCTTACTGAAAAAAACACGACCTGTGGTTTTGGGTCATTCATTAACTGTGTATGTGCCACATGAAGTAGAACTGTTAATGAAGCAATATGCGACTCAAGCACTATCCCCACAGAGAGCTGACCGCTATGAACTGATAATACTGCATGCAGATAATGTGACTTTCAAAAGATGCAATATTTTGAATCCAGCAACGCTATTGCCTCAACCGGAGGACGGAGAGCCACATCATTCCTGTGAGCAGGTGGTCGTCAGCTCGAGCAAGCCCCGGGAGGACCTTAAAGATGAACCTTTGGAGAACCCGGACTTAGTTCTGTTTACAGATGGGTCATCCTATTATTTGGACGGAAGACGTCACTCCGGCTATGCTGTCACTAACGTCTTTGAGGTGCTCGAGGCCAATCCTTTGTCTCCATCAGTAAGTGCTCAAGGAGCAGAATTAATAGCATTGACCCAAGCAGCAAAAAATAGGTAAGAGCTTGCAGGTAAATATCTATACCGACTCTAAATATGCATTTGGAGTGTGTCATGCAACAGGGATGTTATGGAAAGAACGAGGATTCTTGCCGTCATCAGGAAAGAAATTAGCTAATGGAGAAGAAATACGTAATTTGCTGGAAGCAGTTCAACTGCCCAAAGAAATTGCGGTAATACACTGCCCAGCCCATACTAAAGACACTACAGAAATTAGCAGAGGAAATGCTCTAGCCAACGCTGCTGCGAGGGCTGCAGCTCAACAACCTCTGAGAGAATGTATGGGGGCAGTTCCAAGGATGGACCAGAGTGAGTGGCCAAACTTAACAGACCCCAAAACTATGTATGAAAAAGACTGCTCAGTGGAAGAGAAAAAACAATGGGAACAGTGGGAAGCAAAACAAAATGGTGACGGAATATGGACAATTGGGGAAAAACCAATTCTACCAAAAAAATATTGAATTACTATAGCTAGGTGGTTTCACGATAAAGCTTATGGGGGAGCCGAGGGAATAGCTAAACAGGTACAGAAAGTATGGGCTGCTCCAGGAATCTATGCAGCTGCTAGAAGAATAACAAATAGCTGCCCGACCTGCCAGAAGTTTTCAAATAACAAGCCAAGCTCAGATTTGGGGGGGGGGACGACCATGGGCTTACTTCCCTTTCCAGAAGCTGCAAATAGATTATGCAGATATGCCATCTGTCTATGGATACAAACACTTGTTAGTGATAGTAGATCAGTTATCAGGCTGGGTAGAAGCTTTTCCAACAAGAAAGGCTGACACAGGGGGAGTGGTAAAAGCCTTACTGAAGGAAATCATACCCAGGTATGGGGTCCCAGAAGCCATTGATTCAGACAGGGGTGCCCATTTTACAGCAAGCATAATCAATCAGTTATGTAAATCGTTAGGAATAAAAAGAAACCTACATGCTCCTTATCACCCACAATCTTCAGGACAAGTAGAAAGAATGAATAGAACATTAAAAGAGAAAATAGCAAGAATATGCACACATGCTAGCCTAAAATGGCCAGAGGCATTAAACTTAGCTCTGTGGGATGTTCGAAATTCTCCACGGCAACCCATAGGACTACCACCAGCAGAAATTCTTTTTGGGAGACATTTAGCGATACCAGGGACTTATATCCCTCCTAAGACCAGCCTATTAGACGGAGATGAACGAGTAACACAATAGGTACTAGCCTTACAAGAACGGTTTAAGGCCTTGCAAAATCAGGCTCAGTGGTTTCAGCCAGTGCCATCAGACATTCAGGCACATGCTATACAGCCTGGAGATAAAGTGTTGATAAAGGTATTCTCGCGAAAAACAAAACTAGAACCAAAATGGGAAGGACCCTATACTGTATTGTTAAGTTCTTACTGCGCTGTTAAAATTCTAGGAAAAGAGAATTGGATTCACCACTCTCACATGAAACGAGTGACAGTCCAAGAAGCAAACACAGCAGAGGTTGCAGCAGAACAGTGAAAACAACCACGTAAAGCTCGATGGGATACACGGCTTCCCCAGGGTAATCTGTTCGGACTCGCCTCACTAACACAAATCTCTTTCCCTTTACTGCACCCTGCTGTTTCAAACCCTGGCAATGCTACTTTCCCTAAGCTGTGGTCAAAGAACCTTAGAGTGGCCATGGTCCCAGGCCCGTGTTAAGTATACCGGAAGTATGGGATTAAGTTCTGATAAAAACTTAAACCTCTCAGCCCTGGTCATGCATGGAACTGAAGTATACTCAGAAAATGAATGGAGCTGGGATAATACTAACCAACTTCCCCAACTCCTGGGAAGGACAGGAAAGGAAATAAAGATAGGGTGTCGAGTGATCAACGGGTCCACCCATGAGAAGGCAACTCAAATCTCTCTCACTAAAATCAAATCAAATGAAAAAGAAAGGAAAATTTGTGCCACTGAAAAACTGGATTGTTGGTACAATTTTACCTTAGAACAACCTGTTGTTATAGTTTGCCTGTGGGCTCACCACAATGTGGGACTGTCATTTAAATTTAAAATAGACATTATTGAGCCCAGTACAGCAATACCTACCCTGACTACAATTATTTCCACCAATATAAATAACTCTGTTACCATGAAGAGTAAGAAAACCTTATCCCCACAAATCTTTGAAATTGGACCGTATGTGATTAGAAATACAGGCCAACAAGGAGTGTTATTTAATCCATCATGGTCTCTCAAACGAGTAGAGCTATTAATGCAAATTATATCTCTACAATCAAACCGACCTGTTCACTATTCTTAGGTACGTCCTATGTGGGATGGACGGCGTGGTTACATAGGCGAACCCTCACCTCTCCAAAATGAACAAGGAGAGATGTGACCGGTATCATAGGAACAGGATTGGGAGTCCTAAACAGTATAGATGCTGAAGTACTCGTAAATAAACTGAGCACAACAACAAGTGACTTATACAGATTAAAACATCCATTGAGGTCTTCTCTATTAGCATTAGGAACTAACCAATGGCTTTCATCCGAGATATTACCTCAATGGGAAAAAATGAATGAAAAAGATCACCACTTGATAGTGGATGCACTTGGGGAAGCCCAAATTAATATTTCCCTGGCCCTCAGTTGCATCCAAGCTCAACTGTGGATGCAATCTATGGCAGCAGCGATTATAAGGGAGGGGAAGAAGGCACTTTACCCACTGAAATTCGAAAGGTAATTTGGGATAATGTGACCGAATTTGAAAAGGAATTCCAATCCTGGTGGTATCTGGTCAATTTTACTTATGATCCTATCAACACTGAGGCCACAGCCTTTGTTTCAACAATACGTAATGCTTCAACATATACAATATATCCAATCATTGCGTTAGGATTAAATCACAATGGAGCTATACTCTATCCATTGGAACACAGAGTATGGGCCCAACGAAATGGAAATAAATGGCAAACTGTGGACGTTAGCGCATGTATTGTACAGGAACAGCAAGGGTTTATTTGTGAAAGTAATACCATCAAAGCCCAAGACATTTGTCTTGACACTGAGCAAAATGTTTGTCACTTTGAAATACACCCTGATGAAACACCTGCAACTATACTTGTATATATTGGGAGAGGGTGTGTATGTATGAGAACCTTTTGTAGTCTTATAGTTATAGATGGCATTGTAGTAGATATGAGTAATCATTGAAATATTTGTATTTGTAGCTTTACCAAAATCATGGGATGTGATTTCAATTATTCAGCTCCTATCACGTCTTATCAATTGTTACAATCTAATTATACATTAATTCAAAATTTACTACCTACTCCCATTGGGATGAATCTCACCCTGGTAAGGAAACTACTGCAACATGATGATTTGCATCAACTGCTAGAGCGCATCCGGAACAGTGGACAGAAAACTCTAATCACTGTTCACCATGATGCAAAAGAGATACATCATATCTTAGAAAGGGTAAAAAGGGACGGAGAACATCATGGCTGGGAAACTCTTCTAGGGTGGTCACCAACCACAACAGGGATTTATAATCATGTATTGCACCCGGTAGTAGTTGTGTTCAGTTTAACTGTGTTATGCCTATTGCTTACGATCATATTATATATAAGAGTATGGAAAGTGATAGTATGCCTTGAAAGACTTCGAGAACTCTGTTTAAAATATTAGCAGGGATGCTTCATAAAAACAAAGGGGGGAAACTGTTAAAGAATAGTGAATTGAAACTGTCTAGAAATGGCTGCTTAGCACAACTTATATAAAACTTGCTTAGCATGAGTGGCTAGATTTGCTGAAGCCTTAGGCCGTGCGTGGGAAAAGTAACGAATCTTTACTTAGTTTAATAAAAAATAGTGCCTCAGAGCTCGTTCAGGCTGGGAAGATAAGGGAGCCACACGCAGTCTGCGCACCTGTGTCACCGACTCCGAGAGGGAAGACGCCAAAACAATGGGGGAAAATAAGACCTTGGGAGGCAACCGCCAGACCCAACAAAAACAGAAGTACAACCGTCATCAGAGACTGCAAAAAAACAAGAATAAGGAGAAAACCAGCTTGCCTCAGAAAGACGATGAGACCCAATGAGGAGCAGGAGACCCCAGACCAAAAAATTACTATTGGTCTAACTATCGCGTGAGGGGTGGGAAATGGAAGTTGAAAAGACTATAATTACCCAGGATTTGTTTATGTTAGGGTCCCTCTTCGGAGGCACCCAGCTCGAGCTGTAATTACGGCACGCGTGTGATTAAAATTTACTTTGTTTTGATTTGGCTCTGAACTTTACTTGGGGGAACCTAGGGTCGAGCCCTGTTATGGTGGCCGACAAGCCTAATTTCCGTAACAGGCCGATGAGGCTGCAAAAAGGGCAGCATTATCCATGTCAGTGGCAGCATTAGTTCCAGAGAGACTGTTAAAAATGGAAATTCCAGTATACACTGAAAAAGAAAATAAATTAGCAGAAATACTGAAATGCATAAAAACTCCTGAAGGATGGTGGGTGACATCTACTGGACAGTGTGTGGTAACTTTGCCGATAATGAAGAAGCTGATGAAGCAAATACATGGTAAGTACCCACATGGGAGCTGAGGCATTGGTTGAAACAGTTAAAAGATTTGCTGTGGGAGTTAGTATGTTAATAATTGCAAAGGGTATTACACAAAAATGTGAAATCTGTCTTAGAAATAATCCCAGGATTCAGAAGAAGCCCCCCCAGGGGAAGTAAAAAGGGGCTTCATGCCTGGGGATTACTGGCAAATTGATTTTTCTGAATTACCAAGATGTAATGGATATAAATATTTGTTGGTAATTGTTGACACCTTTTCAGGATGGCCTGAGGCTTTCCCGTGTCGTACCACTAAAGCAGGGGAGGTAGTGAAAATGTTATTAAAAGAAATCATACCAAGATTTAGGGTACCAGAAGGGTTTTCTTCAGATAGGGGACCTCATTTTATAGCAGAAATAGTACAACAAATCTCAAAAATACTACAAATTAAATGGGACTTACATACCCCCTGGAGGCCACAATCCAGTGGAAAAGTGGAAAGAATGAATCAAACAATTAAGAGACAGGTAGGAAAATTGTGTCAGAAGACTCAGATGAAATGGACTGATGTTTTACCTCTGGCATTATTAAGAACCAGAATAACCCCAAGGGTTAGGGAGAAAGTTAGTCCATTTGAGATTCTGTATGGCAAACCTTACACTGTAAATTTAACTGGAAATGAAATTCAAATGCACGTTAAGGGTGATCAAATTTTAAGTGATTATCTCTTGTCTATGGCAAAGGTTCTTCTCTCCGTAGGTACATCCAGTTATACTTTTAGATTACACCCGAGTGAAAGCAGTACCTCGAGAGATGTGGAAAGCTGAACAAGTTCAACCTCTAAAGTTAAAAATATATAAAGATATATGAGATGTATTAGAAGCGAATCGGTTTTAAATTTAGATTGTATTCAGGGAAAAAATGCTTTAATCTGATTGTTAGGAATAGGGTTAATATTGTTGTTACGGTATCTGTGTAAAAATGATGTTCTCCTTAACAACCAGGGGAGAAATGTGGTGGTTAGTTTTTCTAGGTTACCTGAGCCAAACAATTAAAGTGAATCAGGAAGGATTTTGGAGTCACAATCTCCATTTGGAAGTAATTACGAAATCTATGAAGATAGTTAACCAGAGGGATTGCTGGGTGTGTACCCACTTCCCTGAACTTTCCAACAAGGGCTTCCCACTAATTGGAGTGCCTATGAAACAACCAAACAGGAATGGGAAGTCCAGAGTGTGACAGGAGATTATTATCAATGTATCCAAAGATGTAATAATAGTAATAAATGGTGGGAGAAAACTATACTTTATGGAAAGCAACCGATCAACTGTACTGGAGCCATTAAGGTAGGAGGTTATAAAGATTGCTCTCGGATACCTGAATAGGTTATAAGTGGCCAAGTAAGGAACTAAATGGGTGGCGTGTTCCAAAAGGTAGTGGATGGTATTGGTTGTGTGGAAACAAGGCACGAAAAGTGCTACCTCCTAATTGGTCAGGGACATGTACTTTAGGGGCAATAATCCCTAATGTTACTATAAGAAAAGAATTGAGTAATAAATACCAAAAATCCTGGCTAAGAACATTCATAAGGAGACAAAAGAGGGTCAATAATCCTTTAATAGATCGACCTACTAGGTTGCAGTCATTCGTAAGGTGGCTGTTTCCACAACTGGGAGTGAGTGAACTTGAAAAAGCAATAGTAAATATTTCAGCAGTTATTGAAAAAAATAGGGAATAAAACCTCTGATGCCACTGCAGCTTTACAAGAGGAGGTTTCAGAAATTGCTAAAATAACTACCCAAAACAGGATGGCTCTAGAGATGTTATTGGCATCTCAGGGAGGAGTATGTACAGTAATAAATACTAGTTGCTGTGTATATGTGGATCAAAGCGGGAGAATTTCTACCGATCTAAATGAAATCTGGAAGCAGACTGAAATCTTACATGGGGTTCAGAAAGAGGATACCTCTTTTGGATTTGAAGAAACATGGAAATGGTTGACTTCCTGGTTCCCTGACGTGAGCTCATGGGTTAAAAAGTGTTTAACAATTTTGGGAATGGTGTTAGTAGTTTTTGTATGCGTTTATGTAGTGATTCAATGCATTTGTAGATGTTGTACAAAATTAATATGGGAAAGATTTTAAAAGAGTGAGACTAATATGAAAATGATCATATAAGTCTCAAAGGGGGGAATTGTTACAAGACAACCCTGGGAAGCTCAGAAGGAATGCGTGAACTAGGTAGATTAGGATAACTTCTAACATTAAGTCTGAAGTGGTCTAGAGGTAGCCACTTAGATAAAACTTGCTTCATGAGTAGCTAAATTTGCTGAAGCCTTAGGCCACACTCCTAGTTCAGTAAGAAAGGGCCCCAGAGCTGGTGCAGGCTGGAAAGATAAGGGAGTTACAAGCAGGCTGCATTCCTGTGCCCCACACTCCGAAAGGGAGGATGTCAAGGCTTTGAAATAAGGCCTGCTTGGGCACCAGGACCTTGGGAAGCAAAACCTCCTCTCACTGCTGAAACAATGTTAATTAAGGGGTCTGGACTATCTCCCCCTTGTCAGGACTTTGGGAGATAACACCTACTGTCCCTGCTGGGGCAGTGTTAATTGATCTCCCCTCATCAGGACCTTGGGAGACAGGGTTGGGACCCGGGGAATGAAGAAATCACTAACCAATCAGTGTAAAAGGGAAAATTGCAAATCTGGCAATTTGTTTGTATAAATGCTACTTGAAAAGTTGGGGTGGGGGGGGGTGTGCTTGATTTGTGGGAAACGACCGAGCACCCAGGCTTGTGCAACTCTGAAATAAATAAGCAAATGTCTCTCCTGAGTGTGTAATTATTGGCTTATTGCACACCGGGCAACGAATCCGCTTTTCGGACAACAGCAGCAGCCTCAGTGCCTGATATACGAGGGGCAGGCCAGTGCCTGCTGGCTGTGCTTGTGAGGTCACAGCAGCCTCAGTGCCTCCGAGGCCAGTGTCAGGCTCATGGCTGCTGGCTGTGCTTGTGAGGTCACAGCAGCCTGAGTGCCTCTGAGGCCAGTGGCAGGCTCCTGGCTGCTGGCTGTACTTGTGAGGTCACAGCAGCCTGAGTGGCTCCTAGGCCAGTGGCAGGCTCATTGCTGCTGGCTGTGCTTGTGAGGTCACAGCAGCCTCAGTGCCTCCTATGGCAGTGGCATGCTCATGACTGCTGGCTGTGCTTGTGAGGTCACAGCAGCCTGAGTGCCTCATAGGTTAGTGTCCAGCGCCCCCTGCTGGCTGTGCTTGTGAGGTCACAGTAGCCTCAGTGCCTCATAAGTTAGTCTACAGCGCCCCCTGCTGGCTGTGCTTCTGAGTTGACAGCAGCGTCAGCGCCTCCTAGGGCAGTGGGAGGCTAATGGCGGCTGCCTGTGCTTGTGAGGTCACAGCAGCCTCCGTGCTGTATAGGCCAGTGGCAGGCCCATAGCTGCTGGCTGTGCTTGTGAGGTCACAACACTCCTACAGCCTGATAGGCCAGCAGCAGGCCCCTGGCTGCTGGCTGTGCTTGTGAGGTCACAGCAGCCTCAGTGCCTCATAGGCCAGTGGCAGGCCCATAGCTGCTGGCTGTGCTTGTCAGGTCACAGCAGTCTTATTGCCTGACAGGTCAGTGGCAGACCCACAGCTGCTGGCTTTGCTTGTGACATCACAGCAGCCTCAGTGTCTTATAGGGCAGTTGGATGCCCATGCCTGCTGGCCGTGCTTGTGAGGTCACAGCAGCCTCAGTGCCTGATAGGCCAGTTCGAGGCCAATGACTGCTGGGTGGGCTTGTGAGGTCAGAGAAGCCTCAGTGCCCTACAGGGCAGTGGCAGGCCCCTGACTGTTTACTGTGCTTCTGAGTTGACAGCAGTGTCAGCGCCTCATCGGGCAGTGGGAGGCCCCTGGCTGCTGCCTGTGCTTGTGAGGTGACATCAGCCTCCGTGCCTTATAGGCCAGTGGCAGGCCCATAGCTGCTGTCTGTGCTTGTGAGGTCACAGCAGTCCCATGGCCCGATAGGCCAGTGGCAGGCCAATGGCTGCTGGCTGTGCTTGTCAGGTCACAGCAGCCTCCGTTCCCGATAGGCCAGCAGCAGGCCACTGGCTGCTGACTGTGCTTGTGAGGTCACAGCAGCCTCAGTGCCTCATAGGCCAGTGGCAGGCCCATGGCTGCTGGCTGTGCTTGTGAGGTCACAGCAGTCCTATTCCTGATAGGCCCGTGGGAGGCCTCTGTCTGCTGGCTGCCTTTTGAGGTCACATTTGTCTCTGTACCTTATAGTGCAGTGGGAGGCCCCTGGCTGCTGGCTGTGCTCGTGAGGTCACAGCAGCCTCTGTGCCCTATAGGGCAGTGGCAGGCTCATGGCTGTTTGCTGTCCTTGTGAGCTCACAGCAGTCCCATTGCCTGATAGGCCAGTGCGAGGCCATTGGCTGCTGGCTGTCCTTTTAAGCTCACAGCAGTCTGAGTGCCTGATAGCCAGTGGCAGACCCACAGCTGCTGGCTGTGCTCGTGAGGTCACAGCAGTCCCATTGCCTGATAGGCCAGTGCGAGGCCATTGGCTGCTGGCTGTCCTTTTGAGCTCACAGCAGTCTGAGTGACTGATAGGCCAGTGGCAGGCCTCTGCGTGCTGGCTGCATTTTGAGGTCACCTTGGTCTCAGTGCCTCATCAGGCAGTGGGATGCCCATGGCTGCTGACTCTGCTTGTGAGCTCACAGAAGTACCAGTGCCTGATAGGCCACTGGCAGGCCCCAGGCGGCTTCCTGTCCTTGTCAGGTCACATCAGCCTCTGTGTCTGATAGGGAAGTGGAAGGTGTTGTAGAGGCCTCTGACTGCCTTTTTTTGTGGTGCAGGGGCCTCCAAGTGCCTTTTTTGTGGTGCAGGGGCCTCCAAGTGCCTTGTTTCACATTGTAGCAGCCCCCGAGTGCCTTTTCTTGTGGTGTAGGGGCCTCCGAGTGCTGTTATTTTGGGGTGTGTGGTCCTCCATGTATCTTTTTTTTGTGGTGTAGTGGCCCCGAGTGCCTTTTCTTCTGGTGCAGGGCACGCCGAGTGCCTTTCTTTCTGCTGCAGGGGCCTCCGAGTGCCTTTTTTTGCATTGTAGCAGCCCCCAAGTGCCTTTTTTTGTGCTGTAGGGGCCTCCGAGTGCCTTTTTTTGTGGTGTATGGGCCTCCGAGTGCCTTTTTTTCCAGTGTAGGGGCCACTGAGTGCTTTTTTCTGGGGTGTAGAGGCCTCCAAGTGCCTGTTTTTCCACTGTAAGGGCAGCTGAGTGCCTTTTTTTGTGCTGCAGGGCCCTCTGAGTGCCTTTCTTTCCAGTGTAGGGGCACCGGAGTGCCTTTTTTTGAGGTGCTGGGGCCTCAGGGTGCATTTTTTTGCAGTGTAGTAGCCTCCAAGTGCCTTTTTTTGCAATGTGGGGGCCTCTGAGTGCCTTTTTTTGTGGTGCAGGGGCCTCCGAGTGCCTTTTTTGGTGGTGCAGGGCCCTCCGAGTGCCTTTTTCACATTGTAGCAGCCCCCGAGTGCCTTTGTTTGTGCTGTCGGGGCCACCCAGTACCTTTTTTTGTGGTGTGGTCCTCCGAGTGCCTTTTTTTTGCATTGTAGCAGCCTCTGAGTGCCTTTTTTTGCTGTGCAGGGGCCTGTGATTGACTTTTTTGGCAGTGCAGGGGCCACCGAGTGCCTTTTCTTGTGGTGCACTGGCCTCCGAGTACCTTTTATTCCAGTGTAGGGGCCTCTGAGTGCCTTTTTTTGCATTGTAGCGGCCCCCGAGTGCCTTTTTCTGTGGTGTAGGGGCCACCAAATGCCTTTTTTTCCAGTGTAGGGGCAGCCGAGTGCCTTTTTTTGTGCTGCAGGGCCCTCCGAGCCCCTTTCTTTCCAGCATAGGGGCCATCGAGTGCCTTTTTTTGCAGTGCAGGGGCCTCAGGGTGCGTTTATTTGCAGTGTAGTAGCCTCCAAGTGCCTTTTTTTGCAATGTGGGGGCCACCGAGTGCCTTTCTTGGTGGTGTAGGGGCCTCTGAGTGCCTTCTTTTGTGGTGCAGGAGCCTCCGAGTGCCTTTTTTTCCAGTGTACAGGCCTGCAAGTGCCTCTTTTTCCAGTGTAGGAGCCTCCGAGTGCCTTTTGTGGTGGTGCTGGGCCCTCCGAGTGCCTTGTTTCACATTGTAGCAGCCCCCGAGTGCCTTTTTTTGCAGTGTGGAGGCCTCTTGAGTGCCTTTTCTTGTGGTTCAGAGGCCACCAAGTGCCTATTCTTGTGGTGCACTGGCCTCCGAGTGCCTTTTGTTCCAGTGTAGTGGCCTCCGAGTGCCTTCTTTTGCAGTGTAGATGCCCCCTAGTGCCTTTTTTGCCAGCGTAAGGCCCTCCTAATGCCTTTTCATTGTGGTGTAGAGGCCTCCGAGTGCCTTTTTTTGGGGTGCACTGGCCTCCGAGTGCCTTTTTTTGCATTGTAGCAGCCTCCGAGTGCCTTTTTTTGTGGTGTAGCGCCCTCCGAGTGCCTTTTTTTGTGCTGTAGGAGCCACAGGGTGCATTTTTTTGCAGTGTACTAGCCTCCAAGTGCGTTTTTTGGTGGTGTAGGGGCTTCCGAGTGCCTTTTTTTGTGGTGCAGGGGACTCCGAGTGCCTTTATTTCCAGTGTACAGGCCTCCGAGTGCCTTTCTCTTTCCAGTGCAGGGGCCTCCAAGTGCCTTTATTTCCAGTGTACAGGCCTGCAAGTGCCTCTTTTTCCAATGCAGGAGCCTCCGAGTGCCTTTTTTGGTGGTGCAGGGCCCTCCGAGTGCCTTGTTTCACATTGTAGCAGCCCCCGAGTGCCTTTTTTTGTGCTGTAGGAGCCACCGAGTGCCTTTTCTTGTGGTTCAGGGACCTCCGAGTGCTGTTATTTTGGGGTGTGTGGTCCTCCATGTACCTTTTTTTGTGGTGTAGTGGCCCCAAGTGCCTTTTCTTGTGGTTCAGGGGCCTCCGAGTGCCTTGTTTCACATTGTAGCAGCCCCCGAGTGCCTTCTTTTGTGCTGTAGGGGCCACCGAGTGCCTTTTTTTGCCGTGCATGGTCCTCCGAGTGCCTTTTTTTTTGCAGTGTACTAGCCTCCAAGTGCCTTTTTTTGTGATGTAGGGGCTTCCGAGTGCCTTTTCTTGTGATTCACTGTTGTCCGGGTGCCTTTTTTTGTGGTGCAGGGGCCTCCGAGTGCCTCCTTTTGAGGTGCACTGCTGTCTGAGTGCCTTTTTTTGCAGTGAAGGGGCATCTAAGTGCCTTTTTTTCCAGTCTAGCAGCCTCCAAGTGCCTATTTTTGCGATGCAGGCTCCCAAAGTGCCTTTTTTTCCAGTATAGTGTCCTCCATGTGCATATTTTTTGCAGTGCATGTCCTCCTAGTGCCCTTTTTTCCAGTGCTCAGGCCTCCAAGTGCCTTTTTTCTGTTATGGTCCTTCAACGTTCTGTGTTAGCACTTTACCTGTATTTACCTGTACTGCCTGAAATGATATTGTCAGGCCCACCACTGCTGGATGAGATAGTCATGTCACTTCTGCCTCACGGCCTGGTAGGCCAGTCAGGCCCATCAGTCCTCGCTCTGCTTGTGAGGTTGCTTCTGCCTCTGTGCTTGATAGGCCAGTGGCAGGGCCATGCCTCCTGGCTTTGCTTGTGAGGATACTTGTGTCTCCATGCCAAAAAGGGCAGTGGCAGGCCCATGGTTGCTGGTTGTGCCTTATGATGTCACTTTGACCTGCATGCCATTGCATGCATGGGCATGCACTGCCACGCCCATGGCTGCTGGTCTGCTTGGGTGTTCCCTTCTTTCTCCGTGTTTGATGCGCCATGGCAGGCCCAGAGCTGCTGGCTGTGCTTGTGAGGTCCCTTTGACCTCAGTGCCTGATGAGGCACTCAGAGCGCCATGAGTCCTACCTGCGCTTCTGAGCTCACTTCTGCCTCAGTGCCTGATTGGCAAGTGGCAGGCCAATAGCTGCTTGCTGAGGTAGTGAGGTCATTTTTACCAGCAGCCCTAAACTTAGCACTATGGGATGTTCAGAATCCTCCGTGACAGCCTCTAAGACTATTGCCAGTGGAAATTCTTTTGGGGAGACCTTTAGCCACAGTGGGCAACTCAGGCTTAAAGCAACCGCTTGGGTGGAGATGAGCGAATTACACTTACAAAAGGCAGGGGAAAAGCTCAGTGGGCCCACTCAGTACCAGGTGACGTGCAAGCACACGCTATCCAGCCTGGACATAAGGGGTTGGTACAGATAGTCACCTGAAAGTCTGAAGTGCAACCAAATCTCGGGAGGCCCCTACACTGTATTGTTGAATTCTTATTTCACTGTTAAACTTCCAGGTAAAGAAAATTGGCTCTAGTCAGATGTAAAGCGGCTGAGTGGACCGGAAGCTCTTGGAAGCACCACATGAGCTAAGCCGTACTGGACATTAAATGTTACAAAGTGTGGCGTGTAACACTTGCTTGTGTTGTTAGTTGTTGTCATGACATTTGTGCTTGCACTGGAGTATTGTTTAACCGCCCTAGCAAAAAACCAACCTGCGAGTAAAATGTGTTGTAGCCAAAATCGAGGAGAAGCAATTTGGGAAGCAAATGAGGAACGCTATTGTTCCTACTTGTATCAAATAGCGCATCCACAGAGTTGACAGCATGTTGCAGTGCCTACCACGTTGAAGGTGAGGCAAAAGCCCTGGAGGAGCATCCCATACGGATAGAAATGGGACCAAGACATTACCCAAACTGAGAAGTCCAGTGTGTCACTAACTACAAATTGTAGTGACTCTCGCCTGGTGCCGGAGAGACGATTGCACTGAAAACTTCCGCCTTCCATTGCCCGGGTCCCGGCAGACCCCAGTGATGTGTTCTAACGAACGCTCTTGTAATGGGAGTGTAACTTGTAAGTCTACGCCATTAGTTCTACCCTGCACCCTCAGGAGCAGGCTTTCAACACTCTCTCCTGCTTTAACCACTTCCCCAATGCTCTCCATTTTAACTTTCCCTGCGGTCACTGCAGGAACAGCCCGACCATCTCCGCAGAGCTCCCACGCAGTTAAATCAACCGGAACACAAAAGTTACTGTTGAACCCTTTGTGGTCTCTAAAACCTGTAGCGTTACTCAGGCAAGAGAACATGTCTATGATTAAGCCATCCTGTCTGCCATTTTTAAATATAGCTTACACCACATGGATGGAATGGTTACGCAAGCGGACCTGAAGCGCCAAATGGCGAGAAAGAAAGGATGTCAGTGGTGTTACAGGGCCAGGATTAGGAGTTCTAAATAGCATTGATGCTGAGGCATTAGTGAATAAGCAAGTGCCACAAACAGAGATGTGTCTAGATTAGACAAAGCAAAGCCATTACGATCATCTCTGTTACCTCTTGGACGTAATCAACGGTGCTCCTCTCAGATTTCTACCTCAGTGGGAGCTCAAAGAAGGCAAGCTCATCAGCTTCCTTAGTTGCAGCAGGAGGAGCTCAAACTAATGTTTCTTTGGCGGTCCATTGTATCCAAGCCAAATGGACACAATCCGGACCAGTTGCAACAACTCGGGCAGGTGAGAAAGGGCTCCTACCCAGTGAAATTCGCAAAGCAGGACTCCTTCCAAAGGAGTTCAGTGTTAAGGAATCTTGGACTGCCACCATCTAGAGTTAATCAGAGTCAGGCTAGGGCAGCCCCATGACATTGCCTCCCGCACCCCCAGTCGACAATAACACCAGGCCTGTTCCCACCTTTCTCCTAAGAGTGTGAAACTGCTCAAACTCTCCCACCTATCAGTTCACATGGATCAGAGGTCTGGGCACACCAGGCTTGCCTCGGGCAATCCCACAAGACATGCCCAATCTCGCCATCCTCCCCTGTGGACACTTACACCACGTCCACTCACAGCTGCCTCCTAAGAATGCCCGCCTGCTCAGCTGCCTGTCCGAACAGCCGACGCTGACAGGCAAGAGCTGTTGCCAAGCAAGCTTGACCTGCATGCGCAGGGCAGCCCCATAGCACTTTCACAGCTGCCTTCCTCGCCGGTTGACACTTACAGCAGGGCTATTCCCTCCGAACGCCTAGGAGTGCCACACTGCTCCAATGCCTCCACTGACAGTCAGGGCTCACAGGCAGGAGCTAGTCCCAGCCAAGCTTCCCCTGCATGCCTAAGGCAGTCCCACAACAGGATAACGGCTTGCCTTCCTTTCCTGTCGACATTAACAGCACCGCTACTCCCGCCTTCCTCCTAGCAATGCCACGTTGCTCAAATGCCTGTCCAACGAGCAAGGGCTGCTGGGCAAGAGCGCAGGTATGCGAAACTAGCCTTGGGCAGCCCCACAAGATGTACCCATCTCGCCTTCCTCCCCCGTCAACAGTTACAGCAGGCGTACTCACAGCTTCCTCCTAAGAATGCCCAACTGCTCAGACGCCTGTCCGAACAGCAAGGGCCGCTAGGCAAGAGCTCTGGGCATGCCAAGCTTCCCTTTGGCAGCCCACAGCATATTCCCTGCTCTCTTCTAGGTGAGGGCCTTTTGGCCTTTACATCACGGCTACTCCCAACTTAGTCCTAAGAATGCCAAAATGCTCAGACGCCTTTGCGAGCAAGCAGGGCTCAAAAGCAAGAGCTCATCCCCACCACACAAAACCTGCTAAGCCACAGCAGGCCCACAACACGTTCACGGTTGCCTTCCTCTCCTGTCCACACTTAAAGGATGCGTACTCACGCCTTGCGAAGAAGGCAAGTCGTGAATGTGTTGTGGAGCTGCCCTAAGCATGCAGTGCAAGCTTGCTGGGGCATCTTTTTTGCCTGTGAGCTCTGGGTGTTCGGACAGTCGTGTGAGCAGTCTGGCATTCTTAGGCAGAAGCTGTGAGTACGCCTGGTGTAATTGTCGACGGGGGAGGATGGCGAGACGGGCTCATTTTGTTGTGCTCCCAGAGACAAGCTTGTCGTGCCCAGCGCTCTTGCCCGTGAGTGCCGGCTGCCAGACAGGTGTCTGATCAGGCGAGCTTTCTAAAGCGTAAGCCTGGTGTAATTGTCGACAGGTCTCAGAGGCAAGAAAGCTGGACTCCCCCAGAATTGCTCTGCATGCTTAGGGCAGCCCCGCAATGCGTTCACAGCTGCCTTCCTCGCCGGTCGACACTTACAGCAGGGCTATGCCCTCCAGACGCCTAGGCGTGCCACACTGCTCAAGCGCCTCCACCGACAATCAGGGCTCACAGGCAGGAGCTAGTCCAAGCCAAGCTTCCCCTGCATGCCTAAGGCAGTCCCACAACAGGATAACGGCTTGCCTTCTCCTGTCGACATTAACAGCACCGCTACTCCCGCCTTCCTCCTAGCAATGCCACATTGCTCAAATGCCTGTCCAACGAGCAAGGGCTGCTAGGCAAGACCCCCGGGTAGCCTTGGGCAGCCCCGCAAGACGTACCCATCTCACCTTCCTCCCCCGTTGACAAATACACCATGCGTACTCACAGCTTCCTCCTAAGAATGTCAGCGTGCTCAGACGCCTGAGCGAACAACAAGTGCAGAGAAGTAATAGCTCTGGGCATGCCAAGCTTCCCTTTGGCAGCCCACAAAATATTCCCTTGCCCTCTTCCTAGGTGCGCCCCTTTTGGCCCTTTACACCACGGCTGCTCACAAGCCTTATTCCTGAGAATGCCGGCCGGCTCCGACACCCGTCGTGGCAGAAGTGGATTCAGAGGGGAGAGCTCTGGGCACCACAGGCTTGCCTCGGGCAGCCTGACCAAAAACGTCCAGGTCTCGCTTTCCTTCCCTGTGGACACTTACAGCAGGACTCTTCCCAGCTCACTCCTGGGATAGGCACAGGTAGCACATGTCTCTCCCACTTGTCGGCACTCACAGGCAAGAGCTCTGGGCACCCCAAACTGGCTTCCGACAGCCTCGCAAAAAGTCCCCCTCTCGCCATCCTTCCCCTCGATAAGAAGACCAGGCCAACTCAAAGCTTCCTCCTATGAATGCCAGAAGACTCAGATACAGCCAAGGCTCACAGGCAAGAGCTCTTCCCAAGCAAGCAGGCCCTTCATCCCTAAGGCCACCGCACAGCACGTTCGCAAGTGGCCTTCCTCTCCTGGCGCCACTTACAGCGGGGCTTGCTTGCACTAAGTGTGGCGAGGAGAGGCAGGCAAAGTGCACATCTGTTGTAGAGCCGCCTTAGATATGCAGCTCAGGTCTGTGAGTTCTGGTTATTCGGAAAGGTGTCAGAGCAGTCTGGCATTCTTAGGAGGAAGTTTTGAGTACGCCTGTTGCAATTGTCGAAGGGGAGGAGGGTGAGGTGGAGGTTTCTTGTGAGCTTCGAGAGACAAGCTTGTCATGTCCGGAGCGCTTGCCCGTGCGTACTGACGAGGAGAGAGCCGTTTGAGCAGTGTGGCACGCCTAGCAGTAAGGTGGAATAGGCCTGCTATACGTGCCGACAGGCAAAGAAAGGGACCCGGGAACGTATTAATTGGGCTGCCCTGAGCATGCGGAGCAAGCTTGCTGGGGCAGTGCTCTTCCTTGTGAGCGCAGTCGACAGTTACAGCAGGCTGAATCTTAAGAAAGCAAGCCTGCTCAGAAGCCTCTCTGGACTGGCGGCAGTCACAGGCGAGCGCTCTGGACACAACAAGCTTCTTTCTGGCAGCTCCACAAGAAGTCCACATCTCGCCTTCCTCCCCGTCGGCAATTACACCAGGCATACTCAGAGCTGCCTCCTAAGAATGCCAGACTGCTCAGACACCTGTCCGAACAGCCTGGGCTCTGGCCACCGCACAGCACGTTCCCGAGTGGCCGTTCTCTGCTGGCAGCACGTAAAGCGGGGCTTGCTTGTTCTAAGTGTGGAGAGAAGAGGTAGGCAAACTGCGAACCTGTTGGAGAGCCGCAGATCAACGTTGTGAGCTCTGGTTGTTCGGCCAGCCGTCCGAGCAGTCTGGCACTCCTAGGCGGAAGCTTTGAGTATGCCTGGTCTTATTCTCGATGGGGAGGATGGCGAGACGGACTCGTGGCTGTGGGAAAAGACAAGGGAGAGACGTTTAAACAGTGTGGCACTCCTAGAAATAAGGTGGGCATAGCCCTGTGTAATTGTCAACACAGGAGAAAGGCGAGACGGGGAACTTTTTGCGAGACTGCTCGAAGCAAGCTGGCCTGCCCAGAGCTCTTGCCTGTGAACGCCTGCTGGTCCAAGAGGCATCAGAGCAGCCTGGCATTCTTAGGAAGAAGCTGTGCGTGTACTGTTGCAATTGTCGACGGGCGAGATGGAGGGGCTTCGAGAGACAAGCTTGTCGTGCCTACAGCGCTTGCCTGTGTGTGCTGGCGAGGAGAGAGGTGTTTGAGCAGTGTGGCACTCCGAGCAGTAAAGTGGAATCGGCCTGCTGTATGTGTCGACGGGCAAAGAACGCGAGCCGGGAACGTGTTGTGGGACTGGGCTAAGCATGCGGAGCAAGCTTGGTGGGGCAGCTCTCTTGCCTGTGAGTGCAGTCGACAGTTACACCAGGCTGACTCCTAAGAAAACCATCCTCTCGGACGCCTGTCCAGAGAGCCGGCACTCATGGGCAAGAGGTCTGGGCACGCCAAGCTTGTCTCTGGCAGCCCTGCGAGACAACCCGGCTCTCCGTCGACACTTACAGCAGGCGTACTCAATGCCTCCTTCTAAGAATGCCAGACTTCTCAGACAACTGGCCGAACACCCAGGCCTCGCAGACGCTGTCGACACTGCAGTTGCATGGCACTGCTAGGCGTGCAACTCTGCTCAAACGTGTCTCTCGCCCCTGTCAGTACTCACAGTCAAGCGCTCTGGGCACGACAAGCTTGTCTCTCGAAGCTCTCCCCATCTCGCCATCCTCCCCGTGGCCATTTACACCACATCCACTCACAGCTTCCTCCAAAGAATGCCCGCCTGCTCTGCTGCCTGTAGGAACAGCCAGCGCTCACAGGCAAGACCTCTGGGCAGGACAAGCTTCCATCTGGAAGCCCAGAAGAAGAGCCAAATTCCCATATTACCCTTGTTTGACAGGTATACAAGCCTTACTGCTGAGAATGCCAGCCTGCTCAGACAACTCTCCGAATAGAAAGGGGTTCAGAGGCAAGAACTCCGGGCACTCCAATTGTGCTTCCGGCAGCCTCGCGAAACGCCCCTTTCTCGCCATCCTCCCCCTCGATTGTAAAACCAGGCAGATTCAAAGCTTCCTCTTATGAATGCCAAAATGCTCAGACGCCTGCCCGAACAGCCAGCGTTCACAGGCAAGAGCTCTTCCCCAAGCACGCTAGACCTTCATCCCTAAGGCAGCCGCACATGCCGTTCACGAGGGGGGCCTTCCCTCTCCTGGCGACACTTACAGCGGGGCTTGCTTACGCTGTGTGGAGGTAGGCAAAGTGCAAACGTGTTGTAGAGCCGCCTTCGATATGCAGCTCAAGCCTGTGAGCTCTGGCTGTTCAGACAGGCAGCTGAGCAGGCTGGCATTGTTAGGAGGAAGGCGTGAGAACCCCTGGTGCAATTGTCGACGAGGGAGGATGGAGACTCAGCCTTGCCCATGGGCCGTCCCGAGACAAGCTTGGTGTGTCTAGAGCTCTTGCCCATGAGTGCCCGCTCTCCGGACAGGCGTCCGAGCAAGCTTACTTTCTTAGGAGTCAGCCTGGTGTAACTGTTGACTGCGCTCACAGGCAAGAGAGCTGCCCCACCAAGCTTGCTCCGCATGCTCAGGGCAGCCCAACAACACCTTCCCGGCTCCCTTTCTTTGCCCGTCGGCACATACAGCAGGCCTATTCCCACCTTACTGCTCGCCGTGCCACACTGCTCAAACGCGTCTCTCCTCACCAGTACTCACAGGCGAGCGCTCTGGAACTGACAAGCTTGTCTCTGGCCGCTCCACAAGACGAACCCGTCTCGCCATCCTCCCCATCGACAATTACACCAGGTGTCCTCATAGCTTCCTCCTTAGAATGCCAGACTGCTCATCTGCCTGTGCGAACAGCCAGCGCTCACAGACCCGAGCTGCATAGCTAAGCCAGCTCTCCAACAGTTTCGCAGTCTGCCTACCTCGTTTCCCAACACAGAGCAAGCAAGTTCCTCTGTAATCCCGCCAGGAGAGGACGGCCACTCCTGATTGTGTCGTGCGGCTGCCTTAGGGATGGAAGTCAAGCGTGCTTGGGAAAAGCTCTTGCCTTGGAGCCCTGGCTGCTGGGACAGGGGTCTGAGACCAGCAAGCTTTCATAGGAAAGAGCTCTGGGCATGCCACGCTTTCCTCAGGCAGCCCCGCAGAACGTGCCCTTGACTACCACCCCACATCGACCTGGTCGAAACACCACTTCTGCTCGCACCTTATTCTGAAGACTGCTAAAATACTCAGACACCTGTCCGAAAAGCAAAGGCTTACAGGCAAGCGCTCTGGGCCAGGACAGCTTGCTTCGGGCAGTTTCGCCAAAATTCCCAGTCTCGCCTTATTCGCCTGTCGACGATAACACAAGGCCTTTTCCACCTTACGCCTATTTGTTCTACACTGCTTAAACGCCTCTCCCACCTGTCAGAATGCACAGACAGGAGATCTGGGCACGCCAAGCTTGTCTTGCGCAGCCCCATCAGATGAGCCCGTCTCACCATCCTCCCCCTTGACAATTGCACCAGGCGTACTCACAACTTCCTCCTGAGAGTGCCAGACTGCTCTGACACCTTTCCGAATAGCCAGAGCTCACAGACTTGATCTGCATATCTAAGGCGGCTCTACAACAGCTTCGCACTTTGCCTACCCTCTTCTCTCCTCGCCACAGAGCCAGCAAGCCCCGATCTATGTGTCGCCGGGATAGGAAGGCCCGCCCCCCCCCCCCGCCAACATGCTGTGCAGTGGCCTTAGGGATGAAGGGCCAGCTTGCTTGGGAAGAGCACTTGCCTGTGAGCCCTGCCTGCTCGTACAGGCATCTGAGTCTTCTGGCATTCTTAGGCGGAAGCTTTGAGTTGGCCTGGTCTTATCGAGGGGGAGGATGACGAGAGGGGGACTTTTTGCGAGGCTGTCGAAAGCCAGTTTGGTGTGCCCAGAGCTCTTGCCTGTGAGTGCTGACAAGTGGGAGAGGCGGGTGATACCTGTGGCACGCCGAGGAGTGAGGTGGGAAGAGGCCTGCTATAAGTGTCCACAGGGACGGAAAGCGAGACCTGGATTTTTGGTCAGGCTGTCTGAGGCAAGCCTGTGGTGCCCAGAGCTCTCCCCTCTGAACCCATTTCTGCTCTTTGGACAGGCGTCTGAGCAGGCTGGCATTCTTAGGAGCAAGCCTTGTGTAATTGTCGACTGGGGAGGATGGTGCGATGGTATGTCTTCTGGAGCTGCCAGAAGCTCTTTTCCAGCTGGTGTCCAGAATTCTTGCTTGTGCGTACTGACGCGGAGAGAAGCATTTGAGCAGTGTGGCACTCCGAGCAGTAAGGTGGGAGTAGGCCTGCTGTAAGTGTTGACAGGCAAAGAAGGCGAGACGTGGACGCATTGTGGGCTGCCGTAAGCATGAAAACACGTTTGGTTGGCGTATCTCTTGCCTGTGAGCCCTGCTGACAATTACATCAGTTTTACGCCTTAGAAAGCTCGCCGAATTGGAGCCTGTCCGGACAGTGGGCAAGCATAGGCAAGAACACTGGGCACGACAAGCTTGTCTCTGGAAGCACAACAAAATCAGCCCATCTTGCCATCTTCCCCTGTTTCCACAAGACGTACTCACGCTTCCAGATTGCTCAGCTGGCGCTCCGAACAGCCAGGGTTCACAGGCCAGGAAGCTGCCCCCCACCAAGCTTGCTTTTCATGCTTATGGCAGTTCCACAACACGATCACAGTTTGCCGTCTTCGCCTGCTGACACAGCCTGCCTGTTCCAACCTACTGCTAGGAAGGCCACACTGTTCAAACGCTTTTCTCTCCATCAGTATTCACAGGCGAGCGTTCTGGGCACAGGACAAGCCTGTCTCTGGCATCCCCACAGGACGTCCACCTTTCGCCATCCTCCCCATGAACAATTACACCAGACTAACTCTTTAGAAATGTCGCCTAATCAGAACCTGCTCCAGAGAGCGAGCACGCACGGGCAAGAGCGCTGGGCACGACAAGCTTGTCTCTGGCAGTGCCACAAGACGAGACCGTCTCGCCATCTTCCCTCGTCGACAATTACACCAGGCGTATTCACAACTTCTTCCTAAGCACGACAGACTGTTCAGTGGCCCATCCGAACAGCCAGAGCTCATAGGTTCGATCAGCATAGCTAAGGCAGCCCTACCAGAATTTTGCTGTTTGCCTGCCTCTCCTCGCCACAATTAGAGCAAGCAAAGGCCGCTGTAAGTGGCGCCAGGAGAGGAAGGCCCACCTCGTGAACATGCTGTGCGGCGGCCTTAGGGATGAAGATCAAGCTTGCTTGGGAAGAGCATTGCCTGTGAGCCCTCTCTGTTCGGACAGGTGTCTGAGTCTTCTAGCATTCTTAGGAGGAAGCTTTGAGTTGGCCTGGTCTTCTTATCAATGGAGGAGGATGGCGAGAGGGGACGTTTTGCGAGGCTGTCGGAAGCCAGTTTGGGGTGCCCAGAGCTCTTGCCTGTGAGTGCCGACAAGTGGGAGAGACATGTGCTACCTGTGCCTATCCCAGGAGTGAGCTGGGAAGAGTCCTGCTGTAAGTGTCCACAGGGAAGGAAAGCGAGACCTGGACGTTTTTGGTCAGGCTGTCCGAGGCAAGCCTGTGGTGCCCAGAGCTCTCCCCTCTGAATCCACTTCTGCCACGACGGGTGTCGGAGCCGGCCGGCATTCTCAGGAATAAGGCTTGTGAGCAGCCGTGGTGTAAAGGGCCAAAAGGGGCGCACCTAGGAAGAGGGCAAGGGAATATTTTGTGGGCTGCCAAAGGGAAGCTTGGCATGCCCAGAGCTATTACTTCTCTGCACTTGTTGTTCGCTCAGGCGTCTGAGCACGCTGACATTCTTAGGAGGAAGCTGTGAGTACGCATGGTGTATTTGTCAACGGGGGAGGAAGGTGAGATGGGTACGTCTTGCGGGGCTGCCCAAGGCTACCCGGGGGTCTTGCCTAGCAGCCCTTGCTCGTTGGACAGGCATTTGAGCAACGTGGCATTGCTAGGAGGAAGGCGGGAGTAGCGGTGCTGTTAATGTCGACAGGAAAGGAAGGCAAGCCGTTATCCTGTTGTGGGACTGCCTTAGGCATGCAGGGGAAGCTTGGCTTGGACTAGCTCCTGCCTGTGAGCCCTGATTGTCGGTGGAGGCGCTTGAGCAGTGTGGCACGCCTAGGCGTCTGGAGGGAATAGCCCTGCTGTAAGTGTCGACCGGCGAGGAAGGCAGCTGTGAACGCATTGCGGGGCTGCCCTAAGCATGCAGAGCAATTCTGGGGGAGTCCAGCTTTCTTGCCTCTGAGACCTGTCGACAATTACACCAGGCTTACGCTTTAGAAAGCTCGCCTGATCAGACACCTGTCTGGCAGCCGGCACTCACGGGCAAGAGCGCTGGGCACGACAAGCTTGTCTCTGGGAGCACAACAAAATGAGCCCGTCTCGCCATCCTCCCCCGTCGACAATTACACCAGGCGTACTCACAGCTTCTGCCTAAGAATGCCAGACTGCTCACACGACTGTCCGAACACCCAGAGCTCACAGGCAAAAAAGATGCCCCAGCAAGCTTGCACTGCATGCTTAGGGCAGCTCCACAACACATTCACGACTTGCCTTCTTCGCAAGGCGTGAGTACGCATCCTTTAAGTGTGGACAGGAGAGGAAGGCAACCGTGAACGTGTTGTGGGCCTGCTGTGGCTTAGCAGGTTTTGTGTGGTGGGGATGAGCTCTTGCTTTTGAGCCCTGCTTGCTCGCAAAGGCGTCTGAGCATTTTGGCATTCTTAGGACTAAGTTGGGAGTAGCCGTGATGTAAAGGCCAAAAGGCCCTCACCTAGAAGAGAGCAGGGAATATGCTGTGGGCTGGCAAAGGGAAGCTTGGCATGCCCAGAGCTCTTGCCTAGCGGCCCTTGCTGTTCGGACAGGCGTCTGAGCAGTTGGGCATTCTTAGGAGGAAGCTGTGAGTACGCCTGCTGTAACTGTTGACGGGGGAGGAAGGCGAGATGGGTACATCTTGTGGGGCTGCCCAAGGCTAGTTTCGCATACCTGCGCTCTTGCCCAGCAGCCCTTGCTCGTTGGACAGGCATTTGAGCAACGTGGCATTGCTAGGAGGAAGGCGGGAGTAGCGGTGCTGTTAATGTCGACAGGAAAGGAAGGCAAGCCGTTATCCTGTTGTGGGACTGCCTTAGGCATGCAGGGGAAGCTTGGCTGGGACTAGCTCCT
Organism: Dromaius novaehollandiae; assembly: GCF_036370855.1. Lineage (NCBI taxonomy): Eukaryota > Metazoa > Chordata > Aves > Casuariiformes > Dromaiidae > Dromaius > Dromaius novaehollandiae. The sequence continues at coordinate 1,246,215 of NW_026991301.1, read as the reverse complement.
GCCTGTGAGCCCTGACTGTCAGTGGAGGCATTGGAGCAGTGTGGCACTCCTAGGCGTTCGGAGGGAATAGCCCTGCTGTAAGTGTCAACCGGCGAGGAAGGCAGCTGTGAAAGTGCTATGGGGCTGCCCTGCGCATGCAGGTCAAGCTTGCTTGGCAACAGCTCTTGCCTGTCAGCGTCGGCTGTTCGGACAGGCAGCTGAGCAGGCGGGCATTCTTAGGAGGCAGCTGTGAGTGGACGTGGTGTAAGTGTCCACAGGGGAGGATGGCGAGATTGGGCATGTCTTGTGGGATTGCCCGAGGCAAGCCTGGTGTGCCCAGACCTCTGATCCATGTGAACTGATAGGTGGGAGAGTTTGAGCAGTTTCACACTCTTAGGAGAAAGGTGGGAACAGGCCTGGTGTTATTGTCGACCGGGGGTGCGGGAGGCAATGTCATGGGGCTGCCCTAGCCTGACTCTGATTAACTCTAGATGGTGGCAGTCCAAGATTCCTTAACACTGAACTCCTTTGGAAGGAGTCCTGCTTTGCGAATTTCACTGGGTAGGAGCCCTTTCTCACCTGCCCGAGTTGTTGCAACTGGTCCGGATTGTGTCCATTTGGCTTGGATACAATGGACCGCCAAAGAAACATTAGTTTGAGCTCCTCCTGCTGCAACTAAGGAAGCTGATGAGCTTGCCTTCTTTGAGCTCCCACTGAGGTAGAAATCTGAGAGGAGCACCGTTGATTACGTCCAAGAGGTAACAGAGATGATCGTAATGGCTTTGCTTTGTCTAATCTAGACACATCTCTGTTTGTGGCACTTGCTTATTCACTAATGCCTCAGCATCGATGCTATTTAGAACTCCTAATCCTGGCCCTGTAACACCACTGACATCCTTTCTTTCTCGCCATTTGGCGCTTCAGGTCCGCTTGCGTAACCATTCCATCCATGTGGTGTAAGCTATATTTAAAAATGGCAGACAGGATGGCTTAATCATAGACATGTTCTCTTGCCTGAGTAACGCTACAGGTTTTAGAGACCACAAAGGGTTCAACAGTAACTTTTGTGTTCCGGTTGATTTAACTGCGTGGGAGCTCTGCGGAGATGGTCGGGCTGTTCCTGCAGTGACCGCAGGGAAAGTTAAAATGGAGAGCATTGGGGAAGTGGTTAAAGCAGGAGAGAGTGTTGAAAGCCTGCTCCTGAGAGTGCAGGGTAGAACTAATGGCGTAGACTTACAAGTTACACTCCCATTACAAGAGCGTTCGTTAGAACGCATCACCGGGGTCTGCCGGGACCCGGGCAATGGAAGGCGGAAGTTTTCAGTGCAATCGTCTCTCCGGCACCAGGCGAGAGTCACTACAATTTGTAGTTAGTGACACACTGGACTTCTCAGTTTGGGTAATGTCTTGGTCCCATTTCTACTGGCAATAGTCTTAGAGGCTGTCACGGAGGATTCTGAACATCCCGTAGCGCTAAGTTTAGGGCTGCTGGTAAAAATGACCTCACTACCTCAGCAAGCAGCCAGTGGCCTGCCACTTGCCAATCAGGCACTGAGGCAGAAGTGAGCTCAGAAGCGCAGGCAGGACTCATGGCGCTCTGAGTGCCTCATCAGGCACTGAGGTCAAAGGGACCTCACAAGCACAGCCAGCAGCTCTGGGCCTGCCATGGCGCATCAAACACGGAGAAAGAAGGGAACACCCAAGCAGACCAGCAGCCATGGGCGTGGCAGTGCATGCCCATGCATGCCATGCATGCAATGGCATGCAGGTCAAAGTGACATCGTAAGACACAACCAGCAACCATGGGCCTGCCACTGCCCTTTTCGGCATGCAGACACAAGTATCCTCACAAGCAAAGCCAGGTGGCATGACCCTGCCACTGGCCTATCAAGCACAGAGGCAGAAGCAAACTCACAAGCAGAGCGAGGACCTGCACCACAAAAAAAGGCACGCGGAGACCACTGCACAGCAAAAAAGGCACTCAGAAGGACCTGCACCGCAAAAAAAGGGCTCTCGGAGGCCCCACTGCAAAGAAAAAGCACTTGGAAACCACTGCACCATGAAAAAAAGCACTCAGAGGGCCCTGCACCGCCAGAAAAGGGCCCTCGGATGCCCCTACATATGAAAAAAAGTCACTCGGAGGCCCCTGCACCGCAGAAATAGGCACTTGCAGGCCACTGCATCACAAAAAAAGGCAATTGGAGGGCGCTACACCACAGACAAAGGCACTCGGAGGCCCCTGCAGAGGAAAAAAAAAGCCCTCGGAGGCCACTACACTGTAAAAAAAGGCACTCGGTGGCCACTACAGCACAAAAAAAGGCACTCAGAGGACCACACCACAAAAAAAGGTACTGGGTGGCCCCGACAGCACAAAGGCACTCGGGGGCTGCTACAATGCGAACCAAGGCACTCGGAGTGCCCGGCACCACCAAAAGAGGCACTCGGAGGCTCCTGCACTGGAAAAAGAGGCACTTGCAGGCCTGTACACCGGAAAAAAAGGCACTCGGAGGCCGCTACACCGCAGAGAAAGGCACTTGGAGGCACCTGCAATGGAAAAAAATGCCCCCTGAGGCCCCAGCACCGCAAAAAAAGGCACTTGGCTGCCCCTACACTGGAAAAAAAGGCACTCGGAGGCCCCTACAGCACAAAAAAGGCACTTGGGGCCTGCTACAATGTGAAACAAGGCACTCAGAGGCCCCTGAACCACAAGAAAAGGCACTCGGTGGCTCCTACAGCACAAGAAAAGGCACTCGGGGGCTGCTACAATGTGAAACAAGGCACTCGGAGGGCCCAGCACCACCAAAAGAGGCACTCGGAGGCTCCTGCACTGCAAAAAGAGGCACTTGCAGGCCTGTTCACCAGAAAAAATGGCACTCGGAGGCCCCTACACCACAGAGAAAGGCACTCGGAGGCCCCTACAGCACAAAAATAAGGCACTTGGGGGCTGCTACAATGCAAAAAAAGGCACTCGGAGGCCCCTACACTGGAAATAAAGGCACTCGGAGGCTCCTGCACCTCAAAAAAAGGCACTCAGAGGCCTACACACCGCAAAAAAGGGCACTCGGAGGCCAGTGCACTGAAAAACAGGGCACTTGGAGGCCAGTGCACACAAGGAAAGGCACTCGGAGGCCCCCACATTGCAAAAAAAGGCACTTGGAGGCTACTACACTGCAAAAAAATGCACCCTGAGGCCCCTGCACCGCGAAAAAAGGCACTTGCTGGCCCCTATAGCACAAAAAAAGGCACTCGGGGGCTGCTACAATGTGAAAAGAAAGGCACTTGGAGGCTGCTACAACGCAAAAAAAAGCACTTGGAGGGCCCTGCACCACAAAAAAAAGCACTCGGAGGCTCCCGCACTGGAAAAAGAGGCACTTGCAGGCCTGTACACCAGAAAAAAAGGCACTCGGAGGCTCCTGCACCACAAAAGAAGGCACTCCGTGGCCCCTACACCACCAAGAAAGGCACTCGGTGGCCCCCACATTGCAAAGAAAGGCATTTGGAGGCTACTACATTGCAAAGAAATGCACCCTGAGGCCCACGCACAGCAAAAAAAGCACTCAGTAGCCCCTGCACCGCAAAAAAAGGCACTTGGAGGCCAGTGCACTGAAAAACAGGGCACTTGGAGGCCAGTGCACCGCAAGAAAAATGCACTCAGAGGCCCCGACACCACAAAAGAAAGGCACTCGGAGGACCACACCACAAAAAAAGGCACTTGGGGGCTGCTACAATGCAAAAAAAGGCACTCAGAGGCCCCTGAATCACAAGAAAAGGCACTCGGTGGCTCCTACAGCACAATAAAAGGCATTTGGGGGCTGCTACAATGTGAAACAAGGCACTCAGAGGGCCCAGCACCACCAAAAAGGCACTCGGAGGCTCCTGCACTGGAAAAAAAGGCACTCAGAGGCTGCTACAATGCAAAAAAAGGCACCCTGAGGCCCCTACACCGGAAAAAAAGGCACTCGCAGGGCCCTGCACCACAAAAAAAGGCACTCGGAGGCTGCTACACTGTAGAGAAAGGCACTCGGAGGCCCCTGTACTGGAAAAAAAGGCACTCGGAGGCCAGTGCACCACAAAAAAGGCACTTGGAGGCTGCTACAATGCAAAAAAAGGCACTCGGAGGGCGCTACACCACAAAAAAAGGCACTCAGTGGCCCCTACAGCACAAACAAAGGCACTTGGGGGCTGCTACAATGTGAAACAAGGCACTCGGGGGGCCCAGCACCACCAAGAAAGGCACTCGGAGACTCCTGCACTGGAAAAAGAGGCACTCGGAGGCCTGTACACTGGAAATAAAGGCACTTGGAGGTCCCTGCACCACAAAAAAGGCACTCGGAAGCCCCTACATTGCAAAAAAAGGCACTTGGAGGCTACTACACTGCAAAAAAAAGCACCCTGAGGACCCTGCACTGCAAAAAAAGGCACTCAGAGGCCTCTACAACACCTTCCACTTCCCTATCAGACACAGAGGCTGATGTGACCTGACAAGGACAGGAAGCCGCCTGGGGCCTGCCAGTGGCCTATCAGGCACTGGTAATTCTGTGAGCTCACAAGCAGAGTCAGCAGCCATGGGCATCCCACTGCCTGATGAGGCACTGAGACCAAGGTGACCTCAAAATGCAGCCAGCACGCAGAGGCCTGCCACTGGCCTATCAGTCACTCAGACTGCTGTGAGCTCAAAAGGACAGCCAGCAGCCAATGGCCTCGCACTGGCCTATCAGGCAATGGGACTGCTGTGACCTCACGAGCACAGCCAGCAGCTGTGGGTCTGCCACTGGCTATCAGGCACTCAGACTGCTGTGAGCTCAAAAGCACAGCCAGCAGCCAATGGCGTCACACTGGCCTATCAGGCAATGGGACTGCTGTGAGCTCACAAGCACAGCAAACAGCCATGAGCCTGCCACTGCCCTATAGGGCACAGAGGCTGCTGTGACCTCACAAGCACAGCCAGCATCTATGGGCCTGCCACTGGCCTATCGGGCCATGGGACTGCTGTGACCTCACAAGCACAGACAGCAGCTTTGGGCCTGCCACTGGCCTATGAGGCACGGAGGCTGCTGTGACCTCACAAGCACAGGCAGCAGCCAGGGGCCTCCCACTGCCCAATGAGGCGCTGACACTGCTGTCAACTCAGAAGCACAGTAAACAGTCAGGGGCCTGCCACTGCCCTATAGGGCACTGAGGCTTCTCTGACCTCACAAGCCCACCCAGCAGTCATTGGCCTCGAACTGGCCTATCAGGCACTGAGGCTGCTGTGACCTCACAAGCACGGCCAGCAGGCATGGGCATCCAACTGCCCTATAAGACACTGAGGCTGCTGTGACGTCACAAGCAAAGCCAGCAGCTGTGGGTCTGCCACTGGCCTGTCAGGCAATAGGACTGCTGTGACCTGACAAGCACAGCCAGCAGCTATGGGCCTGCCACTGGCCTATAGGGCACTGAGGCTGCTGTGACCTCACAAGCACAGCGAGGAGCCAGAGGCCTGCCATTGCCCTATAAGGTACAGAGACAAATGTGACCTCAAAAGGCAGCCAGCAGATGGGGCCTCCCACGGGCCTATCAGGCTGTAGGAGTGTTGTGACCTGACAAGCACAGCCAGCAGCTATGGGCCTGCCTCTGGCTTACAGGAAAAGGAGGCTGATGGCACCTCACAAGCACAGCCAGCAGCTATGGGCCTGCCACTGGCCTGTGAAGCACTGAGGCTGCTGTGACCTCACGAGCCCAGGCAGCAGCTATGGGCCTGCCACTGGCCTATGAGGCACTGAGGCTGCTGTGACCTCACAAGCATAACCAGCAGGGGGCCCTGTAGACTAACTTATGAGGCACAGAGGCTGCTGTGACCTCACAAGCACAGCCAGCAGCCAGGAGCCTGCTACTGGCCTAGGAGGCACTCAGGCTGCTGTGACATTCCAAGCACAGCCAGCAACCATGAGCCTGCCACTGGCCTAGGAGCCACTCAGGCTGCTGTGACCTCACAAGCACAGCCAGCAGCGGGCCCTGTAGACTAACCTAGGAGGCACTGAGGCTGCTGTGACCTCACAAGCACAGCCAGCAGCCAGGAGCCTGCCGCTGGCCTCACAGGCAGTCAGGCTGCTGTGACCTCACAAGCACAGCCAGCAGTTATGAGCATGCCACTGGCCTAGGAGGCACTGAGGCTGCTGTGACCTCACAAGCACAGCCAGCAGCGGGCCCTGTAGACTAACCTAGGAGGCAGTGAGGCTGCTGTGACCTCACAAGCACAGCCAGCAGCCATGAGCCTGCTACTGGCCTAGGAGGCACTGAGGCTGCTGTGACCTCAGAAGCACAGCCAGCAGCCATGAGCCTGCCACTGGCCTCAGAGGCACTCAGGCTGCTGTGACCTCACCAGCACAGCCAGCAGTCAGGGGCCTGCCAGTGGCTTATGAGGCACTGAGGGTGCTGTGACCTCACAAGCACAGCCAGCAGCTATGCGCCTGACACTGGCCTAGGAGGCACTGAGGGTGCTGTGACCTCACAAACACAGCCAGCAGGGTACGCTGTAGACTAACCTATGAGGCACTGAGGCTGCTGTGACCTCACAAGCACAGCCAGCAGGAGGCGCTGTAGACTAACCTATGAGGCACTCAGGCTGCTGTGACCTCACAAGCACAGCCAGCAACCATGAGCCTGCCACTGGCCTAGGAGGCACTCAGGCTGCTGTGACCTCACAAGCACAGCCAGCAGCCAGGAGCCTGCCACTGGGCTCGGAGGCACTGAGGCTGCTGTGACGTCACAAGCACAGCCAGCAGCCAGGAGCCTGACACTGGCCTCGGAGGCACTGAGGCTGCTGTGACCTCACAAACACAGCCAGCTGGGGGCGCTGTAGACTAACCTATGAGGCACTCAGGCTGCTGTGACCTCACAAGCACAGCCAGTAGCCAGGAGCCTGCAACTGGCCTCAGAGGCACTCAGGCTGCTGTGACCTCACCAGCACAGCCAGCAGCCATGAGCCTGCCACTGCCCTATGAAGCACTGAGGCTGCTGTTACCTCACCAGCACAGCCAGCAGCCAGGGGCCTGCCACTGGCCTAGGAGGCACGGACGGTGCTGTGACCTCACCAGCACAGCCAGCAGTCAGGGGCCTGCCACTGGCTTATGAGGCGCTGAGGTTGCTGTGACCTCACAAGCACAGCCAGCAGCCATGAGCCTGCCACTGGCCTCAGAGGCACTCAGGCTGCTGTGACCTCAGCAGCACAGCCAGCAGCCAGGAGCCTGACACTGGCCTAGGAGGCACTGAGGCTGCTGTGACCTCACAAACACAGCCAGCAGGAGGCGCTGTAGACTAACCTATGAGTCACTGAGGCTGCTGTGATGTCACAAGCACAGCCAGCAGCCAGGAGCTAGCCACTGGCCTAGGAGGCACTCAGGCTGCTGTGACCTCACAAGCTCAGCCAGCAGCCAGGAGCCTGCCACTGGCCTCGGAGGCACTGAGGCTGCTGTGACCTCACAAACACAGAAAGCAGCCATGAGCCTGACACTGGCCTAGGAGGCACTGAGGCTGCTGTGACCTCACAAGCACCGCCAGCAGCCAGGGAATGCCCCTGGTGTATGATGCACTGGGACTGCTTTGACTTCACAAGCACAGCCAGCACCCAGGAAGCTGACACTGGCCTATCAGGCCTTGAGGTTATTGTGACCTTACAAGCACAGCCATCATCCATTGGCCTGCCACTGGCGTATAGGGCATGGAGGCTGCTGTGACCTCACAAGCACAGCCAGGGGACTGCCACTGCCCTGTGAAGCACTGAGATAAATGTGACCTCACAAGCACAGAATGCAGCCAGGGCCCTGCCCCTGGTGTATCAGGCACTGGGACTGCTTTGACTTCACAAGCACAGCCAGCAAACAGGGGTCTGCCACTGGCCTATGAGGCAATGAGAGTGCTCTAACCTCACAAAAAAAGCTGGCTTACAGGATCCTGCCACTCGCCTATTAAGCACTGTGGCTGTGAGGCTGCTGTGAGCTCACAAGCAGAGTCAGCAGCCATGGGCCTCCCACTGCCCTATAAGGTACAGAGACAAATGTGACCTCAAAAGGCAGCCAGCAGACAGAGGCCTGCCACAGGCCTATCAGGCAATAGGACTGCTGTGACGTTACAAGCACAGCCAGCAGCTGTGGGTCTGCCACTGGCTATCAGGCACTCAGACTGCTGTGAGCTCACAAGCACAGCAAACAGCCATGAGCCTGCCACTGCCCTATAGGGCACAGAGGCTGCTGTGACCTCACGAGCACAGCCAGCAGCCAGGAGCCTGCCACTGGCCTGTGAAGCACTGAGACAAATGTGACCTCACAAGCACAGCAAACAGCCTTGGGCATCCCACTGGCATATCAGTCAATGGGACTGCTGTGACCTCACGAGCACAGCCAGCAGCTATGGGCCTGCCACTGGCCTATAGGGCACGGAGGCTGCTGTGACCTTACAAGCACAGCCAGCAGGCACTGGCCTGCCCCTCGTATATCAGGCACTGAGGCTGCTGCTGTTGTCTGAAAAGCGGATTCGTTGCCCGGTGTGCAATAAGCCAATAATTACACACTCAGGAGAGACATTTGCTTATTTATTTCAGAGTTGCACAAGCCTGGGTGCTCGGTCGTTTCCCACAAATCAAGCACACCCCCCCCCCAACTTTTCAAGTAGCATTTATACAAACAAATTGCCAGATTTGCAATTTTCCCTTTTACACTGATTGGTTAGTGATTTCTTCATTCCCCGGGTCCCACCCCTGTCTCCCAAGGTCCTGATGAGGGGAGATCAATTAACACTGCCCCAGCAGGGACAGTAGGTGTTATCTCCCAAAGTCCTGACAAGGGGGAGATAGTCCAGACCCCTTAATTAACATTGTTTCAGCAGTGAGAGGAGGTTTTGCTTCCCAAGGTCCTGGTGCCCAAGCAGGCCTTATTTCAAAGCCTTGACATCCTCCCTTTCGGAGTGTGGGGCACAGGAATGCAGCCTGCTTGTAACTCCCTTATCTTTCCAGCCTGCACCAGCTCTGGGGCCCTTTCTTACTGAACTAGGAGTGCGGCCTAAGGCTTCAGCAAATTTAGCTACTCATGAAGCAAGTTTTATCTAAGTGGCTACCTCTAGACCACTTCAGACTTAATGTTAGAAGTTATCCTAATCTACCTAGTTCACGCATTCCTTCTGAGCTTCCCAGGGTTGTCTTGTAACAATTCCCCCCTTTGAGACTTATATGATCATTTTCATATTAGTCTCACTCTTTTAAAATCTTTCCCATATTAATTTTGTACAACATCTACAAATGCATTGAATCACTACATAAACGCATACAAAAACTACTAACACCATTCCCAAAACTGTTAAACACTTTTTAACCCATGAGCTCACGTCAGGGAACCAGGAAGTCAACCATTTCCATGTTTCTTCAAATCCAAAAGAGGTATCCTCTTTCTGAACCCCATGTAAGATTTCAGTCTGCTTCCAGATTTCATTTAGATCGGTAGAAATTCTCCCGCTTTGATCCACATATACACAGCAACTAGTATTTATTACTGTACATACTCCTCCCTGAGATGCCAATAACATCTCTAGAGCCATCCTGTTTTGGGTAGTTATTTTAGCAATTTCTGAAACCTCCTCTTGTAAAGCTGCAGTGGCATCAGAGGTTTTATTCCCTATTTTTTTCAATAACTGCTGAAATATTTACTATTGCTTTTTCAAGTTCACTCACTCCCAGTTGTGGAAACAGCCACCTTACGAATGACTGCAACCTAGTAGGTCGATCTATTAAAGGATTATTGACCCTCTTTTGTCTCCTTATGAATGTTCTTAGCCAGGATTTTTGGTATTTATTACTCAATTCTTTTCTTATAGTAACATTAGGGATTATTGCCCCTAAAGTACATGTCCCTGACCAATTAGGAGGTAGCACTTTTCGTGCCTTGTTTCCACACAACCAATACCATCCACTACCTTTTGGAACACGCCACCCATTTAGTTCCTTACTTGGCCACTTATAACCTATTCAGGTATCCGAGAGCAATCTTTATAACCTCCTACCTTAATGGCTCCAGTACAGTTGATCGGTTGCTTTCCATAAAGTATAGTTTTCTCCCACCATTTATTACTATTATTACATCTTTGGATACATTGATAATAATCTCCTGTCACCCTCTGGACTTCCCATTCCTGTTTGGTTGTTTCATAGGCACTCCAATTAGTGGGAAGCCCTTGTTGGAAAGTTCAGGGAAGTGGGTACACACCCAGCAGTCCCTCTGGTTAACTATCTTCATAGATTTCGTAATTACTTCCAAATGGAGATTGTGACTCCAAAATCCTTCCTGATTCCCTTTAATTGTTTGGCTCAGGTAACCTAGAAAAACTAACCACCACATTTCTCCCCTGGTTGTTAAGGAGAACATCATTTTTACACAGATACCGTAACAATATTAACCCTATTCCTAACAAACAGATTAAAGCTTTTTTTCCCTGAATACAATCTAAATTTAAAACCGATTCGCTTCTAATACATCTCATATATCTTTATATATTTTTAACTTTAGAGGTTGAACTTGTTCAGCTTTCCACGTCTCTCGAGGTACTGCTTTCACTCGGGTGTAATCTAAAAGCATAACTGGATGTACCTACGGAGAGAAGAACCTTTGCCATAGACAAGAGATAATCACTTAAAATTTGATCACCCTTAACGTGCATTTGAATTTCATTTCCAGTTAAATTTACAGTGTAAGGTTTGCCATACAGAATCTCAAATGGACTAACTTTCTCCCTAACCCTTGGGGTTATTCTGGTTCTTAATAATGCCAGAGGTAAAACATCAGTCCATTTCATCTGAGTCTCCTGACACAATTTTCCTACCTGTCTCTTAATTGTTTGATTCATTCTTTCCACTTTTCCACTGGATTGTGGCCTCCAGGGGGTATGTAAGTCCCATTTAATTTGTAGTATTTTTGAGATTTGTTGTACTATTTCTGCTATAAAATGAGGTCCCCTATCTGAAGAAAACCCTTCTGGTACCCTAAATCTTGGTATGATTTCTTTTAATAACATTTTCACTACCTCCCTTGCTTTAGTGGTACGACACGGGAAAGCCTCAGGCCATCCTGAAAAGGTGTCAACAATTACCAACAAATATTTATGTCCATTACATCTTGGTAATTCAGAAAAATCAATTTGCCAGTAATCCCCAGGCATGAAGCCCCTTTTTACTTCTCCTGGGGGGGCTTCTTCTGAATCCTGGGATTATTTCTAAGACAGATTTCACATTTTTGTGTAATACCCTTTGCAATTATTAACATACTAACTCCCACAGCAAATCTTTTAACTGTTTCAACCAATGCCTCAGCTCCCATGTGGGTACTATCATGTATTTGCTTCATCAGCTTCTTCATTATCGGCAAAGTTACCACACACTGTCCAGTAGATGTCACCCACCATCCTTCAGGAGTTTTTATGCATTTCAGTATTTCTGCTAATTTATTTTCTTTTTCAGTGTATACTGGAATTTCCATTTTTAACAGTCTCTCTGGAACTAATGCTGCCACTGACATGGATAATTTTGCAGCCTCATCGGCCTGTTACGGAAATTAGGCTTGTCGGCCACCATAACAGAGTTCGACCCTAGGTTCCCCCAAGTAAAGTTCAGAGCCAAATCAAAACAAAGTAAATTTTAATCACACGCGTGCCGTAATTACAGCTCGAGCTGGGTGCCTCCGAAGAGGGACCCTAACATAAACAAATCCTGGGTAATTATAGTCTTTTCGACTTCCATTTCCCACCCCTCACGCGATAGTTAGACCAATAGTAATTTTTTGGTCTGGGGTCTCCTGCTCCTCATTGGGTCTCATCGTCTTTCTGAGGCAAGCTGGTTTTCTCCTTATTCTTGTTTTTTTGCAGTCTCTGATGACGGTTGTACTTCTGTTTTTGTTGGGTCTGGCGGTTGCCTCCCAAGGTCTTATTTTCCCCCATTGTTTTGGCGTCTTCCCTCTCGGAGTCGGTGACACAGGTGCGCAGACTGCGTGTGGCTCCCTTATCTTCCCAGCCTGAACGAGCTCTGAGGCACTATTTTTTATTAAACTAAGTAAAGATTCGTTACTTTTCCCACGCACGGCCTAAGGCTTCAGCAAATCTAGCTACTCATGCTAAGCAAGTTTTATATAAGTTGTGCTAAGCAGCCATTTCTAGACAGTTTCAATTCACTATTCTTTAACAGTTTCCCCCCTTTGTTTTTATGAAGCATCCCTGCTAATATTTTAAACAGAGTTCTCGAAGTCTTTCGAGGCATACTATCACTTTCCATACTCTTATATATAATATGATCGTAAGCAATAGGCATAACACAGTTAAACTGAACACAACTACTACCGGATGCAATACATGATTATAAATCCCTGTTGTGGTTGGTGACCACCCTAGAAGAGTTTCCCAGCCATGATGTTCTCCATCCCTTTTTACCCTTTCTAAGATATGATGTATCTCTTTTGCATCATGGTGAACAGTGATTAGAGTTTTCTGTCCACTGTTCCGGATGCGCTCTAGCAGTTGATGCAAATCATCATGTTGCAGTAGTTTCCTTACCAGGGTGAGATTCATCCCAATGGGAGTAGGTAGTAAATTTTGAATTAATGTATAATTAGATTGTAACAATTGATAAGACGTGATAGGAGCTGAATAATTGAAATCACATCCCATGATTTTGGTAAAGCTACAAATACAAATATTTCAATGATTACTCATATCTACTACAATGCCATCTATAACTATAAGACTACAAAAGGTTCTCATACATACACACCCTCTCCCAATATATACAAGTATAGTTGCAGGTGTTTCATCAGGGTGTATTTCAAAGTGACAAACATTTTGCTCAGTGTCAAGACAAATGTCTTGGGCTTTGATGGTATTACTTTCACAAATAAACCCTTGCTGTTTCTGTACAATACATGCGCTAACGTCCACAGTTTGCCATTTATTTCCATTTCGTTGGGCCCATACTCTGTGTTCCAATGGATAGAGTATAGCTCCATTGTGATTTAATCCTAACGCAATGATTGGATATATTGTATATGTTGGAGCATTACGTATTGTTGAAACAAAGGCTGTGGCCTCAGTGTTGATAGGATCATAAGTAAAATTGACCAGATACCACCAGGATTGGAATTCCTTTTCAAATTCGGTCACATTATCCCAAATTACCTTTCGAATTTCAGTGGGTAAAGTGCCTTCTTCCCCTCCCTTATAATCGCTGCTGCCATAGATTGCATCCACAGTTGAGCTTGGATGCAACTGAGGGCCAGGGAAATATTAATTTGGGCTTCCCCAAGTGCATCCACTATCAAGTGGTGATCTTTTTCATTCATTTTTTCCCACTGAGGTAATATCTCGGATGAAAGCCATTGGTTAGTTCCTAATGCTAATAGAGAAGACCTCAATGGATGTTTTAATCTGTATAAGTCACTTGTTGTTGTGCTCAGTTTATTTACGAGTACTTCAGCATCTATACTGTTTAGGACTCCCAATCCTGTTCCTATGATACCGGTCACATCTCTCCTTGTTCATTTTGGAGAGGTGAGGGTTCGCCTATGTAACCACGCCGTCCATCCCACATAGGACGTACCTAAGAATGGTGAACAGGTCGGTTTGATTGTAGAGATATAATTTGCATTAATAGCTCTACTCGTTTGAGAGACCATGATGGATTAAATAACACTCGTTGTTGGCCTGTATTTCTAATCACATACGGTCCAATTTCAAAGATTTGTGGGGATAAGGTTTTCTTACTCTTCATGGTAACAGAGTTATTTATATTGGTGGAAATAATTGTAGTCAGGGTAGGTATTGCTGTACTGGGCTCAATAATGTCTATTTTAAATTTAAATGACAGTCCCACATTGTGGTGAGCCCACAGGCAAACTATAAAAACAGGTTGTTCTAAGGTAAAATTGTACCAACAATCCAGTTTTTCAGTGGCACAAATTTTCCTTTCTTTTTCATTTGATTTGATTTTAGTGAGAGAGATTTGAGTTGCCTTCTCATGGGTGGACCCGTTGATCACTCGACACCCTATCTTTATTTCCTTTCCTGTCCTTCCCAGGAGTTGGGGAAGTTGGTTAGTATTATCCCAGCTCCATTCATTTTCTGAGTATACTTCAGTTCCATGCATGACCAGGGCTGAGAGGTTTAAGTTTTTATCAGAACTTAATCCCATACTTCCGGTATACTTAACACGGGCCTGGGACCATGGCCACTCTAAGGTTCTTTGACCACAGCTTAGGGAAAGTAGCATTGCCAGGGTTTGAAACAGCAGGGTGCAGTAAAGGGAAAGAGATTTGTGTTAGTGAGGCGAGTCCGAACAGATTACCCTGGGGAAGTCGTGTATCCCATCGAGCTTTACGTGGTTGTTTTCACTGTTCTGCTGCAACCTCTGCTGTGTTTGCTTCTTGGACTGTCACTCGTTTCATGTGAGAGTGGTGAATCCAATTCTCTTTTCCTAGAATTTTAACAGCGCAGTAAGAACTTAACAATACAGTATAGGGTCCTTCCCATTTTGGTTCTAGTTTTGTTTTTCGCGAGAATACCTTTATCAACACTTTATCTCCAGGCTGTATAGCATGTGCCTGAATGTCTGATGGCACTGGCTGAAACCACTGAGCCTGATTTTGCAAGGCCTTAAACCGTTCTTGTAAGGCTAGTACCTATTGTGTTACTCGTTCATCTCCGTCTAATAGGCTGGTCTTAGGAGGGATATAAGTCCCTGGTATCGCTAAATGTCTCCCAAAAAGAATTTCTGCTGGTGGTAGTCCTATGGGTTGCCGTGGAGAATTTCGAACATCCCACAGAGCTAAGTTTAATGCCTCTGGCCATTTTAGGCTAGCATGTGTGCATATTCTTGCTATTTTCTCTTTTAATGTTCTATTCATTCTTTCTACTTGTCCTGAAGATTGTGGGTGATAAGGAGCATGTAGGTTTCTTTTTATTCCTAACGATTTACATAACTGATTGATTATGCTTGCTGTAAAATGGGCACCCCTGTCTGAATCAATGGCTTCTGGGACCCCATACCTGGGTATGATTTCCTTCAGTAAGGCTTTTACCACTCCCCCTGTGTCAGCCTTTCTTGTTGGAAAAGCTTCTACCCAGCCTGATAACTGATCTACTATCACTAACAAGTGTTTGTATCCATAGACAGATGGCATATCTGCATAATCTATTTGCAGCTTCTGGAAAGGGAAGTAAGCCCATGGTCGTCCCCCCCCCCAAATCTGAGCTTGGCTTGTTATTTGAAAACTTCTGGCAGGTCGGGCAGCTATTTGTTATTCTTCTAGCAGCTGCATAGATTCCTGGAGCAGCCCATACTTTCTGTACCTGTTTAGCTATTCCCTCGGCTCCCCCATAAGCTTTATCGTGAAACCACCTAGCTATAGTAATTAAATATTTTTTTGGTAGAATTGGTTTTTCCCCAATTGTCCATATTCCGTCACCATTTTGTTTTGCTTCCCACTGTTCCCATTGTTTTTTCTCTTCCACTGAGCAGTCTTTTTCATACATAGTTTTGGGGTCTATTAAGTTTGGCCACTCACTCTGGTCCATCCTTGGAACTGCCCCCATACATTCTCTCAGAGGTTGTTGAGCTGCAGCCCTCGCAGCAGCGTTGGCTAGAGCATTTCCTCTGCTAATTTCTGTAGTGTCTTTAGTATGGGCTGGGCAGTGTATTACCGCAATTTCTTTGGGCAGTTGAACTGCTTCCAGCAAATTACGTATTTCTTCTCCATTAGCTAATTTCTTTCCTGATGACGACAAGAATCCTCGTTCTTTCCATAACATCCCTGTTGCATGACACACTCCAAATGCATATTTAGAGTCGGTATAGATATTTACCCGCAAGCTCTTACCTATTTTTTGCTGCTTGGGTCAATGCTATTAATTCTGCTCCTTGAGCACTTACTGATGGAGACAAAGGATTGGCCTCGAGCACCTCAAAGACGTTAGTGACAGCATAGCCGGAGTGACGTCTTCCGTCCAAATAATAGGATGACCCATCTGTAAACAGAACTAAGTCCGGGTTCTCCAAAGGTTCATCTTTAAGGTCCTCCCGGGGCTTGCTCGAGCTGACGACCACCTGCTCACAGGAATGATGTGGCTCTCCGTCCTCCGGTTGAGGCAATAGCGTTGCTGGATTCAAAATATTGCATCTTTTGAAAGTCACATTATCTGCATGCAGTATTATCAGTTCATAGCGGTCAG
Organism: Dromaius novaehollandiae; assembly: GCF_036370855.1. NCBI lineage: Eukaryota > Metazoa > Chordata > Aves > Casuariiformes > Dromaiidae > Dromaius > Dromaius novaehollandiae. The sequence continues at coordinate 1,230,006 of NW_026991301.1, read as the reverse complement.
CTCTCTGTGGGGATAGTGCTTGAGTCGCATATTGCTTCATTAACAGTTCTACTTCATGTGGCACATACACAGTCAATGAATGACCCAAAACCACAGGTCGTGTTTTTTTCAGTAAGAGCTGCAGTAGCTGCTGTTGCTCTGATGCGTCCTGGAGTGCCTTTAGCTACCTCATCTAGTTGCGTGGAGTAATAGGCCACTGGTCTACGGTGAGGGCCTAGTTTTTGGGTGAGTACCCCACTTGCTACTCCCTGTCGCTCATGGACAAATAATTCAAATAGTTTGCTATAATCTGGTAACCCGAGAGCAGGGGCTGAAACCAACGCTTTTTTCACAGATGTAAAAGCTTTCTCCCTTTCCCTGGGGCCTTGGGCCCCAGGCCAAAGGCTCTATCTCCTCCTTTTTTGTTGCCTGTACCAGAGGCTTAGTAAGTTCTGCTAACCCCGGAATCCACGGTCGGCAGAATCCTACAGCTCCTAAAAATCCCCTAAGCTGTTTTTTTGTTACAGGACGAGGCATATCAAGAATTGTCTTTACTCGTTCTGGATCAACTAACCTGTGTCCTTCTCTTAAGATAAAACCCAAATATTTTACCTCTCTTTGACACAGCTGGAGTTTAGACAGAGATGCTCGATGCCCTTTTTCTGCAAGAGCGTTACATAGAGAAACAGTATCTTTCAAACATGTCTCATAATCTTTACTTGCTAATAACAAATCATCTACATATTGTATTAATGCAGAATGTCCTGGAAGTTCGATATCTGAGAGGTCATTTTTAAGTATACGCGAAAAAACAGTCGGAGACCCAGTAAATCCCTGTGGCAGCCTTGTCCAAGTTAATTGTTGTCCCTTCCAAGTGAAAGCAAAGAGATCTTGGCTATCTTCAGCTATCGGTATACTAAAAAAGGCTGCTGTTAGGTCAGTCACAGTAAAATAAGTTGCCCAGTGGGGTATCTGTAGTAAAATGGTTGATGGGTCGGGGACTACTGGATGTGGAGCAATTACATGTTGGTTTATAGCCCTTAAGTCTTGTACAAAGCGATACTCTGGATCACCATCAGCATCTTGCCTGTTCTTTTTAACTGGCAGAATTGGGGTGTTATATGGGGATTCACAGACTCTAAGGATACCCATTTTCAGATAATGATCAGTTTGTTTTTGGATACTCTTCTCTGCTTCCTTTGGGATAGGATATTGTTTAACTGCAGGAGGCAATCCCCCCTTTGTTTTTATCGAGACTGGACCGGCTGATTTCAGTAGTCCCACATCCATTCCTGAAGAGCTCCATAATTTTTTAGAAACTGATTCTAAACCTGTTGGAATTTGCAGATTAGTTGACTCTGGTTCTGGTGTCTTAGCCAGAACACATGAACCCATAATTATTAGCTTTATCCCTTCCGGCTGTAAGCAGATCTGAGTATCCAAGGCTTGCAGGAGATCTCTCCCCAAAAGGCATATAGGTGCGTCTGTGGAAATTATAAAACGTCCCCACACTGTTTTACCCTCAATAGTGAGTAATAAGGGCTTAGATAACATTCATTCGCCCTTTCCCATCACTCCTTGCATCACTATTTTATCTGATGATTTGCATCCTTTAGGCTCAAAATTTAAAAGGGAAAGGGTGGCTCCAGTATCCACTAGAAAGGGAACTTCTAAACCTTCAGTATTGCCATTACGTGACCCTCAAAATCCAAAACTACATCCCATAAATTTACTCCAATTTCCACAGTATTTTCTGAGTCTCCTGTTTCCTCTCATTGTGGATTGACTGGGAATCGCCTGGTCTCCTCCTTAGTGTTTGATTGTCTCATGCCGGTTCCTCTGTTCCTAACTACACGGGGCCTCACTGGGCACTCCTGCTGCCAGTGTCCTTGTTCCCCACAATAATAACAAACATCATTAACTCCTGACTGTACAGCACGTTCACTTTGGTTCCATCTATCTCTCCTGGCTCTTTCACGTCCCCTCCCCCTGGGTCCTCTAAATCCATCTCTTAACACAGCTGCTAACACACTAACTTCCTCTTTTTTTTGCTGTCTCTTTTCTTTTGCCCTCTCCTCCTCTCGACTATTATACACAAATGTGGCTAAACGTATTATTTCATCCATTCGCTTTCCTGGCCAGTCAGGAACATGTTTGGAAAACTACTTTCTAATGTCCGGGGCTGCTTGGTCTACAAATGTGGAAATCATTAGCGGCCTGTTAGCCTCGGCTTCTGGGTCTAGTCCTCCCCCATACATTCTGACTTGCTTAATTAGCCTAGCAAAGAAAGCCGAGGGGTGTTCCTCTGCCTGTTGCTGACACTCCCTTACTTTAGACCAATTTGCAGTCTTTTGTCCTGCCAAACGTATAGCTTCTTCTAAGCCCTCTCTGGCTAATTGCAACTGCCTGTAATCTGCATCTACATTATGATTCCATCCGGGGTCCACAGCTGGCCAGGCTGTTTGAGCAGCCCCAACACACCCCTCTGCTGCCCAACGGCAGTTTGCATCCAAAATTGAGCACCTTTCATCTGGAGTGAACACAGATTCAAGGAGCATTTGTACATCTCCCCAGGTAGGGTCATACGCCCGCATAATTCCCCTTATGATTTGTAACACTCTTTCTGGATCATCCCTAAGTCTGGGGAGCCGTTGACTCCATATAATTAAATCTTGGGGTCTCCAGGGTCGGTAAACTCGTGTTGTGGCGACCCGAGGTACCCCTTCCAGACTGGGTGGGGGCACTCCTGGCACAGGAAGGCCTTCCAGAGGAGCTTGAAAGGCGGGGGCGGAAGGCAAGCGGGGGTGTAGGGAAGCTGAAGCAGAGGGTAGCGCATAGGGTGGAATAGTTTCCACAAGCGTTTCAGCAGCTGCGGTACTTACAGCATTCTGAGGAAAGAGTCTCTCTTTCCTAGGCGCCTCTTTTCATCTAGCAAATGCCCAGTTGTCCCATACATACCAGTAATCCATTTGTCTGGGGAACCTATTCTGCAAATGATGACGCAGGAAAGTTAGTTCCTGGTAACTGAAGGACCCCTGGGGTGGCCATCGCTCTGCCAGATTACCTTCCTTAGTCAGGAACGGCCAATCCTCCTGACATAGTTGGACTAACCTTTTTCTCCCTAAATTTTTGGTACCATCAATCTTACTCCAGTTTACCAAAATTTCGGCTAAGGGCGTCCCCTTTTCTATGCCGAAATTATTTCCCATATTGAGTTCCTGAAAAGTGCGTCTTAAGCAAATCAGGCAGTGCACTTCCTTCCCGGTAACACCAGTCCCTGTAGCTGGTGTGATCACACACACTATTTCTCTCCCTCTCTTTCTCTCGCTCTCTGGGAACTGCACTCACACCACCCGCGTCTTTAACTGCTAGGACTGCTGTCCCTTCGCAGCAGGCGGCTTCTCAGCCGACGGGTGCCCCAATCGGTTCCCAGGCTACACGCACTCACACACACACACACACACACACACACACACAAACACACAGTGCTGTTTACACTCACACCAGTCACGGTGACTCTAGATTTCGGTCTTACAGTTTTGCAGTGCGCCTTATGCTGATCAGGCTGCACAACCCTCCTCCGGCCGGACCGAGCTGGGACTTAAAACCCACTCTAACCCTGGGGATGGGACTCCTACCTGTCCCCCTGGTATGCCTTACAGTGGCCAGCCCGCGTACCCCCCCCCCACACACCTGGTACGCCTTACGGTGATCAGTCCGCGTACCCTTTCAGTGCACTGTTACCAGACCAGAATTTAGAATTTAGGCGGGAGTTTAAGACTCACCTTCTCGGTGCCTCTCGGTGCCAAAGATCCCAGGTGAACTCACCCGATGGCGCCAGATGATTGTTTGGAGATGAGAGGCCCCAACAGTGGTCGCCTAGGGTCCCATCTGGGGTGCCAAACTGTTATGGAAATTAGGCCTGTCGGCCACCATAACAGGGCTCGACCCTAGGTTCCCCCAAGTAAAGTTCAGAGCCAAATCAAAACAAATCAGATAATTTTAATCACGCGCGTACCGTAATTACAGCTCGAGCTGGGTGCCTCCGAAGAGGGACCCTAACATAAACAAATCCTGGGTAATTATAGTCTTTTCGACTTCCATTTCCCACCCCTCACGCGGTAGTTAGCCCAATAGTAATTTTTTGGTCTGGGGTCTCCTGCTCCTGATTGGGTCTCATCATCTTTCTGAGGCAAGCTGGTTTTCTCCTTTTTTTTTGTTTTTTTGCAGTCTCTGATGATGGTTGTACCTCTGTTTTTGTTGGGTCTGGCGGCTGTTTCCCAAGGTCTTATTTCCCAATTGTTTTGGCGTCTTCCCTCTCGGAGTCGGTGACACAGGAGCGCAGACTGCGTGTGGCTTCCTTATTTTCCCAGCCTGAATGAGCTCTGAGGCACTATTTTTTATTAAACTAGGTAAAGATTCGTTACTTTTCCCACATGCAGCCTAAGGCTTCAGCAAATCTAGCCACTCATGCTAAGCAAGTTTTATGTAAGTTGTGCTAAGCAGCTATTTCTAGACAGTTTCAATTCACTATTCTTTAACACTCACAAACACAGCCAGCAGCCAGGGGCCTCTCTCTCGCCTATGAGGCACTGAGGCTGCTGTGACCTCACAAGCCCACCCAGCAGTCATTGGCCTCAAACTGGCCTATCAGGCACTGAGGCTGCTGTGACCTCACAAGCACGGCCAGCAGGCATGGGCATCCAACTGCCCTATAAGACACTGAGGCTGCTGTGACGTCACAAGCACAGCCAGCAGCTGTGGGTCTGCCACTGGCCTGTCAGGCAATAGGACTGCTGTGACCTGACAAGCACAGCCAGCAGCTATGGGCCTGCCACTGGCCTATAGGGCACTGAGGCTGCTGTGACCTCACAAGCACAGCGAGGAGCCAGAGGCCTGCCATTGCCCTATAAGGTACAGAGACAAATGTGACCTCAAAAGGCAGCCAGCAGACGGGGCCTCCCACGGGCCTATCAGGAAATAGGACTGCTGTGACCTCACAAGCACAGCCAGCAGCTATGGGCCTGCCACTGGCCTATGAGGCACTGAGGCTTCTCTGACCTCACAAGCACAACCAGCAGCTATGGACCTCGCACTGGCTATCAGGCACTCATACTGCTGTGACCTCACAAGCACAGCCAGCAGCCATGGGCCTGCCCCTGGTGTATGAGGAACTAGGACTCCTGTGCCTTCACAAGCACAGGCAGCAGCTGTGGGCCTGCCACTGAACTGTGAAGCACGGAGACAAACATGGCCTCACAAGCACAACCAGCAGCCAGGGGCCTGCCACTGCCCTATGAGACACTGAGGCTGCTGTGACCTCACAAGCAAAGCCAGCAGCCAGGGGACTCCCTTTGGCCTATGAGGCACTGATGCTGCTATGACCTCACAAGGACAGCCAACAGCCAGGAGCCATCCCACTGGCCTATCAGGCTATAGGACTGCTGTGACCTCACAAGCACAGCCAGCAGCTATGGGCCTGCCAGTGACCTATCAGACACGTGTCGCGGCCCGAAAGGAGTCGTTCAGGACGACCTCCCTCCCCTTAGGACCAACGACCAAGTTCGTGATGCCCTTGCACTCAATTAAGGTGAAAACGACACCAGCCAACCAGTTTAAGATTTATTAAGGCAAAATGGAATCAACTAACGAGACATGTCCCGCGTCACACGTTTAGGGAAAAAGAGAGGAAAAGGGGAAGAGAGAGAGAGAAAGATATCACCACCCGTGGATCCAGCGGCGTCCCGTTGGTCCTCTTCTTTTGGGAGTCCTTGCGGCGGGGCGGGGGGGCAGAGGGGGGAAGCTCCCGTCTGGTTCCGCTGACTCTGCTCGAGTTCTTCAGTCGTCGCAAGCAAGCCCCCCCATTCACACAGTCTGCAGTTTTTATAGGTTCTTGCCCGGCCTCTGGGAGGTGCTTCCTCGCTTCCCATGCAGATTAACCGTCATGCGCAGTCCGCCCTCTCGGAACCTTCCAGAAATGGGCTGGGGTATCTGGGGGTCTCCTGCTCATGCGCAGATGGCAAATGAGTACGTGCGGTTCGTGCCCTAGAGACGCCCTTCTACCCTTTTCGCACCCTTTTTACCCCGTGCAGGTGCACGAGGTTGTTTACTTCGCAGACGGCTCCCGGGGGCGCCAGCGCGGCATTGCCCGACACACCTTGGCAGCGGCAGCTTTGCAGCAGCAGCAGCAATGTCAAGACAAAACCGCATTTAGTACCGGTCCTCTACACCACCCCGTGTCTCAACATTGCAGCTTGGCAGCAGGAGAGAGAGAGAGAGAAAGAAAGCAAGCAAGCAAGCAAGGAAAGGAGAGAGAATTAGGGACGGGGGGGAAGTCGTGGGAACAACATGGGTTTGGGTAAAAAATAAAGTGCTTAACAGTGATTAAACAGAGGTCTTGCTCAATGCAAGCTTATTCTTTAACAACTTCAACAACATTTAACTTTACAAAACAGACATCAAAACTGAGTTAATGAGGTAGGATTGTTACAATAGGCATAAAACAGCTGGCAAATGCGCTGTGGATGTCAATATGCAATTTCCTCCTTCAGGAGAAACTGGGAAATGATGGGTACTGTGGTTGGCCACGGCCAATGGATGGCACGGATTTTCTTTATGCCGTCTGGCAAGGTGGTAGGAACAAATTGCATATTTGACACAACATGTCCGATTAATTGAACAAAGCAAGGAATTATACAAGAACATTAAGGCGGCAACTGCACCTAACAAATACAATATTAACTGTTTCACCCACGGTGCCCCCAGTAACCAGGACTACAAATCGCTACTCCAGCCATTCCAGGTTTGGACGAGGACGTGGGCTATTTTTCTGATATCTTTGGTTAACTGGAGAACTACTTCGCCTACATCATCTATTTCCAAACAACAGTTAGGAATATTTAATTTCCCACACACTTCTCCCTCTTCAGCTAACAGGTAATCTAAAAACCATGTGGTGCTGAAGGATTGCCGTGCGCATCTGTTGGGATTGCCAAGTTAGAAGATCTATCGTGTCAGCGGTTTTGTTGGTAATAATTTCTAGAGCCGCTTGTAGTCTGATTATTTCCCCATTTTTGCGTCCCGCCCAAATTTCCCTTAATGGATCGCGTCTTACAGGCAACACTTCTGTCTCCAAGGTTATCATATACCTTTATGCCTAACCGAGGTCCACTTGTTTCTGGCAAAAGGAAAAACAAAGGTCTGATAATCCCTATATAACAAATTCCCAACCACCCCGTGGGTAAAAATGTATATGCTGTGTGCCTGCATATCCAGTAATGCCCCTTCTTAGCTCCAATGCCCTGAGCAAATGGCCCGTTTATCCCTGGTGGGAATTGAAAGTAAGTTGCATCTCTGTTGCCCAGAGGGCTGAAGAAGGTGGTTGCCCCATCACCTATTCGGCCGGTACAATACCAAGCCCCAGAAGTGTATTCTGGTGGTAGGTTTGCCATAGCACATATAAGCACATTAAGACAAGAAGTATCTTTCCAACACAAGTTAAGAATGCCATTCTTGGCTGTTGTGTTTTCAACAATAAAGCTAATTATGATCGCAGCACACAATTACAAAAAATGATAAAAATAACTGTTATAACTACCACAGGTAGTATCGTTGAGGACACTCAAGCTCAACATAAGACAAGTCTTCTTCCCCAGTGTCCTCTTCCTTTTACATTGTTGACCTAAAAGGAAGGGAGGATCCACCTGGCATGGATTCTATGATCTTTCCCATGGGCATCAGTAGCTACCCATGCATACAGATTTTTTGAAGCTTTTAGTACTAGAGGTATTTGTCCCACAGTGGGTAAGTCCACTAGAACCGGTTGTCCTGGGTAATACAAGGGATTCCTCGGTTTCTTATTCTCCCCAGTCCCAGGTAAGAGGGATGGAGGATTAGGGCAAAAAGCAGCGAGTCTGGGGCAGCCATTTACTCCCCATCGTCCATTGACTTTAGTTACTGCATCAGATATTCGTCGCGCCCATCCGGGATTGTGCGGTCTCAGGGTTCGTTTTAAGAGTCCTGGGGTGCAGACGGGGTCTTGGGATAAGGGAGGAGGAACTTTGGGTTTTGAGGAAGATGGGGTTCCCCTTATCCTGTCCCAACTTCTTACCAAACCTTCCAGGTTGGGAGTTGGTAACCTATCCATGACTTCTCTGGGAATTCCCTTTGAAATGCCTTCTGCCCATAATAATTGTCTCCTGCTATCCAACACCCGTACCGGTTTCCCAGGATGTGGGTGTTGCAGGGATTTATATTGCCTCCCACTTTCCTCAACTCTTCTTATTTCTGCTTTATGCTTTGTTTCCCCCTGGCCAGTGAATCCCATACGCCTTCCGTAATTAATTAGCTCCTGTGCCACCTCCCCCCAAGTCATGTTGGGGGGGCCTCCCCTTCGTCTCGGTCGGGGAGTTCGTAATCGGTCTTGCAGCTGAACAGCATCAGGAAGTCCCCTGATCAGAGGATGTAACCTCTCGGGGTCTGCCACACACTGCATGGGGGAGGACTGCTGCGGAAGCAGCAAACGGTCATGCATCAATTGGAGGCAAGCAGTTTTCTGCACGCTTTCCAGAATGTGGCCCGCTGTGGGTGTTTTAATAGAAAAAGGGTCTCCTCTTTCCATTGGGTCTAATCCTCCTGCCCAGTAGGCTACCCTCTGGGTCAAGGACCATGGTTCCCTGTTATCATTTGTGGTTAGAAAGACTCTGGGTCCCCAATATCCTCTAGCTTCATCTTTGCTCAGCAGAATGCGATCCCCCCCGGTGAGGGAGACTCTCCACACATACTCAGTTTCAGTTTCCCGGGAGCCCCGGGAGTATTTTTCCTGTATTTTAGCCAAGTCCTGAGGGGAATAGGGGATCATACGCGTGGTACGTCGTTGAATACCCCCCTGACCATTATCAGTGGTTTCCGTTTTAATCAAGGGTCTCATTACATTCCCATCTCCAGGATAAAAGCAGTTCCTGCTGTCTTCTAATTCTTTAATTGGATATATGGATTTTAGATCAGATGCCTGTTTTCCGTCTAGTTCGGCCAAATTCGAGAATCCCGGTTCACTATCATTAACCCCACGCCTGTTTTCTTCCAATTCAGACCGCAGGATTCTCTCTCGGTCTAGTGAGTCTGATAAGATTATGTGAAGCCGCTGAGTAAGGTTGCGCTCCGCAGTGAGTTGACTTTGCAAGTTTCTTACCTGTTCTTGCAAAGACTCAACTGTCTCTTTGGCTCGACTCCGGGAGTCTTGCAAGAACTCGATTGTCTCTTTGGCTCGACTCTGGGAGTTTCTTATGTGTTCTCCCAAGGACTCAATGGTCTTTTTATCACCTTGCCTCCCCCACCGGGCAGCAGTGCCGCCCCTAAAAAACCACAAACTGTTGCCTGAGCCATGCCAAGAGAGAGCAGGGCTTTATAGCCCTTCAGATTCGCAAAAAGAGGATTATCCTTCATTGTCGGATCCTCTGTACTACAAATTATTCACAAGCACAGCACACTGTCACGGGCCTGCCACTGCCATAAAGGGCACGGAGGCTGCTGTGACCTCACAAGCACAGCCAGCATGTATGGGCCTGAAACTGCCCTATAGGGCACTGAGGCTGCTGTGACCTCACAAGCACAGCCAGCAGCTATGGGCCTCCCACTGGCCTATAGGGCACTGAGGCTTCTCTGACCTCACAGCAGTCATTGGCCTTGAACTGGCCTATCAGGAATAGGACTGCTGTGACCTGACAAGCACGGCCAGCAGGCATGGGCATCCAACTGCCCTATGAGGCCCCGAGACAAACGTGACCTCATAACGCAGCCAGCAGGCATGGAGCTGTCACTGCCCTATCAGGCACTGGTACTTCCGTGACATCACAAGTACAGCCAGCAGCCATGGGCATCCCACTGGCCAATGAGGCACTAAGACAAAGGTGACCTCAAAACGCAGCCAGCAGCCATGGGCCTGCCACGGGCCTATCAGGCAACAGGACTGCTGTGACCTCACAAGGACAGCCAGCAGCCAGCAGCCAGGGCATCGCACTGGCATATGAGGCACTGAGGCTGCTGTGACCTGACAAAATCAGCCAGCAGCGAGAGGCCTGCCACTGGCCTATCAGTCACTCAGACTGCTGTGACCTCACAAGCACATCCAACAGCCATTGGCCTGCCACAGACCTATCAGGCAATAGGACTGCTGTGAGCTCACAAGCACAGCCAGCAGCCAGGGGCCTTCCACTGCCTGATGAGGCGCTGACACTGCTGTGAGCTCACAAGCACAGCCAGCAGTGAAGGGCCTGCCACTGGCCTAGGAGGCACTGAGGCTGCTGTGACCTCACAAGCACAGCCAGCAGCCAGGAGCCTGACACTGGCCTCGGAGGCAGTGAGGCTGCTGTGACCTCACAGTCACAGCCAGCAGCCAGGAGCCTGCCACTGGCCTAGGAGGCACTCAGGCTGCTGTGACGTCACAAGCACAGCCAGCAGCCAGGAGCCTGCCACTGGCCTAGCAGGCACTGAGGCTGCTGTGACCTCACAAGCACAGCCAGCAGCCATGAGCCTGCTACCGGCCTAGGAGGCACTCAGGCTACTGTGACGTCACAAGCACAGCCAGCAGCCATGAGCCTGCCACTGGCCTAGGAGGCACTGAGGCTGCTGTGACCTCACAGTCACAGCCAGCAGCCAGGAGCCTGCCACTGGCCTAGGAGGCACTCAGGCTGCTGTGGCGTCACAAGCACAGCCAGCAGCCAGGAGCCTGCCACTAGCCTAGGAGGCACTGAGGCTGCTGTGACCTCACAAGCACAGCCAGCAGCTGTGAGCCTGCTACCGGCCTAGGAGGCACTGAGGCTACTGTGACCTCACAAGCACAGCCAGCAGCCATGAGCCTGCCACTGGCCTCAGAGGCACTGAGGCTGCTGTGACCTCACAAGCACAGCCAGCAGCCATGAGCCTGCCGCTGGCCTCGGAGGCAATGAGGCTGCTGTGACCTCACAAGCACATCCAACAGCCATGAGCCTGCAACTGGCCTAGGAGGCACTGAGGCTGCTGTGACCTCACAAGCACATCCAACATCCATGAGCCTGATACTGGCCTAGGAGGCACTCAGGCTGCTGTGACCTCCCAAGCACAGCCAGCAGCTTGTTACTGACCTAGGAGGCACTGAGGCTGCTGTGACCTCACAAGCACAGCCAGTAGCCAGGAGCCTGCAACTGGCCTAGGAGGCACTGAGGCTGCTGTGACCTCACAAGCACAGCCAGCAGCCATGAGCCTGCCACTGGCCTAGGAGGCACTGAGGCTGCTGTCACCTCACAAGCACAGCCAGCAGCCAGGAGCCTGCTACTGGCCTAGGAGGCACTCAGACTGCTGTGACCTCCCAAGCTCAGCCAGCAGCCATGAGCCTGCCACTGGCCTCAGAGGCACTGAGGCTGCTGTGACCTCACAAGCACAGCCAGCAGCCATGAGCCTGCTACTGGCCTAGGAGGCACTCAGACTGCTGTGACCTCCCAAGCTCAGCCAGCAGCCATGAGCCTGACACTGGCCTCGGAGGCACTGAGGCTGCTGTGACCTCACAAGCACAGCCAGCAGGAGGCGCTGTAGACTAACTTATGAGGCACTCAGGCTGCTGTGACCTCACCAGCACAGCCAGCAGCCAGGAGCCTGCCACTGCCATAGGAGGCACTGAGGCTGCTGTGACCTCAAAAGCACAACCAGCAGCCAGGGGACTGCCACTGGCCTACGAGGCACGGAGGCTGCTGTCACCTGACAAGCACAAAGAGAAGGGCGCGCTTGCCCCTAACGTATGAGGCCCTGAGGCTGCTGTGACCTCACAAGCCCAGCCAGCAGCCATGAGCTTGCCAGTCGCCTGGGAGGCACTGAGGCTGCTGTGACCTCACAAGCACAGCCAGCAGCCATGAGCCTGCCACTGCCCTATGGGGCACTGAGGGTGCTGTGCCCTCACAAGCACAGCCAGCAGCCAAGAGCCTGCCACTGGCCTTGGAGGCACTGAGGCTGCTGTGACCTCACAAACACAGCCAGCAGCCAGGGGCCTGCCACTGGCTTAGGAGGCACTGAGGTTGCTGTTACCTCACAAGCACCGCCAGCAGCCATGAGCTAGCCAGTGGCCAAGGAGGCATGGAGGCTGCTGTGACCTCACAAGCACAGGAGCAGCCAGGAGCATGCCACTGGCCTAGGAGGCACTCAGGCTGCTGTCACCTGACAAGCACAGCCAGCAGCCAGGAGCCTGCCACTGCCCTGAGAAGCACTGAGGCTGCTGTGACCTCACAAGCACAGAAAGCAGTCATGAGCCTGCCACTGGCCTAGGAGGCACTGAGGCTGCTGTGACCTCACCAGCACAGCCAGCAGCTAGGAGCCTACAACTGGCCTCAGGGGCACGGAGGCTGCTGTGACCTCACAAGCACAGCCAGCAGCCATGAGCTAGCCAGTGACCTAGGAGGCACTGAGGCTGCTGTGACCTCACAAGCACAGCCAGCAACCATGAGCCTGACACTGCCCTATGAGACACGGAGGCTGCTGTGACCTCACCAGCACAGCCAGCAACCATGAGCCTGCCACTGGCCTCGGAGGCACTGAGGCTGCTGTGACCTCACAAGCACAGCCAGCAGCCAGGATCCTGCCACTGCCCTATAAGATACAGAGACAAATATGACCTCAAAAGGCAGCCAGCAGACAGAGGCCTGCCACAGGCCTATCAGGAAATAGGACTGCTGTGACCTGACAAGCACAGCCAGCAGGCATGGGCATCCAACTGCCCTATGAGGCCCCAAGACAAACGTGACCTCATAACGCAGCCAGCAGGCATGGAGCTCTCACTGCCCAGTGAGGCACTATGAGAAAGGTGACCTCAAAATGCAGCTAGCCGACAGAGGCGTGCCAGTGGCCTATCAGGCAACAGACCTGCTATGACCTCACAAGCACAGCCAGCAGCCAGCAGCAAGGGCATACCACTGGCCTATGAGGCACTGAGGCTGCTGTGACGTCACAAAAACAGCCAGCACCCAGAGGCCTGCCACTGGCCTATCAGTCACTCAGACTGCTGTGACGTCAACAGGACAGCCAGCAGCCATTGGCCTGCCACTGACCTATCAGGCAATAGGACTGCTGTAACGTCACAAGCACAGCCAGCAGCTCTGGGTCTGTCACTGGCCTAGGAGGCATGGAGGCTGCTGTGACCTCACAACACACAGCCAGCAGCCAGGGGCCTGCCACTGCCTGATGAGGCGCTGACACTGCTCTGACCTCACAAGCACAGCACACTGTCACGGGCCTGCCACTGCCATAAAGGGCACGGAGGCTGCTGTGACCTCACAAGCACAGGCAGCAGACAGGGGCCTGCCATTGGCCTGTGAAGCACTGAGGCTGCTGTGACCTCACAAGCACAGGCAGCAGACAGGGGCCTGCCATTGGCCTGTGAAGCACTGAGGCTGCTGTGACCTCACGAGCACAGACAGCAGACAGGGGCCTGCCACTGCCCTATAAGACACTGAGGCTGCTGTGACCTGACAAGCACAGCCAGCAGCTGTGGGTCTGCCACTTGCCTATCAGGCAATAGGACTGCTGTGACCTGACAAGCACAGCCAGCAGACAGGGGCCTGCCACTGGCCTGTGAAGCACTGAGGCTGCTGTGACCTCACAAGCACAGACAGCAGACAGGGGCCTGCCACTGCCCTATAAGACACTGAGGCTGCTGTGACCTCACAAGCAAAGCCAGCAGCTGTGTGTCTGCCACTTGCCTATCAGGCAATAGGACTGCTGTGACCTGACAAGCACAGCCAGTAGCCAGGGGCCTGCCACTGGCCTAAAGGGAACAGAGGCTGCTGTGACCTCAAGAGCCCAGGCAGCAGCCAAGGGCCTGCCACTGCCCTATAGGGCACTGAGGCTGCTGTGACCTCACAAGCACAGCCAGCAGCTATGGGCCTGCCACTGTGCTATGAGGCACTGAGGCTGCTGTGACCTCACAAGCACAGCCAGCAGCCAGGGGCCTGCTGCTGGCCAATCAGGCTGTAGGAGTGTTGTGACCTGACAAGCACAGCCAGCAGCAATTGGTCTGCCACTGGCCTACAAGAAAAGGAGGCTGATGTGACCTCACAAGCACAGCGAGTAGCCAGGGGCCTCCCACTGACCTATAAGGTACAGAGACAAATGTGACCTCAAAAGGCATCCAGCACACAGGGGCCTTCCACGGCCCTATCAGGAACTAGGACTGCTGTGACCTCACAAGCACAGCCAGCAGCTATGGGCCTGCCACTGGCCTATAGGGAACGGAGGCTGCTGTGACCTCACAAGCACAGCCAGCAGCCATTGGCCTGCCACTGTCCAAACAGGCACTGAGTTTGCTCTGACCTCACCAGCACACCAAGCAGCCATTGGCCTCCCTCTGGCCTACAGGAAAAGGAGGCTGATGGGACCTCACAAGCACAGCGAGGAGCCAGAGGCCTCCCACTGCCCTATAAGGTACAGAGACAAATGTGACCTCAAAAGGCAGCCAGCAGACAGAGGCCTGCCACAAGCCTATCAGGAAATAGGACTGCTGTGACGTTACAAGCACAGCCAGCAGCTTCGGGCCTGCCACTGGCCTATGAGGCACGGAGGCTGCTGTGACCTCAAAAGCACACCAAGCAGACATTGGCCTCCCATGGGCCTGTCAGGCACTGAGGCTGCTGTGACCTCACAAGCACAGCCAGCAGCCATTGGCCTCCAACTGCCTGATGAGGCGCTGACGCTGCTGTCAACTCAGAAGCACAGTAAATAGTCAGGGGCCTGCCACTGCCCTAAAGGGCATGGGGGCTGCTGTGACCTCAGAAGCCCAGTGAGCAGCTATGGGCCTGCCACTGCCCTATAGGGCACTGAGGCTTCTCTGACCTCACAAGCCCACCCAGCAGTCATTGGCCTCGAACTGGCATACCTGGCACTGAAGCTTCTGTAACCTGAAAAGCACAGCCAGCAGCCACGTGCCTGCCACTGGCCTGTGAAGCACTGAGGCTGCTGTGACCTCACAAGCACAGCCAGCAGACAGGGGCCTGCCACTGCCCTATAAGACACTGAGGCTGCTGTGACCTCACAAGCAAAGCCAGCAGCTGTGGGTCTGCCACTGGCCTATCAGGCTGTAGGACTGCTGTGACCTCACAAGCACAGCCAGCAGCTATGGGCCTGCCAGTGACCTATCAGACACGTGTCGCGGCCCGAAAGGAGTCGTTCAGGACGACCTCCCTCCCCTTAGGACCAACGACCAAGTTCGTGATGCCCTTGCACTCAATTAAGGTGAAAACGACACCAGCCAACCAGTTTAAGATTTATTAAGGCAAAATGGAATCAACTAACGAGACATGTCCCGCGTCACACGTTTAGGGAAAAAGAGAGGAAAAGGGGAAGAGAGAGAGAGAAAGATATCACCACCCGTGGATCCAGCGGCGTCCCGTTGGTCCTCTTCTTTTGGGAGTCCTTGCGGCGGGGCGGGGGGGCAGAGGGGGGAAGCTCCCGTCTGGTTCCGCTGACTCTGCTCGAGTTCTTCAGTCGTCGCAAGCAAGCCCCCCCATTCACACAGTCTGCAGTTTTTATAGGTTCTTGCCTGGCCTCTGGGAGGTGCTTCCTCGCTTCCCATGCAGATTAACCGTCATGCGCAGTCCGCCCTCTCGGAACCTTCCAGAAATGGGCTGGGGTATCTGGGGGTCTCCTGCTCATGCGCAGATGGCAAATGAGTACGTGCGGTTCGTGCCCTAGAGACGCCCTTCTGCCCTTTTCGCACCCTTTTTACCCCGTGCAGGTGCACGAGGTTGTTTACTTCGCAGACGGCTCCCGGGGGCGCCAGCGCGGCATTGCCCGACACACCTTGGCAGCGGCAGCTTTGCAGCAGCAGCAGCAATGTCAAGACAAAACCGCATTTAGTACCGGTCCTCTACACCACCCCGTGTCTCAACATTGCAGCTTGGCAGCAGGAGAGAGAGAGAGAGAAAGAAAGCAAGCAAGCAAGGAAGGAAAGGAGAGAGAATTAGGGACGGGGGGGAAGTCGTGGGAACAACATGGGTTTGGGTAAAAAATAAAGTGCTTAACAGTGATTAAACAGAGGTCTTGCTCAATGCAAGCTTATTCTTTAACAACTTCAACAACATTTAACTTTACAAAACAGACATCAAAACTGAGTTAATGAGGTAGGATTGTTACAATAGGCATAAAACAGCTGGCAAATGCGCTGTGGATGTCAATATGCAATTTCCTCCTTCAGGAGAAACTGGGAAATGATGGGTACTGTGGTTGGCCACGGCCAATGGATGGCACGGATTTTCTTTATGCCGTCCGGCAAGGTGGTAGGAACAAATTGCATATTTGACACAACATGTCCGATTAATTGAACAAAGCAAGGAATTATACAAGAACATTAAGGCGGCAACTGCACCTAACAAATACAATATTAACTGTTTCACCCACGGTGCCCCCAGTAACCAGGACTACAAATTGCCACTCCAGCCATTCCATGTTTGGACGGGGACGTGGGCTATTTTTCTGATATCTTTGGTTAACTGGAGAACTACTTCGCCTACATCATCTATTTCCAAACAACAGTTAGGAATATTTAATTTCCCACACACTTCTCCCTCTTCAGCTAACAGGTAATCTAAAAACCATGTGGTGCTGAAGGATTGCCGTGCGCATCTGTTGGGATTGCCAAGTTAGAAGATCTATCGTGTCAGCGGTTTTGTTGGTAATAATTTCTAGAGCCGCTTGTAGTCTGATTATTTCCCCATTTTTGCGTCCCGCCCAAATTTCCCTTAATGGATCGCGTCTTACAGGCAACACTTCTGTCTCCAAGGTTATCATATACCTTTATGCCTAACCGAGGTCCACTTGTTTCTGGCAAAAGGAAAAACAAAGGTCTGATAATCCCTATATAACAAATTCCCAACCACCCCGTGGGTAAAAATGTATATGCTGTGTGCCTGCATATCCAGTAATGCCCCTTCTTAGCTCCAATGCCCTGAGCAAATGGCCCGTTTATCCCTGGTGGGAATTGAAAGTAAGTTGCATCTCTGTTGCCCAGAGGGCTGAAGAAGGTGGTTGCCCCATCACCTATTTGGCCGGTACAATACCAAGCCCCAGAAGTGTATTCTGGTGGTAGGTTTGCCATAGCACATATAAGCACATTAAGACAAGAAGTATCTTTCCAACACAAGTTAAGAATGCCATTCTTGGCTGTTGTGTTTTCAACAATAAAGCTAATTATGATCGCAGCACACAATTACAAAAAATGATAAAAATAACTGTTATAACTACCACAGGTAGTATCGTTGAGGACACTCAAGCTCAACATAAGACAAGTCTTCTTCCCCAGTGCCCTCTTCCTTTTACATTGTTGACCTAAAAGGAAGGGAGGATCCACCTGGCATGGATTCTATGATCTTTCCCATGGGCATCAGTAGCTACCCATGCATACAGATTTTTTGAAGCTTTTAGTACTAGAGGTATTTGTCCCACAGTGGGTAAGTCCACTAGAACCGGTTGTCCCGGGTAATACAAGGGATTCCTCGGTTTCTTATTCTCCCCAGTCCCAGGTAAGAGGGATGGAGGATTAGGGCAAAAAGCAGCGAGTCTGGGGCAGCCATTTACTCCCCATCGTCCATTGACTTTAGTTACTGCATCAGATATTCGTCGCGCCCATCCGGGATTGTGCGGTCTCAGGGTTCGTTTTAAGAGTCCTGGGGTGCAGACGGGGTCTTGGGATAAGGGAGGAGGAACTTTGGGGTTTGAGGAAGATGGGGTTCCCCTTATCCTGTCCCAACTTCTTACCAAACCTTCCAGGTTGGGAGTTGGTAACCTATCCATGACTTCTCTGGGAATTCCCTTTGAAATGCCTTCTGCCCATAATAATTGTCTCCTGCTATCCAACACCCGTACCGGTTTCCCAGGATGTGGGTGTTGCAGTGATTTATATTGCCTCCCACTTTCCTCAACTCTTCTTATTTCTGCTTTATGCTTTGTTTCCCCCTGGCCAGTGAATCCCATACGCCTTCCGTAATTAATTAGCTCCTGTGCCACCTCCCCCCAAGTCATGTCGGGGGGGCCTCCCCTTCGTCTCGGTCGGGGAGTTCGTAGTCGGTCTTGCAGCTGAACAGCATATTGTTTTAAAGCATCAGGAAGTCCCCTGATCAGAGGATGTGACCTCTCGGGGTCTGCCACACACTGCATGGGGGAGGGCTGCTGCAGAAGCAGCAAACGGTCATGCATCAATTGGAGGCAAGCAGTTTTCTGCACGCTTTCCAGAATGTGGCCCGCTGTGGGTGTTTTAATAGAAAAAGGGTCTCCTCTTTCCATTGGTCTAATCCTCCTGCCCAGTAGGCTACCCTCTGGGTCAAGGACCATGGTTCCCTGTTATCATTTGTGGTTAGAAAGACTCTGGGTCCCCAATATCCTCTAGCTTCATCTTCGCTCAGCAGAATGCGATCCCCCCCCGGTGAGGGAGACTCTCCACACATACTCAGTTTCAGTTTCCCGGGAGCCCCGGGAGTATTTTTTCCGAAGTCCTGAGGGGAATAGGGGATCATACGCGTGGTACGTCGTTGAATACCCCCCTGACCATTGTCAGTGGTTTCCGTTTTAATCAAGGGTCTCATTACTACGTTCCCATCTCCAGGATAAAAGGAGTTCCTGCTGTCTTCTAATTCTTTAATTGGATATATGGATTTTAGATCAGATGCCTGTTTTCCGTCTAGTTCGGCCACATTCGAGAATCCCGGTTCACTATCATCAACCCCCCGCCTGTTTTCTTCCAATTCAGACCGCAGGATTCTCTCTCGGTCAGGTGAGTCCGATAAGATTATGTGAAGCCGCTGAGTATGGTTGCGCTCCGCAGTGAGTTGACTTTGCAAGTTTCTTACCTGTTCTTGCAAAGACTCAACTGTCTCTTTGGCTCGACTCCAGGAGTCTTGCAAGAACTCGATTGTCTCTTTGGCTCGACTCTGGGAGTTTCTTATGTGTTCTCCCAAGGACTCAATGGTCTTTTTATCACCTTGCCTCCCCCACCGGGCAGCAATTAGTGCCGCCCCTAAAACACCACAAACTGTTGCCTGAGCCATGCCAAGAGAGAGCAGGGCTTTATAGCCCTTCAGATTCTCAAAAGAGGATTATCCTTCATTGTCAGATCCTCTGTACTACAAATTATTCACAAGCACAGCACACTCTCACGGGCCTGCCACTGCCATAAAGGGCACGGAGGCTGCTGTGACCTCACAAGCACAGCCAGCAGCCAGGGGCCTGCCATTGGCCTGTGAAGCACTGAGGCTGCAGTGACCTCACAAATACAGCGAGGAGCAAGAGGCCTGCCATTGCCCTATAAGGTACAGAGACAAATGTGACCTCAAAAGGCAGCCAGCAGACAGAGGCCTGCCACGGGCCTATCAGGAAATAGGACTGCTGTGACCTTACAAGCACAGCCAGCAGCTATGGGCCTGCCACTGGCCTATGAGGCACTGAGGCTGCTATGACCTCAACAAGCACAGTCAGCAGCCAGGGGCCTGCCGCTGGCCTATCAGGAAACAGGACTGCTGTGACCTGACAAGCACAGCCAGCAGCTTTGGGCCTGCCACTGGCTTATGATGCACTGAGGCTTCTATGACCCCACAAGCACAGTCAGCAGCCAGGGGCCTGCTGCTGGCCTATCAGGCTGTAGGAGTGTTGTGACCTCACAAGCACAGCCAGCCGCCATTGGCCTGCCACTGGCCTATACAGCACTGAGGCTGCTGTGACCTCACAAGCACAGTCAGCAGCCAGGGGCCTGCTGCTGGCCTCTCAGGCTGTAGGAGTGTTGTGACCTGACAAGCACAGCCAGCAGCTATGGGCCTGCCACTGGCCTATAGGGTACAGAGGCTGATGTGACTTCACAAGCACAGCCAGCAGCCATTGGCCTGCCACTGTCCAATCAGGCACTGAGGCTGCTTTGACCTAACCAGCACACCAAGCAGCCATTGGCCTCCCTCTGGCCTACAGGAAAAGGAGGCTGCTGTGACCTCACAAGCACAGCCAGCAGCCAGGGGCCTCCCACTGCACTATAAGGTACAGAGACAAATGTGACCTCAAAAGGCAGACAGAGGCCTGCCACTGGCCTATCAGGAAACAGGACTGCTGTGACCTCACAAGCACAGCCAGCAGCTTCGGGCCTGCCACTGGCTTATGATGCACTGAGGCTTCTATGACCCCACAAGCACAGTCAGCAGCCAGGGGCCTGCTGCTGGCCTATCAGGCTGTAGGAGTGTTGTGACCTCACAAGCACAGCCAGCCGCCATTGGCCTGCCACTGGCCTATACAGCACTGAGGCTGCTGTGACCTCACAAGCACAGTCAGCAGCCAGGGGCCTGCTGCTGGCCTCTCAGGCTGTAGGAGTGTTGTGACCTCACAAGCACAGCCAGCAGCCATTGGCCTGCCACTGTCCAAACAGGCACTGAGTTTGCTCTGACCTCACCAGCACACCAAGCAGCCATTGGCCTCCCTCTGGCCTACAGGAAAAGGAGGCTGATGGGACCTCACAAGCACAGCGAGTAGCCAGGGGCCTCCCACTGCCCTATAAGGTACAGAGACAAATGTGACCTCAAAAGGCAGCCAGCAGACAGAGGCCTGCCACAGGCCTATCAGGCAATAGGACTGCTGTGACGTTACAAGCACAGCCAGCAGCTGTGGGTCTGCCACTGGCTATCAGGCACTCAGACTGCTGTGACCTCACGAGCACAGCCAGCAGCCAGGAGCCTGCCACTGGCCTGTGAAGCACTGAGACAAATGTGACCTCACAAGCACAGCAAAGAGCCTTGGGCATCCCACTGGCATATCAGTCAATGGGACTGCTGTGACCTCACGAGCACAGCCAGCAGCTATGGGCCTGCCACTGGCCTATAGGGCACGGAGGCTGCTGTGACCTCACAAGCACAGCCAGCAGGCACTGGCCTGCCCCTCGTATATCAGGCACTGAGGCTGCTGCTGTTTTGCTTCCCAAGGTCCTGGTGCCCAAGCAGGCCTTATTTCAAAGCCTTGACATCCTCCCTTTCGGAGTGTGGGGCACAGGAATGCAGCCTGCTTGTAACTCCCTTATCTTTCCAGCCTGCACCAGCTCTGGGGCCCTTTCTTACTGAACTAGGAGTGCGGCCTAAGGCTTCAGCAAATTTAGCTACTCATGAAGCAAGTTTTATCTAAGTGGCTACCTCTAGACCACTTCAGACTTAATGTTAGAAGTTATCCTAATCTACCTAGTTCACGCATTCCTTCTGAGCTTCCCAGGGTTGTCTTGTAACAATTCCCCCCTTTGAGACTTATATGATCATTTTCATATTAGTCTCACTCTTTTAAAATCTTTCCCATATTAATTTTGTACAACATCTACAAATGCATTGAATCACTACATAAACGCATACAAAAACTACTAACACCATTCCCAAAACTGTTAAACACTTTTTAACCCATGAGCTCACGTCAGGGAACCAGGAAGTCAACCATTTCCATGTTTCTTCAAATCCAAAAGAGGTATCCTCTTTCTGAACCCCATGTAAGATTTCAGTCTGCTTCCAGATTTCATTTAGATCGGTAGAAATTCTCCCGCTTTGATCCACATATACACAGCAACTAGTATTTATTATTGTACATACTCCTCCCTGAGATGCCAATAACATCTCTAGAGCCATCCTGTTTTGGGTAGTTATTTTAGCAATTTCTGAAACCTCCTCTTGTAAAGCTGCAGTGGCATCAGAGGTTTTATTCCCTATTTTTTTCAATAACTGCTGAAATATTTACTATTGCTTTTTCAAGTTCACTCACTCCCAGTTGTGGAAAGAGCCACCTTACGAATGACTGCAACCTAGTAGGTCGATCTATTAAAGGATTATTGACCCTCTTTTGTCTCCTTATGAATGTTCTTAGCCAGGATTTTTGGTATTTATTACTCAATTCTTTTCTTATAGTAACATTAGGGATTATTGCCCCTAAAGTACATGTCCCTGACCAATTAGGAGGTAGCACTTTTCGTGCCTTGTTTCCACACAACCAATACCATCCACTACCTTTTGGAACACGCCACCCATTTAGTTCCTTACTTGGCCACTTATAACCTATTCAGGTATCCGAGAGCAATCTTTATAACCTCCTACCTTAATGGCTCCAGTACAGTTGATCGGTTGCTTTCCATAAAGTATAGTTTTCTCCCACCATTTATTACTATTATTACATCTTTGGATACATTGATAATAATCTCCTGTCACACTCTGGACTTCCCATTCCTGTTTGGTTGTTTCATAGGCACTCCAATTAGTGGGAAGCCCTTGTTGGAAAGTTCAGGGAAGTGGGTACACACCCAGCAATCCCTCTGGTTAACTATCTTCATAGATTTCGTAATTACTTCCAAATGGAGATTGTGACTCCAAAATCCTTCCTGATTCCCTTTAATTGTTTGGCTCAGGTAACCTAGAAAAACTAACCACCACATTTCTCCCCTGGTTGTTAAGGAGAACATCATTTTTACACAGATACCGTAACAACAATATTAACCCTATTCCTAACAAACAGATTAAAGCATTTTTTCCCTGAATACAATCTAAATTTAAAACCGATTCGCTTCTAATACATCTCATATATCTTTATATATTTTTAACTTTAGAGGTTGAACTTGTTCAGCTTTCCACGTCTCTCGAGGTACTGCTTTCACTCGGGTGTAATCTAAAAGTATAACTGGATGTACCTACGGAGAGAAGAACCTTTGCCATAGACAAGAGATAATCACTTAAAATTTGATCACCCTTAACGTGCATTTGAATTTCATTTCCAGTTAAATTTACAGTGTAAGGTTTGCCATACAGAATCTCAAATGGACTAACTTTCTCCCTAACCCTTGGGGTTATTCTGGTTCTTAATAATGCCAGAGGTAAAACATCAGTCCATTTCATCTGAGTCTCCTGACACAATTTTCCTACCTGTCTCTTAATTGTTTGATTCATTCTTTCCACTTTTCCACTGGATTGTGGCCTCCAGGGGGTATGTAAGTCCCATTTAATTTGTAGTATTTTTGAGATTTGTTGTACTATTTCTGCTATAAAATGAGGTCCCCTATCTGAAGAAAACCCTTCTGGTACCCTAAATCTTGGTATGATTTCTTTTAATAACATTTTCACTACCTCCCCTGCTTTAGTGGTACGACACGGGAAAGCCTCAGGCCATCCTGAAAAGGTGTCAACAATTACCAACAAATGTTTATATCCATTACATCTTGGTAATTCAGAAAAATCAATTTGCCAGTAATCCCCAGGCATGAAGCCCCTTTTTACTTCCCCTGGGGGGGCTTCTTCTGAATCCTGGGATTATTTCTAAGACAGATTTCACATTTTTGTGTAATACCCTTTGCAATTATTAACATACTAACTCCCACAGCAAATCTTTTAACTGTTTCAACCAATGCCTCAGCTCCCATGTGGGTACTACCATGTATTTGCTTCATCAGCTTCTTCATTATCGGCAAAGTTACCACACACTGTCCAGTAGATGTCACCCACCATCCTTCAGGAGTTTTTATGCATTTCAGTATTTCTGCTAATTTATTTTCTTTTTCAGTGTATACTGGAATTTCCATTTTTAACAGTCTCTCTGGAACTAATGCTGCCACTGACATGGATAATGCTGCCCTTTTTGCAGCCTCATCGGCCTGTTACGGAAATTAGGCTTGTCGGCCACCATAACAGGGCTCGACCCTAGGTTCCC
Source organism: Dromaius novaehollandiae (assembly GCF_036370855.1). Lineage (NCBI taxonomy): Eukaryota > Metazoa > Chordata > Aves > Casuariiformes > Dromaiidae > Dromaius > Dromaius novaehollandiae. Next base: position 1,206,321 of record NW_026991301.1, on the reverse strand, counting down.
CCAAGTAAAGTTCAGAGCCAAATCAAAACAAAGTAAATTTTAATCACACGCGTGCCGTAATTACAGCTCGAGCTGGGTGCCTCCGAAGAGGGACCCTAACATAAACAAATCCTGGGTAATTATAGTCTTTTCGACTTCCATTTCCCACCCCTCACGCGATAGTTAGCCCAATAGTAATTTTTTGGTCTGGGGTCTCCTGCTCCTCATTGGGTCTCATCGTCTTTCTGAGGCAAGCTGGTTTTCTCCTTATTCTTGTTTTTTTGCAGTCTCTGATGACGGTTGTACTTCTGTTTTTGTTGGGTCTGGCGGTTGCCTCCCAAGGTCTTATTTTCCCCCATTGTTTTGGCGTCTTCCCTCTCGGAGTCGGTGACACAGGTGCGCAGACTGCGTGTGGCTCCCTTATCTTCCCAGCCTGAACGAGCTCTGAGGCACTATTTTTTATTAAACTAAGTAAAGATTCGTTACTTTTCCCACGCACGGCCTAAGGCTTCAGCAAATCTAGCCACTCATGCTAAGCAAGTTTTATATAAGTTGTGCTAAGCAGCCATTTCTAGACAGTTTCAATTCACTATTCTTTAACAGTTTCCCCCCTTTGTTTTTATGAAGCATCCCTGCTAATATTTTAAACAGAGTTCTCGAAGTCTTTCAAGGCATACTATCACTTTCCATACTCTTATATATAATATGATCGTAAGCAATAGGCATAACACAGTTAAACTGAACACAACTACTACCGGGTGCAATACATGATTATAAATCCCTGTTGTGGTTGGTGACCACCCTAGAAGAGTTTCCCAGCCATGATGTTCTCCGTCCCTTTTTACCCTTTCTAAGATATGATGTATCTCTTTTGCATCATGGTGAACAGTGATTAGAGTTTTCTGTCCACTGTTCCGGATGCGCTCTAGCAGTTGATGCAAATCATCATGTTGCAGTAGTTTCCTTACCAGGGTGAGATTCATCCCAATGGGAGTAGGTAGTAAATTTTGAATTAATGTATAATTAGATTGTAACAATTGATAAGACGTGATAGGAGCTGAATAATTGAAATCACATCCCATGATTTTGGTAAAGCTACAAATACAAATATTTCAATGATTACTCATATCTACTACAATGCCATCTATAACTATAAGACTACAAAAGGTTCTCATACATACACACCCTCTCCCAATATATACAAGTATAGTTGCAGGTGTTTCATCAGGGTGTATTTCAAAGTGACAAACATTTTGCTCAGTGTCAAGACAAATGTCTTGGGCTTTGATGGTATTACTTTCACAAATAAACCCTTGCTGTTCCTGTACAATACATGCGCTAACGTCCACAGTTTGCCATTTATTTCCATTTCGTTGGGCCCATACTCTGTGTTCCAATGGATAGAGTATAGCTCCATTGTGATTTAATCCTAACGCAATGATTGGATATATTGTATATGTTGGAGCATTACGTATTGTTGAAACAAAGGCTGTGGCCTCAGTGTTGATAGGATCATAAGTAAAATTGACCAGATACCACCAGGATTGGAATTCCTTTTCAAATTCGGTCACATTATCCCAAATTACCTTTCGAATTTCAGTGGGTAAAGTGCCTTCTTCCCCTCCCTTATAATCGCTGCTGCCATAGATTGCATCCACAGTTGAGCTTGGATGCAACTGAGGGCCAGGGAAATATTAATTTGGGCTTCCCCAAGTGCATCCACTATCAAGTGGTGATCTTTTTCATTCATTTTTTCCCACTGAGGTAATATCTCGGATGAAAGCCATTGGTTAGTTCCTAATGCTAATAGAGAAGACCTCAATGGATGTTTTAATCTGTATAAGTCACTTGTTGTTGTGCTCAGTTTATTTACGAGTACTTCAGCATCTATACTGTTTAGGACTCCCAATCCTGTTCCTATGATACCGGTCACATCTCTCCTTGTTCATTTTGGAGAGGTGAGGGTTCGCCTATGTAACCACGCCGTCCATCCCACATAGGACGTACCTAAGAATGGTGAACAGGTCGGTTTGATTGTAGAGATATAATTTGCATTAATAGCTCTACTCGTTTGAGAGACCATGATGGATTAAATAACACTCGTTGTTGGCCTGTATTTCTAATCACATACGGTCCAATTTCAAAGATTTGTGGGGATAAGGTTTTCTTACTCTTCACGGTAACAGAGTTATTTATATTGGTGGAAATAATTGTAGTCAGGGTAGGTATTGCTGTACTGGGCTCAATAATGTCTATTTTAAATTTAAATGACAGTCCCACATTGTGGTGAGCCCACAGGCAAACTATAACAACAGGTTGTTCTAAGGTAAAATTGTACCAACAATCCAGTTTTTCAGTGGCACAAATTTTCCTTTCTTTTTCATTTGATTTGATTTTAGTGAGAGAGATTTGAGTTGCCTTCTCATGGGTGGACCCGTTGATCACTCGACACCCTATCTTTATTTCCTTTCCTGTCCTTCCCAGGAGTTGGGGAAGTTGGTTAGTATTATCCCAGCTCCATTCATTTTCTGAGTATACTTCAGTTCCATGCATGACCAGGGCTGAGAGGTTTAAGTTTTTATCAGAACTTAATCCCATACTTCCGGTATACTTAACACGGGCCTGGGACCATGGCCACTCTAAGGTTCTTTGACCACAGCTTAGGGAAAGTAGCATTGCCAGGGTTTGAAACAGCAGGGTACAGTAAAGGGAAAGAGATTTGTGTTAGTGAGGCGAGTCCGAACAGATTACCCTGGGGAAGTCGTGTATCCCATCGAGCTTTACGTGGTTGTTTTCACTGTTCTGCTGCAACCTCTGCTGTGTTTGCTTCTTGGACTGTCACTCGTTTCATGTGAGAGTGGTGAATCCAATTCTCTTTTCCTAGAATTTTAACAGCGCAGTAAGAACTTAACAATACAGTATAGGGTCCTTCCCATTTTGGTTCTAGTTTTGTTTTTCGCGAGAATACCTTTATCAACACTTTATCTCCAGGCTGTATAGCATGTGCCTGAATGTCTGATGGCACCGGCTGAAACCACTGAGCCTGATTTTGCAAGGCCTTAAACCGTTCTTGTAAGGCTAGTACCTATTGTGTTACTCGTTCATCTCCGTCTAATAGGCTGGTCTTAGCAGGGATATAAGTCCCTGGTATCGCTAAATGTCTCCCAAAAAGAATTTCTGCTGGTGGTAGTCCTATGGGTTGCCGTGGAGAATTTCGAACATCCCACAGAGCTAAGTTTAATGCCTCTGGCCATTTTAGGCTAGCATGTGTGCATATTCTTGCTATTTTCTCTTTTAATGTTCTATTCATTCTTTCTACTTGTCCTGAAGATTGTGGGTGATAAGGAGCATGTAGGTTTCTTTTTATTCCTAACGATTTACATAACTGATTGATTATGCTTGCTGTAAAATGGGCACCCCTGTCTGAATCAATGGCTTCTGGGACCCCATACCTGGGTATGATTTCCTTCAGTAAGGCTTTTACCATTCCCCCTGTGTCAGCCTTTCTTGTTGGAAAAGCTTCTACCCAGCCTGATAACTGATCTATTATCACTAACAAGTGTTTGTATCCATAGACAGATGGCATATCTGCATAAGCTATTTGCAGCTTCTGGAAAGGGAAGTAAGCCCATGGTCGTCCCCCCCAAATCTGAGCTTGGCTTGTTATTTGAAAACTTCTGGCAGGTCGGGCAGCTATTTGTTATTCTTCTAGCAGCTGCATAGATTCCTGGAGCAGCCCATACTTTCTGTACCTGTTTAGCTATTCCCTCGGCTCCCCCATAAGCTTTATCGTGAAACCACCTAGCTATAGTAATTCAATATTTTTTTGGTAGAATTGGTTTTTCCCCAATTGTCCATATTCCGTCACCATTTTGTTTTGCTTCCCACTGTTCCCATTGTTTTTTCTCTTCCACTGAGCAGTCTTTTTCATACATAGTTTTGGGGTCTATTAAGTTTGGCCACTCACTCTGGTCCATCCTTGGAACTGCCCCCATACATTCTCTCAGAGGTTGTTGAGCTGCAGCCCTCGCAGCAGCGTTGGCTAGAGCATTTCCTCTGCTAATTTCTGTAGTGTCTTTAGTATGGGCTGGGCAGTGTATTACCGCAATTTCTTTGGGCAGTTGAACTGCTTCCAGCAAATTACGTATTTCTTCTCCATTAGCTAATTTCTTTCCTGATGACGACAAGAATCCTCGTTCTTTCCATAACATCCCTGTTGCATGACACACTCCAAATGCATATTTAGAGTCGGTATAGATATTTACCCGCAAGCTCTTACCTATTTTTTGCTGCTTGGGTCAATGCTATTAATTCTGCTCCTTGAGCACTTACTGATGGAGACAAAGGATTGGCCTCGAGCACCTCAAAGACGTTAGTGACAGCATAGCCGGAGTGACGTCTTCCGTCCAAATAATAGGATGACCCATCTGTAAACAGAACTAAGTCCGGGTTCTCCAAAGGTTCATCTTTAAGGTCCTCCCGGGGCTTGCTCGAGCTGACGACCACCTGCTCACAGGAATGATGTGGCTCTCCGTCCTCCGGTTGAGGCAATAGCGTTGCTGGATTCAAAATATTGCATCTTTTGAAAGTCACATTATCTGCATGCAGTATTATCAGTTCATAGCGGTCAGCTCTCTGTGGGGATAGTGCTTGAGTCGCATATTGCTTCATTAACAGTTCTACTTCATGTGGCACATACACAGTCAATGAATGACCCAAAACCACAGGTCGTGTTTTTTTCAGTAAGAGCTGCAGTAGCTGCTGTTGCTCTGATGCGTCCTGGAGTGCCTTTAGCTACCTCATCTAGTTGCGTGGAGTAATAGGCCACTGGTCTACGGTGAGGGCCTAGTTTTTGGGTGAGTACCCCACTTGCTACTCCCTGTCGCTCATGGACAAATAATTCAAATAGTTTGCTATAATCTGGTAACCCGAGAGCAGGGGCTGAAACCAACGCTTTTTTCACAGATGTAAAAGCTTTCTCCCTTTCCCTGGGGCCTTGGGCCCCAGGCCAAAGGCTCTATCTCCTCCTTTTTTGTTGCCTGTACCAGAGGCTTAGTAAGTTCTGCTAACCCCGGAATCCACGGTCGGCAGAATCCTACAGCTCCTAAAAATCCCCTAAGCTGTTTTTTTGTTACAGGACGAGGCATATCAAGAATTGTCTTTACTCGTTCTGGATCAACTAACCTGTGTCCTTCTCTTAAGATAAAACCCAAATATTTTACCTCTCTTTGACACAGCTGGAGTTTAGACAGAGATGCTCGATGCCCTTTTTCTGCAAGAGCGTTACATAGAGAAACAGTATCTTTCAAACATGTCTCATAATCTTTACTTGCTAATAACAAATCATCTACATATTGTATTAATGCAGAATGTCCTGGAAGTTCGATATCTGAGAGGTCATTTTTAAGTATACGCGAAAAAACAGTCGGAGACCCAGTAAATCCCTGTGGCAGCCTTGTCCAAGTTAATTGTTGTCCCTTTCAAGTGAAAGCAAAGAGATCTTGGCTATCTTCAGCTATCGGTATACTAAAAAAGGCTGCTGTTAGGTCAGTCACAGTAAAATAAGTTGCCCAGTGGGGTATCTGTAGTAAAATGGTTGATGGGTCGGGGACTACTGGATGTGGAGCAATTACATGTTGGTTTATAGCCCTTAAGTCTTGTACAAAGCGATACTCTGGATCACCATCAGCATCTTGCCTGTTCTTTTTAACTGGCAGAATTGGGGTGTTATATGGGGATTCACAGACTCTAAGGATACCCATTTTCAGATAATGATCAGTTTGTTTTTGGATACTCTTCTCTGCTTCCTTTGGGATAGGATATTGTTTAACTGCAGGAGGCAATCCCCCCTTTGTTTTTATCGAGACTGGACCGGCTGATTTCAGTAGTCCCACATCCATTCCTGAAGAGCTCCATAATTTTTTAGAAACTGATTCTAAACCTGTTGGAATTTGCAGATTAGTTGACTCTGGTTCTGGTGTCTTAGCCAGAACACATGAACCCATAATTATTAGCTTTATCCCTTCCGGCTGTAAGCAGATCTGAGTATCCAAGGCTTGCAGGAGATCTCTCCCCAAAAGGCATATAGGTGCGTCTGTGGAAATTATAAAACGTCCCCACACTGTTGTACCCCCAATAGTGAGTAATAAGGGCTTAGATAACATTCATTCGCCCTTTCCCATCACTCCTTGCATCACTATTTTATCTGATGATTTGCATCCTTTAGGCTCAAAATTTAAAAGGGAAAGGGTGGCTCCAGTATCCACTAGAAAGGGAACTTCTAAACCTTCAGTATTGCCATTACGTGACCCTCAAAATCCAAAACTACATCCCATAAATTTACTCCAATTTCCACAGTATTTTCTGAGTCTCCTGTTTCCTCTCATTGTGGATTGACTGGGAATCGCCTGGTCTCCTCCTTAGTGTTTGATTGTCTCATGCCAGTTCCTCTGTTCCTAACTACACGGGGCCTCACTGGGCACTCCTGCTGCCAGTGTCCTTGTTCCCCACAATAATAACAAACATCATTAACTCCTGACTGTACAGCACGTTCACTTTGGTTCCATCTATCTCTCCTGGCTCTTTCACGTCCCCTCCCCCTGGGTCCTCTAAATCCATCTCTTAACACAGCTGCTAACACACTAACTTCCTCTTTTTTTTGCTGTCTCTTTTCTTTTGCCCTCTCCTCCTCTCGACTATTATACACAAATGTGGCTAAACGTATTATTTCATCCATTCGCTTTCCTGGCCAGTCAGGAACATGTTTGGAAAACTACTTTCTAATGTCCGGGGCTGCTTGGTCTACAAATGTGGAAATCATTAGCGGCCTGTTAGCCTCGGCTTCTGGGTCTAGTCCTCCCCCATACATTCTGACTTGCTTAATTAGCCTAGCAAAGAAAGCCGAGGGGTGTTCCTCTGCCTGTTGCTGACACTCCCTTACTTTAGACCAATTTGCAGTCTTTTGTCCTGCCAAACGTATAGCTTCTTCTAAGCCCTCTCTGGCTAATTGCAACTGCCTGTAATCTGCATCTACATTATGATTCCATCCGGGGTCCACAGCTGGCCAGGCTGTTTGAGCAGCCCCAACACACCCCTCTGCTGCCCAACGGCGGTTTGCATCCAAACTTGAGCACCTTTCATCTGGAGTGAACACAGATTCAAGGAGCATTTGTACATCTCCCCAGGTAGGGTCATACGCCCGCATAATTCCCCTTATGATTTGTAACACTCTTTCTGGATCATCCCTAAGTCTGGGGAGCCGTTGACTCCATATAATTAAATCTTGGGGTCTCCAGGGTCGGTAAACTCGTGTTGTGGCGACCCGAGGTACCCCTTCCAGACCGGGTGGGGGCACTCCTGGCACAGGAAGGCCTTCCAGAGGAGCTTGAAAGGCGGGGGCGGAAGGCAAGCGGGGGTGTAGGGAAGCTGAAGCAGAGGGTAGCGCATAGGGTGGAATAGTTTCCACAAGCGTTTCAGCAGCTGCGGTACTTACAGCATTCTGAGGAAAGAGTCTCTCTTTCCTAGGCGCCTCTTTTCATCTAGCAAATGCCCAGTTGTCCCATACATACCAGTAATCCATTTGTCTGGGGAACCTATTCTGCAAATGATGACGCAGGAAAGTTAGTTCCTGGTAACTGAAGGACCCCTGGGGTGGCCATCGCTCTGCCAGATTACCTTCCTTAGTCAGGAACGGCCAATCCTCCTGACATAGTTGGACTAACCTTTTTCTCCCTAAATTTTTGGTACCATCAATCTTACTCCAGTTTACCAAAATTTCGGCTAAGGGCGTCCCCTTTTCTATGCCGAAATTATTTCCCATATTGAGTTCCTGAAAAGTGCGTCTTAAGCAAATCAGGCAGTGCACTTCCTTCCCGGTAACACCAGTCCCTGTAGCTGGTGTGATCACACACACTATTTCTCTCCCTCTCTTTCTCTCGCTCTCTGGGAACTGCACTCACACCACCCGCGTCTTTAACTGCTAGGACTGCTGTCCCTTCGCAGCAGGCGGCTTCTCAGCCGACGGGTGCCCCAATCGGTTCCCAGGCTACACGCACTCACACACACACACACACACACACACACACACACACACACACACAAACACACAGTGCTGTTTACACTCACACCAGTCACGGTGACTCTAGATTTCGGTCTTACAGTTTTGCAGTGCGCCTTATGCTGATCAGGCTGCACAACCCTCCTCCGGCCGGACCGAGCTGGGACTTAAAACCCACTCTAACCCTGGGGATGGGACTCCTACCTGTCCCCCTGGTATGCCTTACAGTGGCCAGCCCGCGTACCCCCCACACACACCTGGTACGCCTTACGGTGATCAGTCCGCGTACCCTTTCAGTGCACTGTTACCAGACCAGAATTTAGAATTTAGGCGGGAGTTTAAGACTCACCTTCTCGGTGCCTCTCGTTGCCAAAGATCCCAGGTGAACTCACCCGATGGCGCCAGATGATTGTTTGGAGATGAGAGGCCCCAACAGTGGTCGCCTAGGGTCCCATCTGGGGTGCCAAACTGTTATGGAAATTAGGCCTGTCGGCCACCATAACAGGGCTCGACCCTAGGTTCCCCCAAGTAAAGTTCAGAGCCAAATCAAAACAAATCAGATAATTTTAATCACGCGCGTACCGTAATTACAGCTCGAGCTGGGTGCCTCCGAAGAGGGACCCTAACATAAACAAATCCTGGGTAATTATAGTCTTTTCGACTTCCATTTCCCACCCCTCACGCGGTAGTTAGCCCAATAGTAATTTTTTGGTCTGGGGTCTCCTGCTCCTGATTGGGTCTCATCATCTTTCTGAGGCAAGCTGGTTTTCTCCTTTTTTTTGTTTTTTTGCAGTCTCTGATGATGGTTGTACCTCTGTTTTTGTTGGGTCTGGCGGCTGTTTCCCAAGGTCTTATTTTCCCAATTGTTTTGGCGTCTTCCCTCTCGGAGTCGGTGACACAGGAGCGCAGACTGCGTGTGGCTTCCTTATTTTCCCAGCCTGAATGAGCTCTGAGGCACTATTTTTTATTAAACTAGGTAAAGATTCGTTACTTTTCCCACATGCAGCCTAAGGCTTCAGCAAATCTAGCCACTCATGCTAAGCAAGTTTTATGTAAGTTGTGCTAAGCAGCTATTTCTAGACAGTTTCAATTCACTATTCTTTAACACTCACAAACACAGCCAGCAGCCAGGGGCCTCTCTCTCGCCTATGAGGCACTGAGGCTGCTGTGACCTCACAAGCCCACCCAGCAGTCATTGGCCTCAAACTGGCCTATCAGGCACTGAGGCTGCTGTGACCTCACAAGCACGGCCAGCAGGCATGGGCATCCAACTGCCCTATAAGACACTGAGGCTGCTGTGACGTCACAAGCACAGCCAGCAGCTGTGGGTCTGCCACTGGCCTGTCAGGCAATAGGACTGCTGTGACCTGACAAGCACAGCCAGCAGCTATGGGCCTGCCACTGGCCTATAGGGCACTGAGGCTGCTGTGACCTCACAAGCACAGCGAGGAGCCAGAGGCCTGCCATTGCCCTATAAGGTACAGAGACAAATGTGACCTCAAAAGGCAGCCAGCAGACGGGGCCTCCCACGGGCCTATCAGGAAATAGGACTGCTGTGACCTCACAAGCACAGCCAGCAGCTATGGGCCTGCCACTGGCCTATGAGGCACTGAGGCTTCTCTGACCTCACAAGCACAACCAGCAGCTATGGACCTCGCACTGGCTATCAGGCACTCATACTGCTGTGACCTCACAAGCACAGCCAGCAGCCATGGGCCTGCCCCTGGTGTATGAGGAACTAGGACTCCTGTGCCTTCACAAGCACAGGCAGCAGCTGTGGGCCTGCCACTGAACTGTGAAGCACGGAGACAAACATGGCCTCACAAGCACAACCAGCAGCCAGGGGCCTGCCACTGCCCTATGAGACACTGAGGCTGCTGTGACCTCACAAGCAAAGCCAGCAGCCAGGGGACTCCCTTTGGCCTATGAGGCACTGATGCTGCTATGACCTCACAAGGACAGCCAACAGCCAGGAGCCATCCCACTGGCCTATGAGGCTATAGGACTGCTGTGACCTCACAAGCACAGCCAGCAGCTATGGGCCTGCCAGTGACCTATCAGACACGTGTCGCGGCCCGAAAGGAGTCGTTCAGGACGACCTCCCTCCCCTTAGGACCAACGACCAAGTTCGTGATGCCCTTGCACTCAATTAAGGTGAAAACGACACCAGCCAACCAGTTTAAGATTTATTAAGGCAAAATGGAATCAACTAACGAGACATGTCCCGCGTCACACGTTTAGGGAAAAAGAGAGGAAAAGGGGAAGAGAGAGAGAGAAAGATATCACCACCCGTGGATCCAGCGGCGTCCCGTTGGTCCTCTTCTTTTGGGAGTCCTTGCGGCGGGGCGGGGGGGCAGAGGGGGGAAGCTCCCGTCTGGTTCCGCTGACTCTGCTCGAGTTCTTCAGTCGTCGCAAGCAAGCCCCCCCATTCACACAGTCTGCAGTTTTTATAGGTTCTTGCCCGGCCTCTGGGAGGTGCTTCCTCGCTTCCCATGCAGATTAACCGTCATGCGCAGTCCGCCCTCTCGGAACCTTCCAGAAATGGGCTGGGGTATCTGGGGGTCTCCTGCTCATGCGCAGATGGCAAATGAGTACGTGCGGTTCATGCCCTAGAGACGCCCTTCTGCCCTTTTCGCACCCTTTTTACCCCGTGCAGGTGCACGAGGTTGTTTACTTCGCAGACGGCTCCCGGGGGCGCCAGCGCGGCATTGCCCGACACACCTTGGCAGCGGCAGCTTTGCAGCAGCAGCAGCAATGTCAAGACAAAACCGCATTTAGTACCGGTCCTCTACACCACCCCGTGTCTCAACATTGCAGCTTGGCAGCAGGAGAGAGAGAGAGAGAAAGAAAGCAAGCAAGCAAGGAAGGAAAGGAGAGAGAATTAGGGACGGGGGGGAAGTCGTGGGAACAACATGGGTTTGGGTAAAAAATAAAGTGCTTAACAGTGATTAAACAGAGGTCTTGCTCAATGCAAGCTTATTCTTTAACAACTTCAACAACATTTAACTTTACAAAACAGACATCAAAACTGAGTTAATGAGGTAGGATTGTTACAATAGGCATAAAACAGCTGGCAAATGCGCTGTGGATGTCAATATGCAATTTCCTCCTTCAGGAGAAACTGGGAAATGATGGGTACTGTGGTTGGCCACGGCCAATGGATGGCACGGATTTTCTTTATGCCGTCTGGCAAGGTGGTAGGAACAAATTGCATATTTGACACAACATGTCCGATTAATTGAACAAAGCAAGGAATTATACAAGAACATTAAGGCGGCAACTGCACCTAACAAATACAATATTAACTGTTTCACCCACGGTGCCCCCAGTAACCAGGACTACAAATCGCCACTCCAGCCATTCCAGGTTTGGACGAGGACGTGGGCTATTTTTCTGATATCTTTGGTTAACTGGAGAACTACTTCGCCTACATCATCTATTTCCAAACAACAGTTAGGAATATTTAATTTCCCACACACTTCTCCCTCTTCAGCTAACAGGTAATCTAAAAACCATGTGGTGCTGAAGGATTGCCGTGCGCATCTGTTGGGATTGCCAAGTTAGAAGATCTATCGTGTCAGCGGTTTTGTTGGTAATAATTTCTAGAGCCGCTTGTAGTCTGATTATTTCCCCATTTTTGCGTCCCGCCCAAATTTCCCTTAATGGATCGCGTCTTACAGGCAACACTTCTGTCTCCAAGGTTATCATATACCTTTATGCCTAACCGAGGTCCACTTGCTTCTGGCAAAAGGAAAAACAAAGGTCTGATAATCCCTATATAACAAATTCCCAACCACCCCGTGGGTAAAAATGTATATGCTGTGTGCCTGCATATCCAGTAATGCCCCTTCTTAGCTCCAATGCCCTGAGCAAATGGCCCGTTTATCCCTGGTGGGAATTGAAAGTAAGTTGCATCTCTGTTGCCCAGAGGGCTGAAGAAGGTGGTTGCCCCATCACCTATTCGGCCGGTACAATACCAAGCCCCAGAAGTGTATTCTGGTGGTAGGTTTGCCATAGCACATATAAGCACATTAAGACAAGAAGTATCTTTCCAACACAAGTTAAGAATGCCATTCTTGGCTGTTGTGTTTTCAACAATAAAGCTAATTATGATCGCAGCACACAATTACAAAAAATGATAAAAATAACTGTTATAACTACCACAGGTAGTATCGTTGAGGACACTCAAGCTCAACATAAGACAAGTCTTCTTCCCCAGTGCCCTCTTCCTTTTACATTGTTGACCTAAAAGGAAGGGAGGATCCACCTGGCATGGATTCTATGATCTTTCCCATGGGCATCAGTAGCTACCCATGCATACAGATTTTTTGAAGCTTTTAGTACTAGAGGTATTTGTCCCACAGTGGGTAAGTCCACTAGAACCGGTTGTCCCGGGTAATACAAGGGATTCCTCGGTTTCTTATTCTCCCCAGTCCCAGGTAAGAGGGATGGAGGATTAGGGCAAAAAGCAGCGAGTCTGGGGCAGCCATTTACTCCCCATCGTCCATTGACTTTAGTTACTGCATCAGATATTCGTCGCGCCCATCCGGGAATGTGCGGTCTCAGGGTTCGTTTTAAGAGTCCTGGGGTGCAGACGGGGTCTTGGGATAAGGGAGGAGGAACTTTGGGGTTTGAGGAAGATGGGGTTCCCCTTATCCTGTCCCAACTTCTTACCAAACCTTCCAGGTTGGGAGTTGGTAACCTATCCATGACTTCTCTGGGAATTCCCTTTGAAATGCCTTCTGCCCATAATAATTGTCTCCTGCTATCCAACACCCGTACCGGTTTCCCAGGATGTGGGTGTTGCAGTGATTTATATTGCCTCCCACTTTCCTCAACTCTTCTTATTTCTGCTTTATGCTTTGTTTCCCCCTGGCCAGTGAATCCCATATGCCTTCCGTAATTAATTAGCTCCTGTGCCACCTCCCCCCAAGTCATGTTGGGGGGGCCTCCCCTTCGTCTCGGTCGGGGAGTTCGTAATCGGTCTTGCAGCTGAACAGCATCAGGAAGTCCCCTGATCAGAGGATGTAACCTCTCGGGGTCTGCCACACACTGCATGGGGGAGGGCTGCTGCGGAAGCAGCAAACAGTCATGCATCAATTGGAGGCAAGCAGTTTTCTGCACGCTTTCCAGAATGTGGCCCGCTGTGGGTGTTTTAATAGAAAAAGGGTCTCCTCTTTCCATTGGGTCTAATCCTCCTGCCCAGTAGGCTACCCTCTGGGTCAAGGACCATGGTTCCCTGTTATCATTTGTGGTTAGAAAGACTCTGGGTCCCCAATATCCTCTAGCTTCATCTTCGCTCAGCAGAATGCGATCCCCCCCGGTGAGGGAGACTCTCCACACATACTCAGTTTCAGTTTCCTGGGAGCCCCGGGAGTATTTTTCCTGTATTTTAGCCAAGTCCTGAGGGGAATAGGGGATAATACGCGTGGTACGTCGTTGAATACCCCCTGACCATTATCAGTGGTTTCCGTTTTAATCAAGGGTCTCATTACTACATTCCCATCTCCAGGATAAAAGCAGTTCCTGCTGTCTTCTAATTCTTTAATTGGATATATGGATTTTAGATCAGATGCCTGTTTTCCGTCTAGTTCGGCCAAATTCGAGAATCCCGGTTCACTATCATTAACCCCACGCCTGTTTTCTTTCAATTCAGACCGCAGGATTCTCTCTCGGTCTAGTGAGTCTGATAAGATTATGTGAAGCCGCTGAGTAAGGTTGCGCTCCGCAGTGAGTTGACTTTGCAAGTTTCTTACCTGTTCTTGCAAAGACTCAGCTGTCTCTTTGGCTCGACTCCGGGAGTCTTGCAAGAACTCGATTGTCTCTTTGGCTCGACTCTGGGAGTTTCTTATGTGTTCTCCCAAGGACTCAATGGTCTTTTTATCACCTTGCCTCCCCCACCGGGCAGCAATTAGTGCCGCCCCTAAAACACCACAAACTGTTGCCCGAGCCATGCCAAGAGAGAGCAGGGCTTTATAGCCCTTCAGATTCGCAAAAAGAGGATTATCCTTCATTGTCAGATCCTCTGTACTACAAATTATTCACAAGCACAGCACACTGTCACGGGCCTGCCACTGCCATAAAGGGCACGGAGGCTGCTGTGACCTCACAAGCACAGCCAGCAGCCAGGGGCCTGCCATTGGCCTGTGAAGCACTGAGGCTGCTGTGACCTCACAAGCACAGCCAGCATGTATGGGCCTGAAACTGCCCTATAGGGCACTGAGGCTGCTGTGACCTCACAAGCACAGCCAGCAGCTATGGGCCTCCCACTGGCCTATAGGGCACTGAGGCTTCTCTGACCTCACAGCAGTCATTGGCCTTGAACTGGCCTATCAGGAATAGGACTGCTGTGACCTGACAAGCACGGCCAGCAGGCATGGGCATCCAACTGCCCTATGAGGCCCCGAGACAAACGTGACCTCATAACGCAGCCAGCAGGCATGGAGCTGTCACTGCCCTATCAGGCACTGGTACTTCCGTGACATCACAAGTACAGCCAGCAGCCATGGGCATCCCACTGGCCAATGAGGCACTAAGACAAAGGTGACCTCAAAACGCAGCCAGCAGCCATGGGCCTGCCACTGGCCTATCAGGCAACAGGACTGCTGTGACCTCACAAGCACAGCCAGCAGCCAGCAGCCAGGGCATCGCACTGGCATATGAGGCACTGAGGCTGCTGTGACCTCACAAAATCAGCCAGCAGCCAGAGGCCTGCCACAGACCTATCAGGCAATAGGACTGCTGTGAGCTCACAAGCACAGCCAGCAGCCAGGGGCCTTCCACTGCCTGATGAGGCGCTGACACTGCTGTGAGCTCACAAGCACAGCCAGCAGTGAAGGGCCTGCCACTGGCCTATAGGGAACGGAGGCTGATGTGACCTCACAAACACAGCCAGCAGCCATTGGCCTTCCACTACCCGATGGGGCGCTGACACTGATCTGACCTCACAAGCACAGCACACTGTCGCGAGCCGGCCACTGCCATAAAAGGCACGGAGGCTGCTGTGACCTCACAAGCACAGCCAGCAGCCATGAGCCTGCCACTGCCTGTAAGACACTGAGGCTGCTGTGACGTCACAAGCAAAGCCAGCAGCTGTGGGTCTGCCACTGGCCTACAGGAAAAGGAGGCTGATGTGACCTCACAAGCACAGCGAGTAGCCAGCGGCCTCCCACTGCCCTATAAGGTACAGAGACAAATGTGACCTCGAAAGGCAGCCAGCAGACAGAGGCCTCCCACGGGCCTATCAGGAATAGGACTGCTGTGACCTGACAAGCACAGCCAGCAGCTATGGGCCTGCCACTGGCCTATGAGGCACTGAGGCTGCTGTGACCTCACAAAATCAGCCAGCACCCAGAGGCCTGCCACTGGCCTATCAGTCATTCAGACTGCTGTGACCTCACAAGCACAGCCAGCAGCCATTGGCCTGCCACAGACCTATCAGGCAATAGGACTGCTGTGAGCTCACAAGCACAGCCAGCAGCCAGGGGCCTTCCACTGCCTGATGAGGCGCTGACACTGCTGTGAGCTCACAAGCACAGCCAGCAGTGAAGGGCCTGCCACTGGCCTAGGAGGCACTGAGGCTGCTGTGACCTCACAAGCACAGCCAGCAGCCAGGAGCCTGCGACTGGCCTAGGAGGCAGTGAGGCTGCTGTGACCTCACAAGCACATCCAACATCCATGAGCCTGCCACTGGCCTAGCAGGCACTGAGGCTACTGTGACCTCACAAGCACAGCCAGCAGCCATGAGCCTGCCACTGGCCTAGGAGGCACTGAGGCTGCTGTGACCTCACAAGCGCAGCCAGCAGCCAGGAGCCTGACACTGGCCTAGGAGGCACTGAGGCTGCTGTGACCTCCCAAGCACAGCCAGCAGCCATGAGCCTGCCACTGGCCTAGGAGGCACTCAGGCTGCTGTGACGTCACAAGCACAGCCAGCAGCCAGGAGCCTGCCACTGGCCTAGGAGGCAATGAGGCTGCTGTGACCACACAAGCACATCCAACAGCCATGAGCCTGCTACCGGCCTAGGAGGCACTCAGGCTACTGTGACCTCACAAGCACAGCCAGCAGCCATGAGCCTGCCACTGGCCTAGGAGGCAATGAGGCTGCTGTGACCTCACAAGCACAGCCAGCAGCCAGGAGCCTGTTCCTGACCCAGGAGGCACTCAGGCTGCTGTGACCTCCCAAGCTCGGCCAGCAGCCATGAGCCTGACACTGGCCTCGGAGGCACTGAGGCTGCTGTGACCTCACAAGCACAGCCAGCAGCCAGGAGCCTGCCACTGCCGTAGGAGGCACTGAGGCTGCTGTGACCTCACAAGCACAGCCAGCAGCCAGGAGCCTGCTACTGGCCTAGGAGGCACTCAGACTGCTGTGACCTCACAAGCACAGCCAGCAGCCATGAGCCTGCCGCTGGCCTCGGAGGCAATGAGGCTGCTGTGACCTCACAAGCACATCCAACAGCCATGAGCCTGCCGCTGGCCTCGGAGGCAATGAGGCTGCTGTGACCTCCCAAGCACAGCCAGCAGCCATGAGCCTGTTTCTGACCTAGGAGGCACTGAGGCTGCTGTGACCTCACAAGCACAGCCAGCAGCCATGAGCCTGCCACTGGCCTAGGAGGCAATGAGGCTGCTGTGACCTCACAAGCACAGCCAGCAGCCATGAGCCTGTTTCTGACCTAGGAGGCACTGAGGCTGCTGTGACCTCCCAAGCTCAGCCAGCAGCCATGAGCCTGACACTGGCCTCGGAGGCACTGAGGCTGCTGTGACCTCACCAGCACAGCCAGCAGCCAGGAGCCTGCCACTGCCGTAGGAGGCACTGAGGCTGCTGTGACCTCACAAGCACAGCCAGCAGCCAGGAGCCTGCTACTGGCCTAGGAGGCACTCAGACTGCTGTGACCTCACAAGCACAGCCAGCAGCCAGGAGCCTGCCGCTGGCCTCGGAGGCAATGAGGCTGCTGTGACCTCACAAGCACATCCAACAGCCATGAGCCTGCCGCTGGCCTCGGAGGCAATGAGGCTGCTGTGACCTCCCAAGCACAGCCAGCAGCCATGAGCCTGTTTCTGACCTAGGAGGCACTGAGGCTGCTGTGACCTCACAAGCACAGCCAGCAGCCATGAGCCTGCCACTGGCCTAGGAGGCAATGAGGCTGCTGTGACCTCACAAGCACAGCCAGCAGCCAGGAGCCTGTTTCTGACCTAGGAGGCACTGAGGCTGCTGTGACCTCCCAAGCTCAGCCAGCAGCCATGAGCCTGACACTGGCCTCGGAGGCACTGAGGCTGCTGTGACCTCACAAGCACAGCCAGCAGGAGGAGCTGTAGACTAACTTATGAGGCACTCAGGCTGCTGTGACCTCACCAGCACAGCCAGCAGCCAGGAGCCTGCCACTGCCATAGGAGGCACTGAGGCTGCTGTGACCTCAAAAGCACAACCAGCAGCCAGGGGACTGCCACTGGCCTACGAGGCATGGAGGCTGCTGTGACCTGACAAGCAAAAACAGAAGGGGGCGCTTGCCCCTAACCTATGAGGCCCTGAGGCTGCTGTGACCTCACAAGCCCAGCCAGCAGCCATGAGCCTGCCGCTGGCCTCGGAGGCACTGAGGCTGCTGTGACCTCCCAAGCTCAGCCAGCAGCCATGAGCCTGCCACTGGCCTCAGAGGCACTGATGCTGCTGTGACCTCACAAGCACAGCCAGCAGGAGGCGCTGTAGACTAACTTATGAGGCACTGAGGCTGCTGTGACCTCACCAGCACAACCAGCAGCCAGGAGCCTGCCACTGCCATAGGAGGCACTGAGGCTGCTGTGACCTCACAAGCACAGCCAGCAGCCAGGAGCCTGCGACTGGCCTAGGAGGCAGTGAGGCTGCTGTGACCTCACAAGCACATCCAACATCCATGAGCCTGCCACTGGCCTAGCAGGCACTGAGGCTACTGTGACCTCACAAGCACAGCCAGCAGCCATGAGCCTGCCACTGGCCTAGGAGGCACTGAGGCTGCTGTGACCTCACAAGCGCAGCCAGCAGCCAGGAGCCTGACACTGGCCTAGGAGGCACTGAGGCTGCTGTGACCTCCCAAGCACAGCCAGCAGCCATGAGCCTGCCACTGGCCTAGGAGGCAATGAGGCTGCTGTGACCACACAAGCACATCCAACAGCCATGAGCCTGCTACCGGCCTAGGAGGCACTCAGGCTACTGTGACCTCACAAGCACAGCCAGCAGCCATGAGCCTGCCACTGGCCTAGGAGGCAATGAGGCTGCTGTGACCTCACAAGCACAGCCAGCAGCCAGGAGCCTGTTCCTGACCCAGGAGGCACTCAGGCTGCTGTGACCTCCCAAGCTCGGCCAGCAGCCATGAGCCTGACACTTGCCTCGGAGGCACTGAGGCTGCTGTGACCTCACAAGCACAGCCAGCAGCCAGGAGCCTGCCACTGCCGTAGGAGGCACTGAGGCTGCTGTGACCTCACAAGCACAGCCAGCAGCCAGGAGCCTGCTACTGGCCTAGGAGGCACTCAGACTGCTGTGACCTCACAAGCACAGCCAGCAGCCATGAGCCTGCCGCTGGCCTCGGAGGCACTGAGGCTGCTGTGACCTCCCAAGCTCAGCCAGCAGCCATGAGCCTGCCACTGGCCTCAGAGGCACTGAGGCTGCTGTGACCTCACAAGCACAGCCAGCAGGAGGCGCTGTAGACTAACTTATGAGGCACTGAGGCTGCTGTGACCTCACCAGCACAACCAGCAGCCAGGAGCCTGCCACTGCCATAGGAGGCACTGAGGCTGCTGTGACCTCACAAGCACAGCCAGCAGCCAGGAGCCTGCGACTGGCCTAGGAGGCAGTGAGGCTGCTGTGACCTCACAAGCACATCCAACATCCATGAGCCTGCCACTGGCCTAGCAGGCACTGAGGCTACTGTGACCTCACAAGCACAGCCAGCAGCCATGAGCCTGCCACTGGCCTAGGAGGCACTGAGGCTGCTGTGACCTCACAAGCGCAGCCAGCAGCCAGGAGCCTGACACTGGCCTAGGAGGCACTGAGGCTGCTGTGACCTCCCAAGCACAGCCAGCAGCCATGAGCCTGCCACTGGCCTAGGAGGCAATGAGGCTGCTGTGACCACACAAGCACATCCAACAGCCATGAGCCTGCTACCGGCCTAGGAGGCACTCAGGCTACTGTGACCTCACAAGCACAGCCAGCAGCCATGAGCCTGCCACTGGCCTAGGAGGCAATGAGGCTGCTGTGACCTCACAAGCACAGCCAGCAGCCAGGAGCCTGTTCCTGACCCAGGAGGCACTCAGGCTGCTGTGACCTCCCAAGCTCGGCCAGCAGCCATGAGCCTGACACTGGCCTCGGAGGCACTGAGGCTGCTGTGACCTCACAAGCACAGCCAGCAGCCAGGAGCCTGCCACTGCCGTAGGAGGCACTGAGGCTGCTGTGACCTCACAAGCACAGCCAGCAGCCAGGAGCCTGCTACTGGCCTAGGAGGCACTCAGACTGCTGTGACCTCACAAGCACAGCCAGCAGCCATGAGCCTGCCGCTGGCCTCGGAGGCACTGAGGCTGCTGTGACCTCCCAAGCTCAGCCAGCAGCCATGAGCCTGCCACTGGCCTCAGAGGCACTGAGGCTGCTGTGACCTCACAAGCACAGCCAGCAGGAGGCGCTGTAGACTAACTTATGAGGCACTGAGGCTGCTGTGACCTCACCAGCACAACCAGCAGCCAGGAGCCTGCCACTGCCATAGGAGGCACTGAGGCTGCTGTGACCTCACAAGCACAGCCAGCAGCCAGGAGCCTGCGACTGGCCTAGGAGGCAGTGAGGCTGCTGTGACCTCACAAGCACATCCAACATCCATGAGCCTGCCACTGGCCTAGCAGGCACTGAGGCTACTGTGACCTCACAAGCACAGCCAGCAGCCATGAGCCTGCCACTGGCCTAGGAGGCACTGAGGCTGCTGTGACCTCACAAGCGCAGCCAGCAGCCAGGAGCCTGACACTGGCCTAGGAGGCACTGAGGCTGCTGTGACCTCCCAAGCACAGCCAGCAGCCATGAGCCTGCCACTGGCCTAGGAGGCACTCAGGCTGCTGTGACGTCACAAGCACAGCCAGCAGCCAGGAGCCTGCCACTGGCCTAGGAGGCAATGAGGCTGCTGTGACCACACAAGCACATCCAACAGCCATGAGCCTGCTACCGGCCTAGGAGGCACTCAGGCTACTGTGACCTCACAAGCACAGCCAGCAGCCATGAGCCTGCCACTGGCCTAGGAGGCAATGAGGCTGCTGTGACCTCACAAGCACAGCCAGCAGCCAGGAGCCTGTTTCTGACCCAGGAGGCACTCAGGCTGCTGTGACCTCCCAAGCTCGGCCAGCAGCCATGAGCCTGACACTGGCCTCGGAGGCACTGAGGCTGCTGTGACCTCACAAGCACAGCCAGCAGCCAGGAGCCTGCCACTGCCGTAGGAGGCACTGAGGCTGCTGTGACCTCACAAGCACAGCCAGCAGCCAGGAGCCTGCTACTGGCCTAGGAGGCACTCAGACTGCTGTGACCTCACAAGCACAGCCAGCAGCCATGAGCCTGCCGCTGGCCTCGGAGGCACTGAGGCTGCTGTGACCTCCCAAGCACAGCCAGCAGCCAGGAGCCTGTTTCTGACCTAGGAGGCACTGAGGCTGCTGTGACCTCACAAGCACAGCCAGCAGCCATGAGCCTGCTACTGGCCTAGGAGGCACTCAGACTGCTGTGACCTCACAAGCACATCCAACAGCCATGAGCCTGCCGCTGGCCTCGGAGGCAATGAGGCTGCTGTGACCTCCCAAGCACAGCCAGCAGCCAGGAGCCTGTTTCTGACCTAGGAGGCACTGAGGCTGCTGTGACCTCACAAGCACAGCCAGCAGCCATGAGCCTGCCACTGGCCTAGGAGGCAATGAGGCTGCTGTGACCTCACAAGCACAGCCAGCAGCCAGGAGCCTGTTTCTGACCTAGGAGGCACTGAGGCTGCTGTGACCTCCCAAGCTCAGCCAGCAGCCATGAGCCTGACACTGGCCTCGGAGGCAGTGAGGCTGCTGTGACCTCACAAGCACAGCCAGCAGGAGGCGCTGTAGACTAACTTATGAGGCACTCAGGCTGCTGTGACCTCACCAGCACAGCCAGCAGCCAGGAGCCTGCCACTGCCATAGGAGGCACTGAGGCTGCTGTGACCTCAAAAGCACAACCAGCAGGAAGGGGACTGCCACTGGCCTACGAGGCACGGAGGCTGCTGTGACCTGTCAAGCACAAACAGAAGGGAGCGCTTGCCCCTAACCTATGAGGCCCTGAGGCTGCTGTGACCTCACAAGCCCAGCCAGCAGCCATGAGCTTGCCAGTCGCCTGGGAGGCACTGAGGCTGCTGTGACCTCACAAGCACAGCCAGCAGCCATGAGCCTGCCACTGTCCTATGGGGCACTGAGGGTGCTGTGACCTAACAAGCACAGCCAGCAGCCAAGATCCTGCCACTGGCCTAGGAGGCACTGAGGCTGCTGTGACCTCACAAGCACAGCCAGTAGCCATGAGCCTGCCACTGGCCTCGGAGGAACTGAGGCTGCTGTGACCTCACCAGCACAGCCAGCAGTCAGGGGCCTGCCACTGGCTTAGGAGGCACTGAGGCTGCTGTGACCTCACAAGCACAGCCAGCAGCCATGAGCCTGCCGCTGGCCTCGGAGGCAATGAGGCTGCTGTGACCTCACAAGCACATCCAACAGCCATGAGCCTGCCGCTGGCCTCGGAGGCACTGAGGCTGCTGTGACCTCCCAAGCACAGCCAGCAGCCATGAGCCTGCCGCTGGCCTCGGAGGCAATGAGGCTGCTGTGACCTCACAAGCACAGCCAGTAGCCATGAGCCTGCAACTGGCCTAGGAGGCACTGAGGCTGCTGTGACCTCACAAGCACATCCAACATCCATGAGCCTGCCACTGGCCTAGGAGGCACTGAGGCTGCTGTGACCTCACAAGCACAGCCAGCAGGAGGCGCTGTAGACTAACTTATGAGGCACTGAGGCTGCTGTAACCTCACCAGCACAGCCAGCAGCCAGGAGCCTGCCACTGCCGTAGGAGGCACTGAGGCTACTGTGACCTCACAAGCACAGCCAGCAGCCAAGAGCCTGCCACTGGCCTCGGAGGCACTGAGGCTGCTGTGACCTCACAAGCACAGCCAGCAGCCAGGAGCCTGCCACTGCCATAGGAGGCACTCAGGCTACTGTGACCTCACAAGCACAGCCAGCAGCCATGAGCCTGCCACTGGCCTAGGAGGCACTGAGGCTGCTGTGACCTCACAAGCACAGCCAGCAGCCAGGAGCTTGCTACTGGCCTAGGAGGCACTCAGACTGCTGTGACCTCCCAAGCTCAGCCAGCAGCCATGAGCCTGACACTGGCCTAGGAGGCACTGAGGCTGCTGTGACCTCACAAGCACAGCCAGCAGGAGGCGCTGTAGACTAACTTATGAGGCACTCAGGCTGCTGTGACCTCACCAGCACAGCCAGCAGCCAGGAGCCTGCCACTGCCATAGGAGGCACTGAGGCTGCTGTGACCTCAAAAGCACA
This sequence comes from Dromaius novaehollandiae, assembly GCF_036370855.1. Lineage (NCBI taxonomy): Eukaryota > Metazoa > Chordata > Aves > Casuariiformes > Dromaiidae > Dromaius > Dromaius novaehollandiae. The sequence goes on along the minus strand of NW_026991301.1, from coordinate 1,183,738 downwards.
ACCAGCAGCCAGGGGACTGCCACTGGCCTACGAGGCATGGAGGCTGCTGTGACCTGACAAGCAAAAACAGAAGGGGGCGCTTGCCCCTAACCTATGAGGCCCTGAGGCTGCTGTGACCTCACAAGCCCAGCCAGCAGCCATGAGCCTGCCGCTGGCCTCGGAGGCACTGAGGCTGCTGTGACCTCACAAGCACAGCCAGCAGCCATGAGCCTGCCACTGCCCTATGGGGCACTGAGGGTGCTGTGACCTCCCAAGCACAGCCAGCAGCCAAGAGCCTGCCACTGGCCTAGGAGGCACTGAGGCTGCTGTGACCTCACAAACACAGCCAGCAGCCATGAGCCTGCCACTGGCTTAGGAGGCACTGAGGCTGCTGTGACCTCACCAGCACAGCCAGCAGCTAGGAGCCTACAACTGGCCTCAGGGGCACTGAGGCTGCTGTGACCTCACAAGCACAGCCAGCAGTCAGGGGCCTGCCACTGGCTTATAAGGCACTGAGGTTGCTGTGACCTCACAAGCACCGCCAGCAACCATGAGCCTGACACTGCCCTATGAGACACGGAGGCTGCTGTGACCTCACAAACACTGCCAGCAGCCAGGAGCCTGCCACTGGCCTAGGAGGCACTCAGGCTGCTGTGACCTCACCAGCACAGCCAGCAACCATGAGCCTGCCACTGGCCTCGGAGGCACTGAGGCTGCTGTGACCTCACAAGCACAGCCAGCAGCCAGGATCCTGCCACTGCCCTATAAGATACAGAGACAAATATGACCTCAAAAGGCAGCCAGCAGACAGAGGCCTGCCACAGGCCTATCAGGAAATAGGACTGCTGTGACCTTACAAGCACAGCCAGCAGCTACGGGCCTCCACGGGCCTAGGAGGCACGGAGGCTGCTGTGACCTCAAAAGCACACCAAGCAGCCATTGGCCTCCCACGGGCCTATCAGGCACTGAGGCTGCTGTGACCTCACAAGCACACCAAGCAGCCAAGGGCCTCCAACTGCCCTATAAGGCCCCAAGACAAACGTGACCTCATAACGCAGCCAGCAGGCATGGAGCTCTCACTTCCCAGTGAGGCACTATGACAAAGGTGACCTCAAAATGCAGCTAGCAGACAGAGGCGTGCCAGTGGCCTATCAGGCAACAGACCTGCTATGACCTCACAAGCACAGCCAGCAGCCAGCAGCAAGGGCATACCACTGGCCTATGAGGCACTGAGGCTGCTGTGACGTCACAAAAACAGCCAGCACCCAGAGGCCTGCCACTGGCCTATCAGTCACTCAGACTGCTGTGACGTCAACAGGACAGCCAGCAGCCATTGGCCTGCCACTGACCTATCAGGCAATAGGACTGCTGTGACGTCACAAGCACAGCCAGCAGCCATGAGCCTGCCACTGGCCTAGGAGGCACTGAGGCTGCTGTGACCTCACAAGCACAGCCAGCAGACAGGGGCTTGACACTGCCCTAGGAGGTACTGAGGCTACTGTGACCTCACAAGCACACCTAGCAACCATTAGCCTACCAGTGGCTTATGAGGCCCTGAGGCTGCTGTGACCTCACAAGCACAGCCAGCAGCCATGAGCCTGCCACTGCTCTATGAGGCACTGAGGGTGCTGTGACTCACAAGCACAGCCAGCAGCCAAGAGCCTGCCACTGGCCTCAGGAGCACTGAGCTGTGGGTCTGTCACTGGCCTAGGAGGCACTGAGGCTGCTGTGACCTCACAACACACAGCCAGCAGCCAGGGGCCTGCCACTGCCTGATGAGGCGCTGACACTGCTCTGACCTCACAAGCACAGCACACTGTCACGGGCCTGCCACTGCCATAAAGGGCACGGAGGCTGCTGTCACCTCACAAGCACAGGCAGCAGACAGGGGCCTGCCATTGGCCTGTGAAGCACTGAGGCTGCTGTGACCTCACGAGCACAGACAGCAGACAGGGGCCTGCCACTGCCCTATGAGACACTGAGGCTGCTGTGACCTCACAAGCAAAGCCAGCAGCTGTGGGTCTGCCACTTGCCTATCAGGCAATAGGACTGCTGTCACCTGACAAGCACAGCCAGCAGCTGTGGGCCTGCCACTGGCCTGTGAAGCACTGAGGCTGCTGTGACCTCACAAGCACAGACAGCAGACAGGGGCCTGCCACTGCCCTATAAGACACTGAGGCTGCTGTGACCTCACAAGCAAAGCCAGCAGCTGTGGGTCTGCCACTTGCCTATCAGGCAATAGGACTGCTGTGACCTGACAAGCACAGCCAGCAGCTATGGGCCTGCCACTGGCCTGTGAAGCACTGAGGCTGCTGTGACCTCACAAGCACAGCCAGCAGCCAGGGGCCTGCCACTGCCCTATAAGACACTGAGGCTGCTGTGACCTCACAAGCAAAGCCAGCAGCTGTGGGTCTGCCACTTGCCTATCAGGCAATAGGACTGCTGTGACCTGACAAGCACAGCCAGTAGCCAGGGGCCTGCCACTGGCCTAAAGGGAACGGAGGCTGCTGTGACCTCACGAGCCCAGGCAGCAGCCAAGGGCCTGCCACTGCCCTATAGGGCACTGAGGCTGCTGTGACCTCACAAGCACAGCCAGCAGCTATGGGCCTGCCACTGTGCTATGAGGCACTGAGGCTGCTGTGACCTCACAAGCACAGCCAGCAGCCAGGGGCCTGCTGCTGGCCAATCAGGCTGTAGGAGTGTTGTGACCTGACAAGCACAGCCAGCAGCATTTGGTCTGCCACTGGCCTACAAGAAAAGGAGGCTGATGGGACCTCACAAGCACAGCGAGTAGCCAGGGGCCTCCCACTGACCTATAAGGTACAGAGACAAATGTGACCTCAAAAGGCATCCAGCACACAGGGGCCTTCCACGGCCCTATCAGGAACTAGGACTGCTGTTACCTCACAAGCACAGCCAGCAGCTATGGGCCTGCCACTGGCCTATAGGGAACGGAGGCTGCTGTGACCTCACAAGCACAGCCAGCAGCCATTGGCCTGCCACTGTCCAAACAGGCACTGAGGCTGCTTTGACCTAACCAGGACACCAAGCAGCCATTGGCCTCCCTCTGGCCTACAGGAAAAGGAGGCTGATGGGACCTCACAAGCACAGCGAGGAGCCAGAGGCCTCCCACTGCCCTATAAGGTACAGAGACAAATGTGACCTCAAAAGGCAGCCAGCAGACAGAGGCCTGCCACAAGCCTATCAGGAAATAGGACTGCTGTGACGTTACAAGCACAGCCAGCAGCTTCGGGCCTGCCACTGGCCTATGAGGCACGGAGGCTGCTGTGACCTCAAAAGCACACCAAGCAGACATTGGCCTCCCATGGGCCTGTCAGGCACTGAGGCTGCTGTGACCTCACAAGCACAGCCAGCAGCCATTGGCCTCCAACTGCCTGATGAGGCGCTGACGCTGCTGTCAACTCAGAAGCACAGTAAATAGTCAGGGGCCTGCCACTGCCCTAAAGGGCATGGAGGCTGCTGTGACCTCAGAAGCCCAGTGAGCAGCTATGGGCCTGCCACTGCCCTATAGGGCACTGAGGCTTCTCTGACCTCACAAGCCCACCCAGCAGTCATTGGCCTCGAACTGGCATACCTGGCACTGAAGCTTCTGTAACCTGAAAAGCACAGCCAGCAGCCACGTGCCTGCCACTGGCCTGTGAAGCACTGAGGCTGCTGTGACCTCACAAGCACAGCCAGCAGACAGGGGCCTGCCACTGCCCTATAAGACACTGAGGCTGCTGTGACCTCACAAGCAAAGCCAGCAGCTGTGGGTCTGCCACTGGCCTATCAGGCTGTAGGACTGCTGTGACCTCACAAGCACAGCCAGCAGCTATGGGCGTGCCACTGGCCTGTGAAGCACTGAGGCTGCTGTGACCTCACAAGCACAGCCAGCAGCTATGGGCCTGCCACTGGCCTATGAGGCACTGAGGCTTCTCTGACCTCACAAGCACAACCAGCAGCTATGGACCTCGCACTGGCTATCAGGCACTCATACTGCTGTGACCTCACAAGCACAGCCAGCAGCCATGGGCCTGCCCCTGGTGTATGAGGAACTAGGACTCCTGTGCCTTCACAAGCACAGGCAGCAGCTGTGGGCCTGCCACTGAACTGTGAAGCACGGAGACAAACATGGCCTCACAAGCACAACCAGCAGCCAGGGGCCTGCCACTGCCCTATGAGACACTGAGGCTGCTGTGACCTCACAAGCAAAGCCAGCAGCCAGGGGACTCCCTTTGGCCTATGAGGCACTGATGCTGCTATGACCTCACAAGGACAGCCAACAGCCAGGAGCCATCCCACTGGCCTATGAGGCTATAGGACTGCTGTGACCTCACAAGCACAGCCAGCAGCTATGGGCCTGCCAGTGACCTATCAGACACGTGTCGCGGCCCGAAAGGAGTCGTTCAGGACGACCTCCCTCCCCTTAGGACCAACGACCAAGTTCGTGATGCCCTTGCACTCAATTAAGGTGAAAACGACACCAGCCAACCAGTTTAAGATTTATTAAGGCAAAATGGAATCAACTAACGAGACATGTCCCGCGTCACACGTTTAGGGAAAAAGAGAGGAAAAGGGGAAGAGAGAGAGAGAAAGATATCACCACCCGTGGATCCAGCGGCGTCCCGTTGGTCCTCTTCTTTTGGGAGTCCTTGCGGCGGGGCGGGGGGGCAGAGGGGGGAAGCTCCCGTCTGGTTCCGCTGACTCTGCTCGAGTTCTTCAGTCGTCGCAAGCAAGCCCCCCCATTCACACAGTCTGCAGTTTTTATAGGTTCTTGCCCGGCCTCTGGGAGGTGCTTCCTCGCTTCCCATGCAGATTAACCGTCATGCGCAGTCCGCCCTCTCGGAACCTTCCAGAAATGGGCTGGGGTATCTGGGGGTCTCCTGCTCATGCGCAGATGGCAAATGAGTACGTGCGGTTCGTGCCCTAGAGACGCCCTTCTGCCCTTTTCGCACCCTTTTTACCCCGTGCAGGTGCACGAGGTTGTTTACTTCGCAGATGGCTCCCGGGGGCGCCAGCGCGGCATTGCCCGACACACCTTGGCAGCGGCAGCTTTGCAGCAGCAGCAGCAATGTCAAGACAAAACCGCATTTAGTACCGGTCCTCTACACCACCCCGTGTCTCAACATTGCAGCTTGGCAGCAGGAGAGAGAGAGAGAGAAAGAAAGCAAGCAAGCAAGCAAGGAAAGGAGAGAGAATTAGGGACGGGGGGGAAGTCGTGGGAACAACATGGGTTTGGGTAAAAAATAAAGTGCTTAACAGTGATTAAACAGAGGTCTTGCTCAATGCAAGCTTATTCTTTAACAACTTCAACAACATTTAACTTTACAAAACAGACATCAAAACTGAGTTAATGAGGTAGGATTGTTACAATAGGCATAAAACAGCTGGCAAATGCGCCGTGGATGTCAATATGCAATTTCCTCCTTCAGGAGAAACTGGGAAATGATGGGTACTGTGGTTGGCCACGGCCAATGGATGGCACGGATTTTCTTTATGCCGTCCGGCAAGGTGGTAGGAACAAATTGCATATTTGACACAACATGTCCGATTAATTGAACAAAGCAAGGAATTATACAAGAACATTAAGGCGGCAACTGCACCTAACAAATACAATATTAACTGTTTCACCCACGGTGCCCCCAGTAACCAGGACTACAAATCGCCACTCCAGCCATTCCAGGTTTGGACGAGGACGTGGGCTATTTTTCTGATATCTTTGGTTAACTGGAGAACTACTTCGCCTACATCATCTATTTCCAAACAACAGTTAGGAATATTTAATTTCCCACACACTTCTCCCTCTTCAGCTAACAGGTAATCTAAAAACCATGTGGTGCTGAAGGATTGCCGTGCGCATCTGTTGGGATTGCCAAGTTAGAAGATCTATCGTGTCAGCGGTTTTGTTGGTAATAATTTCTAGAGCCGCTTGTAGTCTGATTATTTCCCCATTTTTGCGTCCCGCCCAAATTTCCCTTAATGGATCGCGTCTTACAGGCAACACTTCTGTCTCCAAGGTTATCATATACCTTTATGCCTAACCGAGGTCCACTTGCTTCTGGCAAAAGGAAAAACAAAGGTCTGATAATCCCTATATAACAAATTCCCAACCACCCCGTGGGTAAAAATGTATATGCTGTGTGCCTGCATATCCAGTAATGCCCCTTCTTAGCTCCAATGCCCTGAGCAAATGGCCCGTTTATCCCTGGTGGGAATTGAAAGTAAGTTGCACCTCTGTGGCCCAGAGGGCTGAAGAAGGTGGTTGCCCCATCACCTATTTGGCCGGTACAATACCAAGCCCCAGAAGTGTATTCTGGTGGTAGGTTTGCCATAGCACATATAAGCACATTAAGACAAGAAGTATCTTTCCAACACAGGTTAAGAATGCCATTCTTGGCTGTTGTGTTTTCAACAATAAAGCTAATTATGATCGCAGCACACAATTACAAAAAATGATAAAAATAACTGTTATAACTACCACAGGTAGTATCGTTGAGGACACTCAAGCTCAACATAAGACAAGTCTTCTTCCCCAGTGCCCTCTTCCTTTTACATTGTTGACCTAAAAGGAAGGGAGGATCCACCTGGCATGGATTCTATGATCTTTCCCATGGGCATCAGTAGCTACCCATGCATACAGATTTTTTGAAGCTTTTAGTACTAGAGGTATTTGTCCCACAGTGGGTAAGTCCACTAGAACCGGTTGTCCCGGGTAATACAAGGGATTCCTCGGTTTCTTATTCTCCCCAGTCCCAGGTAAGAGGGATGGAGGATTAGGGCAAAAAGCAGCGAGTCTGGGGCAGCCATTTACTCCCCATCGTCCATTGACTTTAGTTACTGCATCAGATATTCGTCGCGCCCATCCGGGAATGTGCGGTCTCAGGGTTCGTTTTAAGAGTCCTGGGGTGCAGACGGGGTCTTGGGATAAGGGAGGAGGAACTTTGGGGTTTGAGGAAGATGGGGTTCCCCTTATCCTGTCCCAACTTCTTACCAAACCTTCCAGGTTGGGAGTTGGTAACCTATCCATGACTTCTCTGGGAATTCCCTTTGAAATGCCTTCTGCCCATAATAATTGTCTCCTGCTATCCAACACCCGTACCGGTTTCCCAGGATGTGGGTGTTGCAGTGATTTATATTGCCTCCCACTTTCCTCAACTCTTCTTATTTCTGCTTTATGCTTTGTTTCCCCCTGGCCAGTGAATCCCATACGCCTTCCGTAATTAATTAGCTCCTGTGCCACCTCCCCCCAAGTCATGTTGGGGGGGCCTCCCCTTCGTCTCAGTCGGGGAGTTCGTAATCGGTCTTGCAGCTGAACAGCATATAGTTTTAAAGCATCAGGAAGTCCCCTGATCAGAGGATGTGACCTCTCGGGGTCTGCCACACACTGCATGGGGGAGGGCTGCTGCAGAAGCAGCAAACGGTCATGCATCAATTGGAGGCAAGCAGTTTTCTGCACGCTTTCCAGAATGTGGCCCGCTGTGGGTGTTTTAATAGAAAAAGGGTCTCCTCTTTCCATTGGGTGTAATCCTCCTGCCCAGTAGGCTACCCTCTGGGTCAAGGACCATGGTTCCCTGTTATCATTTGTGGTTAGAAAGACTCTGGGTCCCCAATATCCTCTAGCTTCATCTTCGCTCAGCAGAATGCGATCCCCCCCGGTGAGGGAGACTCTCCACACATACTCAGTTTCAGTTTCCCGGGAGCCCCGGGAGTATTTTTCCGAAGTCCTGAGGGGAATAGGGGATCATACGCGTGGTACGTCGTTGAATACCCCCCTGACCATTGTCAGTGGTTTCCGTTTTAATCAAGGGTCTCATTACTACGTTCCCATCTCCAGGATAAAAGGAGTTCCTGCTGTCTTCTAATTCTTTAATTGGATATATGGATTTTAGATCAGATGCCTGTTTTCCGTCTAGTTCGGCCACATTCGAGAATCCCGGTTCACTATCATCAACCCCCCGCCTGTTTTCTTCCAATTCAGACCGCAGGATTCTCTCTCGGTCTAGTGAGTCTGATAAGATTATGTGAAGCCGCTGAGTAAGGTTGCGCTCCGCAGTGAGTTGACTTTGCAAGTTTCTTACCTGTTCTTGCAAAGACTCAACTGTCTCTTTGGCTCGACTCCGGGAGTCTTGCAAGAACTCGATTGTCTCTTTGGCTTGACTCTGGGAGTTTCTTATGTGTTCTCCCAAGGACTCAATGGTCTTTTTATCACCTTGCCTCCCCCACCGGGCAGCAATTAGTGCCGCCCCTAAAACACCACAAACTGTTGCCTGAGCCATGCCAAGAGAGAGCAGGGCTTTATAGCCCTTCAGATTCTCAAAAGAGGATTATCCTTCATTGTCAGATCCTCTGTACTACAAATTATTCACAAGCACAGCACACTGTCACGGGCCTGCCACTGCCATAAAGGGCACGGAGGCTGCTGTGACCTCACAAGCACAGCCAGCAGCCAGGGGCCTGCCATTGGCCTGTGAAGCACTGAGGCTGCAGTGACCTCACAAATACAGCGAGGAGCAAGAGGCCTGCCATTGCCCTATAAGGTACAGAGACAAATGTGACCTCAAAAGGCAGCCAGCAGACAGAGGCCTGCCACGGGCCTATCAGGAAATAGGACTGCTGTGACCTTACAAGCACAGCCAGCAGCTATGGGCCTGCCACTGTGCTATGAGGCACTGAGGCTGCTATGACCTCAACAAGCACAGTCAGCAGCCAGGGGCCTGCTGCTGGCCTCTCAGGCTGTAGGAGTGTTGTGACCTGACAAGCACAGCCAGCAGCTTTGGGCCTGCCACTGGCCTATAGGGTACAGAGGCTGATGTGACCTCACAAGCACAGCCAGCAGCCATTGGCCTGCCACTGTCCAAACAGGCACTGAGGCTGCTTTGACCTAACCAGCACACCAAGCAGCCATTGGCCTCCCTCTGGCCTACAGGAAAAGGAGGCTGCTGTGACCTCACAAGCACAGCCAGCAGCCAGGGGCCTCCCACTGCACTATAAGGTACAGAGACAAATGTGACCTCAAAAGGCAGCCAGCAGACAGAGGCCTGCCACGGGCCTATCAGGAAATAGGACTGCTGTGACCTTACAAGCACAGCCAGCAGCTATGGGCCTGCCACTGGCTTATGATGCATGGAGGCTGCTGTGACCTCAAAAGCACACCAAGCAGCCATTGGCCGCCCATGGGCCTGTCAGGCACTGAGGCTGCTGTGACCTCACAAGCACAGCCAGCAGCTATGGGCCTGCCACTGGCCTATACAGCACTGAGGCTGCTGTGACCTCACAACCACAGTCAGCAGCCAGGGGCCTGCTGCTGGCCTATCAGGCTGTAGGAGTGTTGTGACCTGACAAGCACAGCCAGCAGCTATGGGCCTGCCTCTGGCCTACAGGAAAAGGAGGCTGCTGTGACCTCACAAGCACAGCGAGTAGCCAGGGGCCTCCCACTGCCCTATAAGGTACAGAGACAAATGTGACCTCAAAAGGCAGCCAGCAGACAGAGGCCTGCCACAGGCTTATCAGGCAATAGGACTGCTGTGATGTTACAAGCACAGCCAGCAGCTGTGGGTCTGCCACTGGCTATCAGGCACTCAGACTGCTGTGAGCTCACAAGCACAGCAAACAGCCATGAGCCTGCCACTGCCCTATAGGGCACAGAGGCTGCTGTGACCTCACGAGCACAGCCAGCAGCCAGGAGCCTGCCACTGGCCTGTGAAGCACTGAGACAAATGTGACCTCACAAGCACAGCAAACAGCCTTGGGCATCCCACTGGCATATCAGTCAATGGGACTGCTGTGACCTCACAAGCACAGCCAGCAGCCATGAGCCTGACACTGGCCTCGGAGGCACTGAGGCTGCTGTGACCTCACAAGCACAGCCAGCAGGCACTGGCCTGCCCCTCGTATATCAGGCACTGAGGCTGCTGCTGTTGTCCGAAAAGCGGATTCGTTGCCCGGTGTGCAATAAGCCAATAATTACACACTCAGGAGAGACATTTGCTTATTTATTTCAGAGTTGCACAAGCCTGGGTGCTCGGTCGTTTCCCACAAATCAAGCACACCCCCCCCCCCCCCAACTTTTCAAGTAGCATTTATACAAACAAATTGCCAGATTTGCAATTTTCCCTTTTACACTGATTGGTTAGTGATTTCTTCATTCCCCGGGTCCCACCCCTGTCTCCCAAGGTCCTGATGAGGGGAGATCAATTAACACTGCCCCAGCAGGGACAGTAGGTGTTATCTCCCAAAGTCCTGACAAGGGGGAGATAGTCCAGACCCCTTAATTAACATTGTTTCAGCAGTGAGAGGAGGTTTTGCTTCCCAAGGTCCTGGTGCCCAAGCAGGCCTTATTTCAAAGCCTTGACATCCTCCCTTTCGGAGTGTGGGGCACAGGAATGCAAACTGCTTGTAACTCCCTTATCTTTCCAGCCTGCACCAGCTCTGGGGCCCTTTCTTACTGAACTAGGAGTGCGGCCTAAGGCTTCAGCAAATTTAGCTACTCATGAAGCAAGTTTTATCTAAGTGGCTACCTCTAGACCACTTCAGACTTAATGTTAGAAGTTATCCTAATCTACCTAGTTCACGCATTCCTTCTGAGCTTCCCAGGGTTGTCTTGTAACAATTCCCCCCTTTGAGACTTATATGATCATTTTCATATTAGTCTCACTCTTTTAAAATCTTTCCCATATTAATTTTGTACAACATCTACAAATGCATTGAATCACTACATAAACGCATACAAAAACTACTAACACCATTCCCAAAATTGTTAAACACTTTTTAACCCATGAGCTCACGTCAGGGAACCAGGAAGTCAACCATTTCCATGTTTCTTCAAATCCAAAAGAGGTATCCTCTTTCTGAACCCCATGTAAGATTTCAGTCTGCTTCCAGATTTCATTTAGATCGGTAGAAATTCTCCCGCTTTGATCCACATATACACAGCAACTAGTATTTATTACTGTACATACTCCTCCCTGAGATGCCAATAACATCTCTAGAGCCATCCTGTTTTGGGTAGTTATTTTAGCAATTTCTGAAACCTCCTCTTGTAAAGCTGCAGTGGCATCAGAGGTTTTATTCCCTATTTTTTTCAATAACTGCTGAAATATTTACTATTGCTTTTTCAAGTTCACTCACTCCCAGTTGTGGAAACAGCCACCTTACGAATGACTGCAACCTAGTAGGTCGATCTATTAAAGGATTATTGACCCTCTTTTGTCTCCTTATGAATGTTCTTAGCCAGGATTTTTGGTATTTATTACTCAATTCTTTTCTTATAGTAACATTAGGGATTATTGCCCCTAAAGTACATGTCCCTGACCAATTAGGAGGTAGCACTTTTCGTGCCTTGTTTCCACACAACCAATACCATCCACTACCTTTTGGAACACGCCACCCATTTAGTTCCTTACTTGGCCACTTATAACCTATTCAGGTATCCGAGAGCAATCTTTATAACCTCCTACCTTAATGGCTCCAGTACAGTTGATCGGTTGCTTTCCATAAAGTATAGTTTTCTCCCACCATTTATTACTATTATTACATCTTTGGATACATTGATAATAATCTCCTGTCACACTCTGGACTTCCCATTCCTGTTTGGTTGTTTCATAGGCACTCCAATTAGTGGGAAGCCCTTGTTGGAAAGTTCAGGGAAGTGGGTACACACCCAGCAATCCCTCTGGTTAACTATCTTCATAGATTTCGTAATTACTTCCAAATGGAGATTGTAACTCCAAAATCCTTCCTGATTCCCTTTAATTGTTTGGCTCAGGTAACCTAGAAAAACTAACCACCACATTTCTCCCCTGGTTGTTAAGGAGAACATCATTTTTACACAGATACCGTAACAACAATATTAACCCTATTCCTAACAAACAGATTAAAGCATTTTTTCCCTGAATACAATCTAAATTTAAAACCGATTCGCTTCTAATACATCTCATATATCTTTATATATTTTTAACTTTAGAGGTTGAACTTGTTCAGCTTTCCACGTCTCTCGAGGTACTGCTTTCACTCGGGTGTAATCTAAAAGTATAACTGGATGTACCTACGGAGAGAAGAACCTTTGCCATAGACAAGAGATAATCACTTAAAATTTGATCACCCTTAACGTGCATTTGAATTTCATTTCCAGTTAAATTTACAGTGTAAGGTTTGCCATACAGAATCTCAAATGGACTAACTTTCTCCCTAACCCTTGGGGTTATTCTGGTTCTTAATAATGCCAGAGGTAAAACATCAGTCCATTTCATCTGAGTCTCCTGACACAATTTTCCTACCTGTCTCTTAATTGTTTGATTCATTCTTTCCACTTTTCCACTGGATTGTGGCCTCCAGGGGGTATGTAAGTCCCATTTAATTTGTAGTATTTTTGAGATTTGTTGTACTATTTCTGCTATAAAATGAGGTCCCCTATCTGAAGAAAACCCTTCTGGTACCCTAAATCTTGGTATGATTTCTTTTAATAACATTTTCACTACCTCCCCTGCTTTAGCGGTACGACACGGGAAAGCCTCAGGCCATCCTGAAAAGGTGTCAACAATTACCAACAAATATTTATATCCATTACATCTTGGTAATTCAGAAAAATCAATTTGCCAGTAATCCCCAGGCATGAAGCCCCTTTTTACTTCCCCTGGGGGGGGCTTCTTCTGAATCCTGGGATTATTTCTAAGACAGATTTCACATTTTTGTGTAATACCCTTTGCAATTATTAACATACTAACTCCCACAGCAAATCTTTTAACTGTTTCAACCAATGCCTCAGCTCCCATGTGGGTACTACCATGTATTTGCTTCATCAGCTTCTTCATTATCGGCAAAGTTACCACACACTGTCCAGTAGATGTCACCCACCATCCTTCAGGAGTTTTTATGCATTTCAGTATTTCTGCTAATTTATTTTCTTTTTCAGTGTATACTGGAATTTCCATTTTTAACAGTCTCTCTGGAACTAATGCTGCCACTGACATGGATAATGCTGCCCTTTTTGCAGCCTCATCGGCCTGTTACGGAAATTAGGCTTGTCGGCCACCATAACAGGGCTCGACCCTAGGTTCCCCCAAGTAAAGTTCAGAGCCAAATCAAAACAAAGTAAATTTTAATCACACGCGTGCCGTAATTACAGCTCGAGCTGGGTGCCTCCGAAGAGGGACCCTAACATAAACAAATCCTGGGTAATTATAGTCTTTTCGACTTCCATTTCCCACCCCTCACGCGATAGTTAGCCCAATAGTAATTTTTTGGTCTGGGGTCTCCTGCTCCTCATTGGGTCTCATCGTCTTTCTGAGGCAAGCTGGTTTTCTCCTTATTCTTGTTTTTTTGCAGTCTCTGATGACGGTTGTACTTCTGTTTTTGTTGGGTCTGGCGGTTGCCTCCCAAGGTCTTATTTTCCCCCATTGTTTTGGCGTCTTCCCTCTCGGAGTCGGTGACACAGGTGCGCAGACTGCGTGTGGCTCCCTTATCTTCCCAGCCTGAACGAGCTCTGAGGCACTATTTTTTATTAAACTAAGTAAAAATTCGTTACTTTTCCCACGCACGGCCTAAGGCTTCAGCAAATCTAGCCACTCATGCTAAGCAAGTTTTATATAAGTTGTGCTAAGCAGCCATTTCTAGACAGTTTCAATTCACTATTCTTTAACAGTTTCCCCCCTTTGTTTTTATGAAGCATCCCTGCTAATATTTTAAACAGAGTTCTTGAAGTCTTTCGAGGCATACTATCACTTTCCATACTCTTATATATAATATGATCGTAAGCAATAGGCATAACACAGTTAAACTGAACACAACTACTACCGGGTGCAATACATGATTATAAATCCCTGTTGTGGTTGGTGACCACCCTAGAAGAGTTTCCCAGCCATGATGTTCTCCGTCCCTTTTTACCCTTTCTAAGATATGATGTATCTCTTTTGCATCATGGTGAACAGTGATTAGAGTTTTCTGTCCACTGTTCCGGATGCGCTCTAGCAGTCGATGCAAATCATCATGTTGCAGTAGTTTCCTTACCAGGGTGAGATTCATCCCAATGGGAGTAGGTAGTAAATTTTGAATTAATGTATAATTAGATTGTAACAATTGATAAGACGTGATAGGAGCTGAATAATTGAAATCACATCCCATGATTTTGGTAAAGCTACAAATACAAATATTTCAATGATTACTCATATCTACTACAATGCCATCTATAACTATAAGACTACAAAAGGTTCTCATACATACACACCCTCTCCCAATATATACAAGTATAGTTGCAGGTGTTTCATCAGGGTGTATTTCAAAGTGACAAACATTTTGCTCAGTGTCAAGACAAATGTCTTGGGCTTTGATGGTATTACTTTCACAAATAAACCCTTGCTGTTCCTGTACAATACATGCGCTAACGTCCACAGTTTGCCATTTATTTCCATTTCGTTGGGCCCATACTCTGTGTTCCAATGGATAGAGTATAGCTCCATTGTGATTTAATCCTAACGCAATGATTGGATATATTGTATATGTTGGAGCATTACGTATTGTTGAAACAAAGGCTGTGGCCTTAGTGTTGATAGGATCATAAGTAAAATTGACCAGATACCACCAGGATTGGAATTCCTTTTCAAATTCGGTCACATTATCCCAAATTACCTTTCGAATTTCAGTGGGTAAAGTGCCTTCTTCCCCTCCCTTATAATCGCTGCTGCCATAGATTGCATCCACAGTTGAGCTTGGATGCAACTGAGGGCCAGGGAAATATTAATTTGGGCTTCCCCAAGTGCATCCACTATCAAGTGGTGATCTTTTTCATTCATTTTTTCCCACTGAGGTAATATCTCGGATGAAAGCCATTGGTTAGTTCCTAATGCTAATAGAGAAGACCTCAATGGATGTTTTAATCTGTATAAGTCACTTGTTGTTGTGCTCAGTTTATTTACGAGTACTTCAGCATCTATACTGTTTAGGACTCCCAATCCTGTTCCTATGATACCGGTCACATCTCTGCTTGTTCATTTTGGAGAGGTGAGGGTTCGCCTATGTAACCACGCCGTCCATCCCACATAGGACGTACCTAAGAATGGTGAACAGGTCGGTTTGATTGTAGAGATATAATTTGCATTAATAGCTCTACTCGTTTGAGAGACCATGATGGATTAAATAACACTCGTTGTTGGCCTGTATTTCTAATCACATACGGTCCAATTTCAAAGATTTGTGGGGATAAGGTTTTCTTACTCTTCACGGTAACAGAGTTATTTATATTGGTGGAAATAATTGTAGTCAGGGTAGGTATTGCTGTACTGGGCTCAATAATGTCTATTTTAAATTTAAATGACAGTCCCACATTGTGGTGAGCCCACAGGCAAACTATAACAACAGGTTGTTCTAAGGTAAAATTGTACCAACAATCCAGTTTTTCAGTGGCACAAATTTTCCTTTCTTTTTCATTTGATTTGATTTTAGTGAGAGAGATTTGAGTTGCCTTCTCATGGGTGGACCCGTTGATCACTCGACACCCTATCTTTATTTCCTTTCCTGTCCTTCCCAGGAGTTGGGGAAGTTGGTTAGTATTATCCCAGTTCCATTCATTTTCTGAGTATACTTCAGTTCCATGCATGAGCAGGGTTGAGAGGTTTAAGTTTTTATCAGAACTTAATCTCATACTTCCGGTATACTTAACACGGGCCTGGGACCATGGCCACTCTAAGGTTCTTTGACCACAGGTTACAGAAAGTAGCATCAAGCTTTACGTGGTTGTTTTCACTGTTCTGCTGCAACCTCTGCTGTGTTTGCTTCTTGGACTGTCACTCGTTTCACGTGAGAGTGGTGAATCCAATTCTCTTTTCCTAGAATTTTAACAGCGCAGTAAGAACTTAACAATACAGTATAGGGTCCTTCCCATTTTGGTTCTAGTTTTGTTTTTCGCGAGAATACCTTTATCAACACTTTATCTCCAGGCTGTATAGCATGTGCCTGAATGTCTGATGGCACCGGCTGAAACCACTGAGCCTGATTTTGCAAGGCCTTAAACCGTTCTTGTAAGGCTAGTACCTATTGTGTATAATACATATATATATATAATAAATTGTGTATATATTGTAATAGGCTGGTCTTAGCAGGGATATAAGTCCCTGGTATCGCTAAATGTCTCCCAAAAAGAATTTCTGCTGGTGGTAGTCCTATGGGTTGCCGTGGAGAATTTCGAACATCCCACAGAGCTAAGTTTAATGCCTCTGGCCATTTTAGGCTAGCATGTGTGCATATTCTTGCTATTTTCTCTTTTAATGTTCTATTCATTCTTTCTACTTGTCCTGAAGATTGTGGGTGATAAGGAGCATGTAGGTTTCTTTTTATTCCTAACGATTTACATAACTGATTGATTATGCTTGCTGTAAAATGGGCACCCCTGTCTGAATCAATGGCTTCTGGGACCCCATACCTGGGTATGATTTCCTTCAGTAAGGCTTTTACCATTCCCCCTGTGTCAGCCTTTCTTGTTGGAAAAGCTTCTACCCAGCCTGATAACTGATCTATTATCACTAACAAGTGTTTCTATCCATAGACAGATGGCATATCTGCATAAGCTATTTGCAGCTTCTGGAAAGGGAAGTAAGCCCATGGTCGTCCCCCCCAAATCTGAGCTTGGCTTGTTATTTGAAAACTTCTGGCAGGTCGGGCAGCTATTTGTTATTCTTCTAGCAGCTGCATAGATTCCTGGAGCAGCCCATACTTTCTGTACCTGTTTAGCTATTCCCTCGGCTCCCCCATGAGCTTTATCGTGAAACCACCTAGCTATAGTAATTAAATATTTTTTTGGTAGAATTGGTTTTTCCCCAATTGTCCATATTCCATCACCATTTTGTTTTGCTTCCCACTGTTCCCATTGTTTTTTCTCTTCCACTGAGCAGTCTTTTTCATACATAGTTTTGGGGTCTATTAAGTTTGGCCACTCACTCTGGTCCATCCTTGGAACTGCCCCCATACATTCTCTCAGAGGTTGTTGAGCTGCAGCCCTCGCAGCAGCGTTGGCTAGAGCATTTCCTCTGCTAATTTCTGTAGTGTCTTTAGTATGGGCTGGGCAGTGTATTACCGCAATTTCTTTGGGCAGTTGAACTGCTTCCAGCAAATTACGTATTTCTTCTCCATTAGCTAATTTCTTTCCTGATGACGGCAAGAATCCTCGTTCTTTCCATAACATCCCTGTTGCATGACACACTCCAAATGCATATTTAGAGTCGGTATAGATATTTACCCGCAAGCTCTTACCTATTTTTTGCTGCTTGGGTCAATGCTATTAATTCTGCTCCTTGAGCACTTACTGATGGAGACAAAGGATTGGCCTCGAGCACCTCAAAGACGTTAGTGACAGCATAGCCGGAGTGACGTCTTCCGTCCAAATAATAGGATGACCCATCTGTAAACAGAACTAAGTCCGGGTTCTCCAAAGGTTCATCTTTAAGGTCCTCCCGGGGCTTGCTCGAGCTGACGACCACCTGCTCACAGGAATGATGTGGCTCTCCGTCCTCCGGTTGAGGCAATAGCGTTGCTGGATTCAAAATATTGCATCTTTTGAAAGTCACATTATCTGCATGCAGTATTATCAGTTCATAGCGGTCAGCTCTCTGTGGGGATAGTGCTTGAGTCGCATATTGCTTCATTAACAGTTCTACTTCATGTGGCACATACACAGTCAATGAATGACCCAAAACCACAGGTCGTGTTTTTTTCAGTAAGAGCTGCAGTAGCTGCTGTTGCTCTGATGCGTCCTGGAGTGCCTTTAGCTACCTCATCTAGTTGCGTGGAGTAATAGGCCACTGGTCTACGGTGAGGGCCTAGTTTTTGGGTGAGTACCCCACTTGCTACTCCCTGTCGCTCATGGACAAATAATTCAAATAGTTTGCTATAATCTGGTAACCCGAGAGCAGGGGCTGAAACCAACGCTTTTTTCACAGATGTAAAAGCTTTCTCCCTTTCCCTGGGGCCTTGGGCCCCAGGCCAAAGGCTCTATCTCCTCCTTTTTTGTTGCCTGTACCTGAGGCTTAGTAAGTTCTGCTAACCCCGGAATCCACGGTCGGCAGAATCCTACAGCTCCTAAAAATCCCCTAAGCTGTTTTTTTGTTACAGTACGAGGCATATCAAGAATTGTCTTTACTCGTTCTGGATCAACTAACCTGTGTCCTTCTCTTAAGATAAAACCCAAATATTTTACCTCTCTTTGACACAGCTGGAGTTTAGACAGAGATGCTCGATGCCCTTTTTCTGCAAGAGCGTTACACAGAGAAACAGTATCTTTCAAACATGTCTCATAATCTTTACTTGCTAATAACAAATCATCTACATATTGTATTAATACAGAATGTCCTGGAAGTTCGATATCTGAGAGGTCATTTTTAAGTATACGCGAAAAAACAGTCGGAGACCCAGTAAATCCCTGTGGCAGCCTTGTCCAAGTTAATTGTTGTCCCTTCCAAGTGAAAGCAAAGAGATCTTGGCTATCTTCAGCTATCGGTATACTAAAAAAGGCTGCTGTTAGGTCAATCACAGTAAAATAAGTTGCCCAGTGGGGTATCTGTAGTAAAATGGTTGATGGGTCGGGGACTACTGGATGTGGAGCAACTACATGTTGGTTTATAGCCCTTAAGTCTTGTACAAAGCGATACTCTGGATCACCATCAGCATCTTGCCTGTTCTTTTTAACTGGCAGAATTGGGGTGTTATATGGGGATTCACAGACTCTAAGGATACCCATTTTCAGATAATGATCAGTTTGTTTTTGGATACTCTTCTCTCTTCCTTTGGGATAGGATATTGTTTAACTGCAGGAGGCAATCCCCCCTTTGTTTTTATCGAGACTGGACTGGCTGATTTCAGTAGTCCCACATCCATTCCTGAAGAGCTCCATAATTTTTTAGAAACTGATTCTAAACCTGTTGGAATTTGCAGATTAGTTGACTCTGGTTCTGGTGTCTTAGCCAGAACACATGAACCCATAATTATTAGCTTTATCCCTTCCGGCTGTAAGCAGATCTGAGTATCCAAGGCTTGCAGGAGATCTCTCCCCAAAAGGCATATAGGTGCGTCTGTGGAAATTATAAAACGTCCCCACACTGTTGTACCCCCAATAGTGAGTAATAAGGGCTTAGATAACATTCATTCGCCCTTTCCCATCACTCCTTGCATCACTATTTTATCTGATGATTTGCATCCTTTAGGCTCAAAATTTAAAAGGGAAAGGGTGGCTCCAGTATCCACTAGAAAGGGAACTTCTAAACCTTCAGTATTGCCATTACGTGACCCTCAAAATCCAAAACTACATCCCATAAATTTACTCCAATTTCCACAGTATTTTCTGAGTCTCCTGTTTCCTCTCATTGTGGATTGACTGGGAATCGCCTGGTCTCCTCCTTAGTGTTTGATTGTCTCATGCCAGTTCCTCTGTTCCTAACTACACGGGGCCTCACTGGGCACTCCTGCTGCCAGTGTCCTTGTTCCCCACAATAATAACAAACATCATTAACTCCTGACTGTACAGCATGTTCGCTTTGACTCCATCTCTCCTGGCTCTTTCACCTCCCCTCCCCCTGGGTCCTCTAAATCCATCTCTTAACACAGCTGCTAACACACTAACTTCCTCTTTTTTTTGCTGTCTCTTTTCTTTTGCCCTCTCCTTCTCTCGACTATTATACACAAATGTGGCTAAACGTATTATTTCATCCATTCGCTTTCCTGGCCAGTCAGGAACATGTTTGGAAAACTACTTTCTAATGTCCGGGGCTGCTTGGTCTACAAATGTGGAAAACATTAGCGGCCTGTTAGCCTCGGCTTCTGGGTCTAGTCCTCCCCCATACGTTCTGACTTGCTTAATTAGCCTAGCAAAGTAAGCCAAGGGGTGTTCCTCTGCCTGTTGCTGACACTCCCTTACTTGCAGTCTTTTGTCCTGCCAAACGTATAGCTTCTTCTAAGCCCTCTCTGGCTAATTGCAACTGCCTGTAATCTGCATCTAC
Organism: Dromaius novaehollandiae; assembly: GCF_036370855.1. Classification (NCBI taxonomy): domain Eukaryota; kingdom Metazoa; phylum Chordata; class Aves; order Casuariiformes; family Dromaiidae; genus Dromaius; species Dromaius novaehollandiae. The sequence goes on along the minus strand of NW_026991301.1, from coordinate 1,163,783 downwards.
ATTATGATTCCATCCGGGGTCCACAGCTGGCCAGGCTGTTTGAGCAGCCCCAACACCCCTCTCTGCTGCCCAACGGCGGTTTGCATCCAAAATTGAGCACCTTTCATCTGGAGTGAACACAGATTCAAGGAGCGTTTGTACATCTCCCCAGGTAGGGTCATACGCCCCCACAATTCCCCTTAATTGGGCACTTTTCTCTCGCTCCCTGGGAACCGCAGTCACACCACCCGAGTCTTTAACTGCTAGGACTACTGTCCCTTGGCAGCGGGCAGCTTTTCAGCCGATGGGTGCCCCAATCGGTTCCCAGGCTACACGCACTCACACACACACACACACACACACAAACACACAGTGCTGTTTACACTCACACCAGTCACGGTGACTCTAGATTTCGGTCTTACAGTTTTGCAGTGCGCCTTATGCTGATCAGGCTGCGCACCCCTCCTCCAGCCAGACCGAGCTGGGACTTAGACCCACTCTAACCCTGGGGATGGGACTCACGCCCGTCCCCCTGGTACGCCTTATGGTGGCCAGTCCTCATACCCCCTTCAGTGCACTGTTACCAGACCAGAATTTAGAATTTAGGCGGGAGTTTAAGACTCACCTTCTCGGTGCCTCTCGTTGCCAAAGATCCCAGGTGAACTCACCCGATGGTGCCAGATGATCGTTTGGAGATGAGAAGCCCGACAGTCGTCGCCTAGGGTCCCATCTGGGGTGCCAAACTACTATGGAAAATAGGCTTGTCGGCCACCATAACAGGGCTCGACCCTAGGTTCCCGCAGAAAAGTTCAGAGTCAAATCAAAACAAATTAGATAATTTTAATAATGCGCATGCCGTAATTACAGCTCGAGCTGGGTGCCTCCGAAGAGGGACCCCAACATAAACAAATTCTGGGTAATTATAGTCTTTTCGACTTCCATTTCCCACCCTCACGTGATAGTTAGACCAATAGTAATGTTTTGGTCTGGGGTCTCCTGCTCCTCATTGGGTCTCATCGTCTTTCTGAGGCAAGCTGGTTTTCTCCTTATTCTTGTTTGGCTGCTGGCTGTACTTGTGATGTCACGGAAGTACCAGTGCCTGATAGGCCAGTGACAGCTCCACGCCTGCTGGCTGCGTTATGAGGTCACGTTTGTCTCGGGGCCTCATAGGGCAGTTGGAAGCCCATGCCTGCTGGCTGTGCTTGTGAGGTCACAGCAGTCCTGTTGCCTGATAGGCCAGTTCGAGGCCAATGACTGCTGGGTGGGCTTATGAGGTCAGAGAAGCCTCAGTGCCCTATAGGGCAGTGGCAGGCCCATAGCTGCTACCTGGGCTTGTGAGGTCACAGCAGCCTCCATGCCCTTGAGGGCAGTGGCAGGCCCCTGACTGTTTATTGTGCTTCTGAGTTGACAGCAGCGCCAGCACCTGACTGGGCAGTTGGAGGCCAATGGCTGCTGCCTGTGCTTGTGAGGTCAAATCAGCCTCCGGGCTGTATAGGCTAGTGGCAGGCCCTTGGCTGTTGGCTGTGCTTGTGAGGTCACAGCAGCCTCAGTGCCCTATAGGGCAGTGGCAGGCCCCTAGCTGCTGGCTGTGCTTGGGAGGTCACAGCAGCCGCAGGGCTTCACAGGCCACTAGCAGGCCCCTGGCTACTCGCTGTGCTTGTGAGGTCACAACACTCCTACAGCCTGACAGTCCAGTGGCAGACCCACAGCTGCTGGCTTTGCTTGTGAGGTCACAGCAGCCTCAGTGTCTTATAGGGCAGTGGCAGGCCCCTGGCTGCTGGCTGTGCTTGTGAGGTCACAGCAGTCCTACAGCCTGACAGTCCAGTGGCAGGCACGCAGCTGCTGGCTTTGCTTGTGAGGTCACAGCAGCCTCAGTGTCTTATAGGGCAGTGGCAGGCCCCTGGCTGCTGGCTGTGCTTGTGAGGTCAAATCAGCCTCCGTGCCCTTTCTGGCAGTGTCAGCCCCGTGACAGTGCACTCTGCTTGTGAGGTCAGAGCCTCATCGGGCAGTGGAAGGCCAATGGCTACTGGCTGTGCTTGTGAGGTCACAGCAGCCTCCTTTTCCTGTAGGCCAGAGGGAGGCCAATGGCTGCTTGGTGTGCTGGTTAGGTCAAAGCAGCCTCAGTGCCTGTTTGGACAGTGGCAGGCCCATAGCTGCTGGCTGTGCTTGTCAGGTCACAACACTCCTACAGCCTGAGAGGCCAGCAGCAGGCCCCTGGCTGCTGACTGTGCTTGTTGAGGTCATAGCAGCCTCAGTGCCTCATAGGCCAGTGGCAGGCCCGAAGCTGCTGGCTGTGCTTGTAAGGTCACAGCAGTCCTATTTCCTGATAGGCCCGTGGCAGGCCTCTGTCTGCTGGCTGCCTTTTGAGGTCACATTTGTCTTTGTACCTTATAGGGCAATGGCAGGCCTCTTGCTCCTCGCTGTATTTGTGAGGTCACTGCAGCCTCAGTGCTTCACAGGCCAATGGCAGGCCCCTGGCTGCTGGCTGTGCTTGTGAGGTCACAGCAGCCTCCGTGCCCTTTATGGCAGTGGCAGGCCCGTGACAGTGTGCTGTGCTTGTGAATAATTTGTAGTACAGAGGATCTGACAATGAAGGATAATCCTCTTTTGAGAATCTGAAGGGCTATAAAGCCCTGCTCTCTCTTGGCATGGCTCAGGCAACAGTTTGTGGTGTTTTAGGGGCGGCACTAATTGCTGCCCGGTGGGGGAGACAAGGTGATAAAAAGACCATTGAGTCCTTGGGAGAACACATAAGAAACTCCCAGAGTCAAGCCAAAGAGACAATCGAGTTCTTGCAAGACTCCCGGAGTCGAGCCAAAGAGACAGTTGAGTCTTTGCAAGAACAGGTAAGAAACTTGCAAAGTCAACTCACTGCGGAGCGCAACCATACTCAGCGGCTTCACATAATCTTATCGGACTCACTAGACCGAGAGAGAATCCTGCGGTCTGAATTGGAAGAAAACAGGCGGGGGGTTGATGATAGTGAACCGGGATTCTCGAATTTGGCCGAACTAGACGGAAAACAGGCATCTGATCTAAAATCCATATATCCAATTAAAGAATTAGAAGACAGCAGGAACTGCTTTTATCCTGGAGATGGGAACGTAGTAATGAGACCCTTGATTAAAACGGAAACCACTGACAATGGTCAGGGGGGTATTCAACGACGTACCATGCGTATGATCCCCTGTTCCCCTCAGGACTTCGGAAAAATACTCCCGGGGCTCCCGGGAAACTGAAACTGAGTATGTGTGGAGAGTCTCCCTCACCGGGGGGGGGATCGCATTCTGCTGAGCGAAGATGAAGCTAGAGGATATTGGGGACCCAGAGTCTTTCTAACCACAAATGATAACAGGGAACCATGGTCCTTGACCCAGAGGGTAGCCTACTGGGCAGGAGGATTAGACCAATGGAAAGAGGAGACCCTTTTTCTATTAAAACACCCACAGCGGGCCACATTCTGGAAAGCGTGCAGAAAACTGCTTGCCTCCAATTGATGCATGACCGTTTGCTGCTTCTGCAGCAGCCCTCCCCCATGCAGTGTGTGGCTGACCCCGAGAGGTTACATCCTCTGATCAGGGGACTTCCTGATGCTTTAAAACTATATGCTGTTCAGCTGCAAGACCGATTACGAACTCCCCGACCGAGACGAAGGGGAGGCCCCCCCGACATGACTTGGGGGGAGGTGGCACAGGAGCTAATTAATTACGGAAGGCGTATGGGATTCACTGGCCAGGGGGAAACAAAGCATAAAGCAGAAATAAGAAGAGTTGAGGAAAGTGGGAGGCAATATAAATCACTGCAACACCCACATCCTGGGAAACCGGTACGGGTGTTGGATAGCAGGAGACAATTATTATGGGCAGAAGGCATTTCAAAGGGAATTCCCAGAGAAGTCATGGATAGGTTACCAACTCCCAACCTGGAAGGTTTGGTAAGAAGTTGGGACAGGATAAGGGGAACCCCATCTTCCTCAAACCCCAAAGTTCCTCCTCTCTTATCCCAAGACCCCGTCTGCACCCCAGGACTCTTAAAACGAACCCTGAGACCGCACAATCCCGGATGGGCGCGACGAATATCTGATGCAGTAACTAAAGTCAATGGACGATGGGGAGTAAATGGCTGCCCCAGACTCGCTGCTTTTTGCCCTAATCCTCCATCCCTCTTACCTGGGACTGGGGAGAATAAGAAACCGAGGAATCCCTTGTATTACCCGGGACAACCGGTTCTAGTGGACTTACCCACTGTGGGACAAATACCTCTAGTACTAAAAGCTTCAAAAAATCTGTATGCATGGGTAGCTACTGATGCCCATGGGAAAGATCATAGAATCCATGCCAGGTGGATCCTCCCTTCCTTTTAGGTCAACAGTGTAAAAGGAAGAGGACACTGGGGAAGAAGACTTGTCTTATGTTGAGCTTGAGTGTCCTCAACGATACTACCTGTGGTAGTTATAACAGTTATTTTTATCATTTTTTGTAATTGTGTGCTGCGATCATAATTAGCTTTATTGTTGAAAACACAACAGCCAAGAATGGCATTCTTAACTTGTGTTGGAAAGATACTTCTTGTCTTAATGTGCTTATATGTGCTATGGCAAACCTACCACCAGAATACACTTCTGGGGCTTGGTATTGTACCGGCCAAATAGGTGATGGGGCAACCACCTTCTTCAGCCCTCTGGGCAACAGAGGTGCAACTTACTTTCAATTCCCACCAGGGATAAACGGGCCATTTGCTCAGGGCATTGGAGCTAAGAAGGGGCATTACTGGATATGCAGGCACACAGCATATACATTTTTACCCACGGGGTGGTTGGGAATTTGTTATATAGGGATTATCAGACCTTTGTTTTTCCTTTTGCCAGAAACAAGTGGACCTCGGTTAGGCATAAAGGTATATGATAACCTTGGAGACAGAAGTGTTGCCTGTAAGACGCGATCCATTAAGGGAAATTTGGGCGGGACGCAAAAATGGGGAAATAATCAGACTACAAGCGGCTCTAGAAATTATTACCAACAAAACCGCTGACACGATAGATCTTCTAACTTGGCAATCCCAACAGATGCGCACGGCAATCCTTCAGCACCACATGGTTTTTAGATTACCTGTTAGCTGAAGAGGGAGAAGTGTGTGGGAAATTAAATATTCCTAACTGTTGTTTGGAAATAGATGATGTAGGCGAAGTAGTTCTCCAGTTAACCAAAGATATCAGAAAAATAGCCCACGTCCCCGTCCAAACATGGAATGGCTGGAGTGGCAATTTGTAGTCCTGGTTACTGGGGGCACCGTGGGTGAAACAGTTAATATTGTATTTGTTAGGTGCAGTTGCCGCCTTAATGTTCTTGTATAATTCCTTGCTTTGTTCAATTAATCGGACATGTTGTGTCAAATATGCAATTTGTTCCTACCACCTTGCCGGACGGCATAAAGAAAATCCGTGCCATCCATTGGCCGTGGCCAACCACAGTACCCATCATTTCCCAGTTTCTCCTGAAGGAGGAAATTGCATATTGACATCCACAGCGCATTTGCCAGCTGTTTTATGCCTATTGTAACAATCCTACCTCATTAACTCAGTTTTGATGTCTGTTTTGTAAAGTTAAATGTTGTTGAAGTTGTTAAAGAATAAGCTTGCATTGAGCAAGACCTCTGTTTAATCACTGTTAAGCACTTTATTTTTTACCCAAACCCATGTTGTTCCCACGACTTCCCCCCCGTCCCTAATTCTCTCTCCTTTCCTTGCTTGCTTGCTTGCTTTCTTTCTCTCTCTCTCTCTCCTGCTGCCAAGCTGCAATGTTGAGACACGGGGTGGTGTAGAGGACCGGTACTAAATGCGGTTTTGTCTTGACATTGCTGCTGCTGCTGCAAAGCTGCCGCTGCCAAGGTGTGTCGGGCAATGCCGCGCTGGCGCCCCCGGGAGCCGTCTGCGAAGTAAACAACCTCGTGCACCTGCACGGGGTAAAAAGGGTGCGAAAAGGGCAGAAGGTCGTCTCTAGGGCACGAACCGCACGTACTCATTTGCCATCTGCGCATGAGCAGGAGACCCCCAGATACCCCAGCCCATTTCTGGAAGGTTCCGAGAGGGCGGACTGCGCATGACGGTTAATCTGCATGGGAAGCGAGGAAGCACCTCCCAGAGGCCGGGCAAGAACCTATAAAAACTGCAGACTGTGTGAATGGGGGGGCTTGCTTGCGACGACTGAAGAACTCGAGCAGAGTCAGCGGAACCAGACGGGAGCTTCCCCCCTCTGCCCCCCCGCCCCGCCGCAAGGACTCCCAAAAGAAGAGGACCAACGGGACGCCACTGGATCCACGGGTGGTGATATCTTTCTCTCTCTCTCTCTTCCCCTTTTCCTCTCTTTTTCCCTAAACGTGTGACGCGGGACATGTCTCGTTAGTTGATTCCATTTTGCCTTAATAAATCTTAAACTGGTTGGCTGGTGTCGTTTTCACCTTAATTGAGTGCAAGGGCATCACGAACTTGGTCGTTGGTCCTAAGGGGAGGGAGGTCGTCCTGAACGACTCCTTTCGGGCCGCGACACGTGTCTGATAGGTCACTGGCAGGCCCATAGCTGCTGGCTGTGCTTGTGAGGTCACAGCAGTCCTACAGCCTGATAGGCCAGTGGCAGACCCACAGCTGCTGGCTTTGCTTGTGAGGTCACAGCAGCCTCAGTGTCTTATAGGGCAGTGGCAGGCCCCTGTCTGCTGGCTGTGCTTGTGAGGTCACAGCAGCCTCAGTGCTTCACAGGCCAGTGGCAGGCACGTGGCTGCTGGCTGTGCTTTTCAGGTTACAGAAGCTTCAGTGCCAGGTATGCCAGTTCGAGGCCAATGACTGCTGGGTGAGCTTGTGAGGTCAGAGAAGCCTCAGTGCCCTATAGGGCAGTGGCAGGCCCATAGCTGCTACCTGGGCTTGTGAGGTCACAGCAGCCTCCATGCCCTTTAGGGCAGTGGCAGGCCCCTGACTATTTACTGTGCTTCTGAGTTGACAGCAGCGTCAGCGCCTCATCAGGCAGTTGGAGGCCAATGGCTGCTGGCTGTGCTTGTGAGGTCACAGCAGCCTCAGTGCTTCACAGGCCAGTGGCAGGCCCATAGCTGCTGGCTGTGCTTGTGAGGTCACAGCAGTCCTACAGCCTGATAGGCCAGTGGCAGACCCACAGCTGCTGGCTTTGCTTGTGAGGTCACAGCAGCCTCAGTGTCTTATAGGGCAGTGGCAGGCCCCTGTCTGCTGGCTGTGCTTGTGAGGTCACAGCAGCCTCAGTGCTTCACAGGCCAGTGGCAGGCACGTGGCTGCTGGCTGTGCTTTTCAGGTTACAGAAGCTTCAGTGCCAGGTATGCCAGTTCGAGGCCAATGGCTGCTGGCTGGGCTTGTGAGGTCACAGCAGCCTCAGTGCCTGACAGGCCCATGGGAGGCCAATGTCTGCTTGGTGTGCTTTTGAGGTCACAGCAGCCTCCGTGCCTCATAGGCCAGTGGCAGGCCCGAAGCTGCTGGCTGTGCTTGTAACGTCACAGCAGTCCTATTTCCTGATAGGCTTGTGGCAGGCCTCTGTCTGCTGGCTGCCTTTTGAGGTCACATTTGTCTCTGTACCTTATAGGGCAGTGGGAGGCCTCTGGCTCCTCGCTGTGCTTGTGAGGTCCCATCAGCCTCCTTTTCCTGTAGGCCAGAGGGAGGCCAATGGCTGCTTGGTGTGCTGGTGAGGTCAGAGCAAACTCAGTGCCTGTTTGGACAGTGGCAGGCCAATGGCTGCTGGCTGTGCTTGTGAGGTCACAGCAGCCTCCGTTCCCTATAGGCCAGTGGCAGGCCCATAGCTGCTGGCTGTGCTTGTGAGGTCACAGCAGTCCTAGTTCCTGATAGGGCCGTGGAAGGCCCCTGTGTGCTGGATGCCTTTTGAGGTCACATTTGTCTCTGTACCTTATAGGTCAGTGGGAGGCCCCTGGCTACTCGCTGTGCTTGTGAGGTCACATCAGCCTCCTTTTCTTGTAGGCCAGTGGCAGACCAAATGCTGCTGGCTGTGCTTGTCAGGTCACAACACTCCTACAGCCTGATTGGCCAGCAGCAGGCCCCTGGCTGCTGGCTGTGCTTGTGAGGTCACAGCAGCCTCAGTGCCTCATAGCACAGTGGCAGGCCCATAGCTGCTGGCTGTGCTTGTGAGGTCACAGCAGCCTCAGTGCCCTATAGGGCAGTGGCAGGCCCTTGGCTGCTGCCTGGGCTCGTGAGGTCACAGCAGCCTCCGTTCCCTTTAGGCCAGTGGCAGGCCCCTGGCTACTGCCTGTGCTTGTCAGGTCACAGCAGTCCTATTGCCTGATAGGCAAGTGGCAGACCCACAGCTGCTGGCTTTGCTTGTGAGGTCACAGCAGCCTCAGTGTCTTATAGGGCAGTGGCAGGCCCCTGGCTGCTGGCTGTGCTTGTGAGGTCACAGCAGCCTCAGTGCTTCAGAGGCCAGTGGCAGGCTCATGGCTGCTTTCTGTGCTTGTCAGGTCACAGCAGCCTCAGTGCTTCTCAGGGCAGTGGCAGGCTCCTGGCTGCTGGCTGTGCTTGTCAGGTGACAGCAGCCTGAGTGCCTCCTAGGCCAGTGGCATGCTCCTGGCTGCTCCTGTGCTTGTGAGGTCACAGCAGCCTCCATGCCTCCTTGGCCACTGGCTAGCTCATGGCTGCTGGCGGTGCTTGTGAGGTCACAGCAACCTCAGTGCCTCCTAAGCCAGTGGCAGGCCCCTGACTGCTGGCTGTGCTGGTGAGGTCACAGCAGCCTCAGTGCCTCCTAGGCCAGTGGCAGGATCATGGCTGCTGGCTGTGTTTGTGAGGTCACAGCAGCCTCAGTGCCTCCAAGGCCAGTGGCAGGCTCTTGGCTGCTGGCTGTGCTTGTGAGGTCACAGCACCCTCAGTGCCTCATAGGGCAGTGGCAGGCTCATGGCTGCTGGCTGTGCTTGTGAGGTCACAGCAGCCTCAGTGCCTCCCAGGCGACTGGCAAGCTCATGGCTGCTGGCTGGGCTTGTGATGTCACAGCAGCCTCCGTGCCTGATAAGCCACTGGTAGGCTAATGGTTGCTAGGTGTGCTTGTGAGGTCACAGTAGCCTCAGTGCCTCCTAGGCCAGTGTCAGGCTCATGGCTGCTGGCTGTGCTTGTGAGGTCACAGCAGCCTCAGTGCCTCATAGGTTAGGGGCAAGCGCCCCCTTCTGTTTGTACTTGTCAGGTCACAACAGCCTCCGTGCCTCCTAGGCCAGTGACAGACCCACAGCTGCTGGCTGTGCTTGTAAGGTCACAGCAGTCCTATTTCCTGATAGGCCTGTGGCAGGCCTCTGTCTCCTGACTGCCTTTTGAGGTCATATTTGTCTCTGTATCTTATAGGGCAGTGGTAGGATCCTGGCTGCTGGCTGTGCTTGTGAGGTCACAGCAGCCTCAGTGCCTCCGAGGCCAGTAGCAGGCTCATGACTGCTTTCTGTGCTTGTGAGGTCACAGCAGCCTCCGTGCCTCAAAGGCCAGTGCCAGGCTCATGGCTGCTTTCTGTGCTTGTCAGGTCACAGCAGCCTCAGTGCTTCTCAGGGCAGTGGCAGGCTCCTGGCTGCTGGCTGTGCTTGTCAGGTGACAGCAGCCTGAGTGCCTCCTAGGCCAGTGGCATGCTCCTGGCTGCTCCTGTGCTTGTGAGGTCACAGCAGCCTCCATGCCTCCTTGGCCACTGGCTAGCTCATGGCTGCTGGCGGTGCTTGTGAGGTCACAGCAACCTCAGTGCCTCCTAAGCCAGTGGCAGGCCCCTGACTGCTGGCTGTGCTGGTGAGGTCACAGCAGCCTCAGTGCCTCCTAAGCCAGTGGCAGGCTCATGGCTACTGGCTGTGCTTGTGAGGTCACAGCAGCCTCACTGCCTCCTAGGCCAGTGGCAGGCTCTTGGCTGCTGGCTGTGCTTGTGAGGTCAGAGCACCCTCAGTGCCCCATAGGGCAGTGGCAGGCTCATGGCTGCTGGCTGTGCTTGTGAGGTCACAGCAGCCTCAGTGCCTCCCAGGCGACTGGCAAGCTCATGGCTGCTGGCTGGGCTTGTGAGGTCACAGCAGCCTCAGGGCCTCATAGGTTAGGGGCAAGCGCCCCCTTCTGTTTGTGCTTGTCAGGTCACAGCAGCCTCCGTGCCTCGTAGGCCAGTGGCAGTCCCCTTCCTGCTGGTTGTGCTTTTGAGGTCACAGCAGCCTCAGTGCCTCCTATGGCAGTGGCAGGCTCCTGGCTGCTGGCTGTGCTGGTGAGGTCACAGCAGCCTGAGTGCCTCATAAGTTAGTCTACAGCGCCTCCTGCTGGCTGTGCTTGTGAGGTCACAGCAGCCTCAGTGCCTCCTAGGCCAGTGGCAGGCTCATGGCTGCTGGCTGAGCTTGGGAGGTCACAGCAGTCTGAGTGCCTCCTAGGCCAGTAGCAGGCTCCTGGCTGCTGGCTGTGCTTGTGAGGTCAGAGCAGCCTCAGTGCCTCCTATGGCAGTGGCAGGCTCCTGGCTGCTGGCTGTGCTGGTGAGGTCACAGCAGCCTCAGTGCCTCATAAGTTAGTCTACAGCGCCTCCTGCTGGCTGTGCTTGTGAGGTCACAGCAGCCTCATTGCCTCCGAGGCCAGTGGCAGTCCCCTGGCTGCTGGCTGTGCTTGTGAGGTCACAGCAGCCTCAGTGCCCCCTAGGCCAGTGGCAGGCTCATGGCTGCTGGCTGTGCTTGTGAGGTCACAGCAGCCTGAGTGCCTCCTAGGTCACTGGCAAGCTCATGGCTGCTGGCGGTGCTTTTGAGGTCACAGCAACCTCAGTGCCTTATAAGCCAGTGGCAGGCCCCTGACTGCTGGCTGTGCTTGTGAGGTCACAGCAGCCTCAGTGCCCCTGAGGCCAGTTGTATGCTCCTAGCTGCTGGCTGTGCTTGTGAGGTCACAGCAGCCTCAGTGCCTCCTAGGCCAGTGTCAGGCTCATGACTGCTGCCTGTGCTTGTGAGGTCACAGCAGCCTCCATGCCTCCTTGGCCACTGGCTAGCTCATGGCTGCTGGCGGTGCTTGTGAGGTCACAGCAACCTCAGTGCCTCCTAAGCCAGTGGCAGGCCCCTGACTGCTGGCTGTGCTGGTGAGGTCACAGCAGCCTCAGTGCCTCCTAAGCCAGTGGCAGGCTCATGGCTACTGGCTGTGCTTGTGAGGTCACAGCAGCCTCAGTGCCTCCTAGGCCAGTGGCAGGCTCTTGGCTGCTGGCTGTGCTTGTGAGGTCACAGCACCCTCAGTGCCCCATAGGACAGTGGCAGGCTCATGGCTGCTGGCTGTGCTTGTGAGGTCACAGCAGCCTCAGTGCCTCCCAGGCGACTGGCAAGCTCATGGCTGCTGGCTGTGCTTGTGAGGTCACAGCAGCCTCAGTGCCTCATAGGTTAGGGGCAAGCGCTCCCTTCTGTTTGTGCTTGACAGGTCACAGCAGCCTCCGTGCCTCGTAGGCCAGTGGCAGTCCCCTTCCTGCTGGTTGTGCTTTTGAGGTCACAGCAGCCTCAGTGCCTCCTATGGCAGTGGCAGGCTCCTGGCTGCTGGCTGTGCTGGTGAGGTCACAGCAGCCTGAGTGCCTCATAAGTTAGTCTACAGCGCCTCCTGCTGGCTGTGCTTTTGAGGTCACAGCAGCCTCAGTGCCTCTGAGGCCAGTGTCAGGCTCATGGCTGCTGGCTGAGCTTGGGAGGTCACAGCAGTCTGAGTGCCTCCTAGGCCAGTAGCAGGCTCCTGGCTGCTGGCTGTGCTTGTGAGGTCACAGCAGCCTCAGTGCCTCCTACAGCAGTGGCAGGCTCCTGGCTGCTGGCTGTGCTTGTGAGGTCACAGCAGCCTCAGTGCCTCCGAGGCCAGTGTCAGGCTCATGGCTGCTGGCCGAGCTTGGGAGGTCACAGCAGCCTGAGTGCCTCCTAGGTCAGAAACAGGCTCCTGGCTGCTGGCTGTGCTTGTGAGGTCACAGCAGCCTCATTGCCTCCTAGGCCAGTGGCAGGCTCCTGGCTGCTGGCTGTGCTTGTGAGGTCACAGCAGCCTCAGTGCCTCCTAGGTCAGAAACAGGCTCCTGGCTGCTGGCTGTGCTGGGGAGGTCACAGCAGCCTCATTGCCTCCGAGGCCAGCGGCAGGCTCATGGCTGTTGGATGTGCTTGTGAGGTCACAGCAGCCTCATTGCCTCCGAGGCCAGCGGCAGGCTCATGGCTGCTGGCTGTGCTTGTGAGGTCACAGCAGTCTGAGTGCCTCCTAGGCCAGTAGCAGGCTCCTGGCTGCTGGCTGTGCTTGTGAGGTCACAGCAGCCTCAGTGCCTCCTACGGCAGTGGCAGGCTCCTGGCTGCTGGCTGTGCTTGTGAGGTCACAGCAGCCTGAGTGCCTCCTAGGTCAGGAACAGGCTCCTGGCTGCTGGCTGTGCTTGTGAGGTCACAGCAGCCTCATTGCCTCCTAGGCCAGTGGCAGGCTCATGGCTGCTGGCTGTGCTTGTGAGGTCACAGCAGCCTCAGTGCCTCCTAGGTCAGAAACAGGCTCCTGGCTGCTGGCCGAGCTTGGGAGGTCACAGCAGCCTGAGTGCCTCCTAGGTCAGGAACAGGCTCCTGGCTGCTGGCTGTGCTTGTGAGGTCACAGCAGCCTCATTGCCTCCGAGGCCAGCGGCAGGCTCATGGCTGCTGGCTGTGCTTGTGAGGTCACAGCAGCCTCAGTGCCTCCTAGGCCAGTGGCAGGCTCCTGGCTGCTGGCTGTGCTTGTGAGGTCACAGTAGCCTGAGTGCCTCCTAGGCCGGTAGCAGGCTCACAGCTGCTGGCTGTGCTTGTGAGGTCACAGCAGCCTCAGTGCCTCCTAGGCCAGTGGCAGGCTCCTGGCTGCTGGCTGTGCTTGTGAGGTCACAGCAGCCTGAGTGCCTCCTAGGCCAGTAGCAGGCTCCTGGCTGCTGGCTGTGCTTGTGAGGTCACAGCAGCCTCACTGCCTCCTACGCCAGTGTCAGGCTCCTGGCTGCTGGCTGCGCTTGTGAGGTCACAGCAGCCTCAGTGCCTCCTAGGCCAGTGGCAGGCCCATAGCTGCTGGCTGTGCTTTTCAGGTCACAGCAGTCCTATTCCTGATAGGCCCGTGGGAGGCCTCTGTCTGCTGGCTGCCTTTTGAGGTCACATTTGTCTCTGTACCTTATAGGGCAGTGGGAGGACGCTGGCTACTCGCTGTGCTTGTGAGGTCACATCAGCCTCCTTTTCCTGTAGGCCAGTGGCAGACCCACAGCTGCTGGCTTTGCTTGTGACGTCACAGCAGCCTCAGTGTCCTACAGGCAGTGGCAGGCTCATGGCTGCTGGCTGTGCTTGTGAGGTCACAGCAGCCTCCATGCCTCCTTGGCCACTGGCTAGCTCATGGCTGCTGGCGGTGCTTGTGAGGTCACAGCAACCTCAGTGCCTCCTAAGCCAGTGGCAGGCCCCTGACTGCTGGCTGTGCTGGTGAGGTCACAGCAGCCTCAGTGCCTCCTAAGCCAGTGGCAGGCTCATGGCTACTGGCTGTGCTTGTGAGGTCACAGCAGCCTCAGTGCCTCCTAGGCCAGTGGCAGGCTCTTGGCTGCTGGCTGTGCTTGTGAGGTCACAGCACCCTCAGTGCCCCATAGGGCAGTGGCAGGCTCATGGCTGCTGGCTGTGCTTGTGAGGTCACAGCAGCCTCAGTGCCTCCCAGGCGACTGGCAAGCTCATGGCTGCTGGCTGGGCTTGTGAGGTCACAGCAGCCTCAGGGCCTCATAGGTTAGGGGCAAGCGCTCCCTTCTGTTTGTGCTTGTCAGGTCACAGCAGCCTCCGTGCCTCGTAGGCCAGTGGCAGTCCCCTTCCTGCTGGTTGTGCTTTTGAGGTCACAGCAGCCTCAGTGCCTCCTATGGCAGTGGCAGGCTCCTGGCTGCTGGCTGTGCTGGTGAGGTCACAGCAGCCTGAGTGCCTCATAAGTTAGTCTACAGCTCCTCCTGCTGGCTGTGCTTGTGAGGTCACAGCAGCCTCAGTGCCTCCGAGGCCAGTGTCAGGCTCATGGCTGCTGGCTGAGCTTGGGAGGTCACAGCAGTCTGAGTGCCTCCTAGGCCAGTAGCAGGCTCCTGGCTGCTGGCTGTGCTTGTGAGGTCACAGCAGCCTCAGTGCCTCCTATGGCAGTGGCAGGCTCCTGGCTGCTGGCTGTGCTTGTGAGGTCACAGCAGCCTCAGTGCCTCCGAGGCCAGTGTCAGGCTCATGGCTGCTGGCCGAGCTTGGGAGGTCACAGCAGTCTGAGTGCCTCCTAGGCCAGTAGCAGGCTCCTGGCTGCTGGCTGTGCTTGTGAGGTCACAGCAGCCTCAGTGCCTCCTATGGCAGTGGCAGGCTCCTGGCTGCTGGCTGTGCTGGTGAGGTCACAGCAGCCTGAGTGCCTCATAAGTTAGTCTACAGCGCCTCCTGCTGGCTGTGCTTTTGAGGTCACAGCAGCCTCAGTGCCTCTGAGGCCAGTGTCAGGCTCATGGCTGCTGGCTGAGCTTGGGAGGTCACAGCAGTCTGAGTGCCTCCTAGGCCAGTAGCAGGCTCCTGGCTGCTGGCTGTGCTTGTGAGGTCACAGCAGCCTCAGTGCCTCCTACAGCAGTGGCAGGCTCCTGGCTGCTGGCTGTGCTTGTGAGGTCACAGCAGCCTCAGTGCCTCCGAGGCCAGTGTCAGGCTCATGGCTGCTGGCCGAGCTTGGGAGGTCACAGCAGCCTGAGTGCCTCCTAGGTCAGAAACAGGCTCCTGGCTGCTGGCTGTGCTTGTGAGGTCACAGCAGCCTCATTGCCTCCTAGGCCAGTGGCAGGCTCCTGGCTGCTGGCTGTGCTTGTGAGGTCACAGCAGCCTCAGTGCCTCCTAGGTCAGAAACAGGCTCCTGGCTGCTGGCTGTGCTGGGGAGGTCACAGCAGCCTCATTGCCTCCGAGGCCAGCGGCAGGCTCATGGCTGTTGGATGTGCTTGTGAGGTCACAGCAGCCTCATTGCCTCCGAGGCCAGCGGCAGGCTCATGGCTGCTGGCTGTGCTTGTGAGGTCACAGCAGTCTGAGTGCCTCCTAGGCCAGTAGCAGGCTCCTGGCTGCTGGCTGTGCTTGTGAGGTCACAGCAGCCTCAGTGCCTCCTACGGCAGTGGCAGGCTCCTGGCTGCTGGCTGTGCTTGTGAGGTCACAGCAGCCTGAGTGCCTCCTAGGTCAGGAACAGGCTCCTGGCTGCTGGCTGTGCTTGTGAGGTCACAGCAGCCTCATTGCCTCCTAGGCCAGTGGCAGGCTCATGGCTGCTGGCTGTGCTTGTGAGGTCACAGCAGCCTCAGTGCCTCCTAGGTCAGAAACAGGCTCCTGGCTGCTGGCCGAGCTTGGGAGGTCACAGCAGCCTGAGTGCCTCCTAGGTCAGGAACAGGCTCCTGGCTGCTGGCTGTGCTTGTGAGGTCACAGCAGCCTCATTGCCTCCGAGGCCAGCGGCAGGCTCATGGCTGCTGGCTGTGCTTGTGAGGTCACAGCAGCCTCAGTGCCTCCTAGGCCAGTGGCAGGCTCATGGCTGCTGGCTGTGCTTGTGAGGTCACAGTAGCCTGAGTGCCTCCTAGGCCGGTAGCAGGCTCACAGCTGCTGGCTGTGCTTGTGAGGTCACAGCAGCCTCAGTGCCTCCTAGGCCAGTGGCAGGCTCCTGGCTGCTGGCTGTGCTTGTGAGGTCACAGCAGCCTGAGTGCCTCCTAGGCCAGTAGCAGGCTCCTGGCTGCTGGCTGTGCTTGTGAGGTCACAGCAGCCTCACTGCCTCCTACGCCAGTGTCAGGCTCCTGGCTGCTGGCTGCGCTTGTGAGGTCACAGCAGCCTCAGTGCCTCCTAGGCCAGTGGCAGGCCCATAGCTGCTGGCTGTGCTTTTCAGGTCACAGCAGTCCTATTCCTGATAGGCCCGTGGGAGGCTTCTGTCTGCTGGCTGCCTTTTGAGGTCACATTTGTCTCTGTACCTTATAGGGCAGTGGGAGGACGCTGGCTACTCGCTGTGCTTGTGAGGTCACATCAGCCTCCTTTTCCTGTAGGCCAGTGGCAGACCCACAGCTGCTGGCTTTGCTTGTGACGTCACAGCAGCCTCAGTGTCCTACAGGCAGTGGCAGGCTCATGGCTGCTGGCTGTGCTTGTGAGGTCACAGCAGCCTCCATGCCTCCTTGGCCACTGGCTAGCTCATGGCTGCTGGCGGTGCTTGTGAGGTCACAGCAACCTCAGTGCCTCCTAAGCCAGTGGCAGGCCCCTGACTGCTGGCTGTGCTGGTGAGGTCACAGCAGCCTCAGTGCCTCCTAAGCCAGTGGCAGGCTCATGGCTACTGGCTGTGCTTGTGAGGTCACAGCAGCCTCAGTGCCTCCTAGGCCAGTGGCAGGCTCTTGGCTGCTGGCTGTGCTTGTGAGGTCACAGCACCCTCAGTGCCCCATAGGGCAGTGGCAGGCTCATGGCTGCTGGCTGTGCTTGTGAGGTCACAGCAGCCTCAGTGCCTCCCAGGCGACTGGCAAGCTCATGGCTGCTGGCTGGGCTTGTGAGGTCACAGCAGCCTCAGGGCCTCATAGGTTAGGGGCAAGCGCTCCCTTCTGTTTGTGCTTGTCAGGTCACAGCAGCCTCCGTGCCTCGTAGGCCAGTGGCAGTCCCCTTCCTGCTGGTTGTGCTTTTGAGGTCACAGCAGCCTCAGTGCCTCCTATGGCAGTGGCAGGCTCCTGGCTGCTGGCTGTGCTGGTGAGGTCACAGCAGCCTGAGTGCCTCATAAGTTAGTCTACAGCTCCTCCTGCTGGCTGTGCTTGTGAGGTCACAGCAGCCTCCGTGCCTCCGAGGCCAGTGTCAGGCTCATGGCTGCTGGCTGAGCTTGGGAGGTCACAGCAGTCTGAGTGCCTCCTAGGCCAGTAGCAGGCTCCTGGCTGCTGGCTGTGCTTGTGAGGTCACAGCAGCCTCAGTGCCTCCTATGGCAGTGGCAGGCTCCTGGCTGCTGGCTGTGCTTGTGAGGTCACAGCAGCCTCAGTGCCTCCGAGGCCAGTGTCAGGCTCATGGCTGCTGGCCGAGCTTGGGAGGTCACAGCAGCCTGAGTGCCTCCTAGGTCAGAAACAGGCTCCTGGCTGCTGGCTGTGCTTGTGAGGTCACAGCAGCCTCAGTGCCTCCTAGGCCAGTGGCAGGCTCATGGCTGCTGGCTGTGCTTGTGAGGTCACAGCAGCCTCAGTGCCTCCTAGGTCAGAAACAGGCTCCTGGCTGCTGGCTGTGCTTGGGAGGTCACAGCAGCCTCATTGCCTCCGAGGCCAGCGGCAGGCTCATGGCTGTTGGATGTGCTTGTGAGGTCACAGCAGCCTCATTGCCTCCGAGGCCAGCGGCAGGCTCATGGCTGCTGGCTGTGCTTGTGAGGTCACAGCAGCCTCAGTGCCTCCTAGGCCAGTGGCAGGCTCATGGCTGCTGGCTGTGCTTGTGAGGTCACAGTAGCCTCAGTGCCTCCTAGGCCGGTAGCAGGCTCACAGCTGCTGGCTGTGCTTGTGAGGTCACAGCAGCCTCAGTGCCTCCTAGGCCAGTGGCAGGCTCCTGGCTGCTGGCTGTGCTTGTGAGGTCACAGCAGCCTCACTGCCTCCTACGCCAGTGTCAGGCTCCTGGCTGCTGGCTGCGCTTGTGAGGTCACAGCAGCCTCAGTGCCTCCTAGGCCAGTGGCAGGCCCATAGCTGCTGGCTGTGCTTGTCAGGTCACAGCAGTCCTATTCCTGATAGGCCCGTGGGAGGCCTCTGTCTGCTGGCTGCCTTTTGAGGTCACATTTGTCTCTGTACCTTATAGGGCAGTGGGAGGCCGCTGGCTACTCGCTGTGCTTGTGAGGTCACATCAGCCTCCTTTTCCTGTAGGCCAGTGGCAGACCCACAGCTGCTGGCTTTGCTTGTGACGTCACAGCAGCCTCAGTGTCTTACAGGCAGTGGCAGGCTCATGGCTGCTGGCTGTGCTTGTGAGGTCACAGCAGCCTCCGTGCCTTTTATGGCAGTGGCAGGCTCGCGACAGTGTGCTGTGCTTGTGAGGTCAGATCAGTGTCAGCGCCTCATCGGGCAGTGGAAGGCCAATGGCTGCTGGCTGTGTTTGTTAGGTCACATCAGCCTCCGTTCCCTATAGGCCAGTGGCAGGCCCTTCACTGCTGGCTGTGCTTGTGAGCTCACAGCAGTGTCAGCGCCTCATCAGGCAGTGGCAGGCCCCTGGCTGCTGGCTGTGCTTGTGAGCTCACAGCAGTCCTATTGCCTGATAGGTCTGTGGCAGGCCAATGGCTGCTGGCTGTGCTTGTGAGGTCACAGCAGTCTGAGTGACTGTTAGGCCAGTGGCAGGCCTCTGGCTGCTGGCTGATTTTGTGAGGTCACAGCAGCCTCAGTGCCTCATATGCCAGTGCGATGCCCTGGCTGCTGGCTGCTGGCTGTGCTTGTGAGGTCACAGCAGTCCTGTTGCCTGATAGGCCAGTGGCAGGCCCATGGCTGCTGGCTGCGTTTTGAGGTCACCTTTGTCTTAGTGCCTCATTGGCCAGTGGGATGCCCATGGCTGCTGGCTGTACTTGTGATGTCACGGAAGTACCAGTGCCTGATAGGGCAGTGACAGCTCCATGCCTGCTGGCTGCGTTATGAGGTCACTTTTGTCTCGGGGCCTCATAGGGCAGTTGGATGCCCATGCCTGCTGGCCGTGCTTGTCAGGTCACAGCAGTCCTGTTGCCTGATAGGCCAGTTCAAGGCCAATGACTGCTGTGAGGTCAGAGAAGCCTCAGTGCCCTATAGGCCAGTGGGAGGCCCATAGCTGCTGGCTGTGCTTGTGAGGTCACAGCAGCCTCCGTGCCCTATAGGGCAGTTTCAGGCCCATACATGCTGGCTGTGCTTGTGAGGTCACAGCAGCCTCAGTGCTTCACAGGCCAATGGCAGGCCCCTGGCTGCTGGCTGTGCTTGTGAGGTCACAGCAGCCTCCGTGCCCTTTATGGCAGTGGCAGGCCCGTGACAGTGTGCTGTGCTTGTGAATAATTTGTAGTACAGAGGATCTGACAATGAAGGATAATCCTCTTTTTGCGAATCTGAAGGGCTATAAAGCCCTGCTCTCTCTTGGCATGGCTCGGGCAACAGTTTGTGGTGTTTTAGGGGCAGCACTAATTGCTGCCCGGTGGGGGAGGCAAGGTGATAAAAAGACCATTGAGTCCTTGGGAGAACACATAAGAAACTCCCAGAGTCGAGCCAAAGAGACAATCGAGTTCTTGCAAGACTCCCGGAGTCGAGCCAAAGAGACAGCTGAGTCTTTGCAAGAACAGGTAAGAAACTTGCAAAGTCAACTCACTGCGGAGCACAACCTTACTCAGCGGCTTCACATAATCTTATCAGACTCACTAGACCGAGAGAGAATCCTGCGGTCTGAATTGGAAGAAAACAGGCGTGGGGTTAATGATAGTGAACCGGGATTCTCGAATTTGGCCGAACTAGACGGAAAACAGGCATCTGATCTAAAATCCATATATCCAATTAAAGAATTAGAAGACAGCAGGAACTGCTTTTATCCTGGAGATGGGAATGTAGTAATGAGACCCTTGATTAAAACGGAAACCACTGATAATGGTCAGGGGGGTATTCAACGACGTACCACGCGTATGATCCCCTATTCCCCTCAGGACTTGGCTAAAATACAGGAAAAATACTCCCGGGGCTCCCGGGAAACTGAAACTGAGTATGTGTGGAGAGTCTCCCTCACCGGGGGGGATCGCATTCTGCTGAGCGAAGATGAAGCTAGAGGATATTGGGGACCCAGAGTCTTTCTAACCACAAATGATAACAGGGAACCATGGTCCTTGACCCAGAGGGTAGCCTACTGGGCAGGAGGATTAGACCCAATGGAAAGAGGAGACCCTTTTTCTATTAAAACACCCACAGCGGGCCACATTCTGGAAAGCGTGCAGAAAACTGCTTGCCTCCAATTGATGCATGACCGTTTGCTGCTTCCGCAGCAGCCCTCCCCCATGCAGTGTGTGGCAGACCCCGAGAGGTTACATCCTCTGATCAGGGGACTTCCTGATGCTGTTCAGCTGCAAGACCGATTACGAACTCCCCGACTGAGACGAAGGGGAGGCCCCCCCGACATGACTTGGGGGGAGGTGGCACAGGAGCTAATTAATTACGGAAGGCGTATGGGATTCACTGGCCAGGGGGAAACAAAGCATAAAGCAGAAATAAGAAGAGTTGAGGAAAGTGGGAGGCAATATAAATCCCTGCAACACCCACATCCTGGGAAACCGGTACGGGTGTTGGATAGCAGGAGACAATTATTATGGGCAGAAGGCATTTCAAAGGGAATTCCCAGAGAAGTCATGGATAGGTTACCAACTCCCAACCTGGAAGGTTTGGTAAGAAGTTGGGACAGGATAAGGGGAACCCCATCTTCCTCAAACCCCAAAGTTCCTCCTCCCTTATCCCAAGACCCCGTCTGCACCCCAGGACTCTTAAAACGAACCCTGAGACCGCACAATCCCGGATGGGCGCGACGAATATCTGATGCAGTAACTAAAGTCAATGGACGATGGGGAGTAAATGGCTGCCCCAGACTCGCTGCTTTTTGCCCTAATCCTCCATCCCTCTTACCTGGGACTGGGGAGAATAAGAAACCGAGGAATCCCTTGTATTACCCGGGACAACCGGTTCTAGTGGACTTACCCACTGTGGGACAAATACCTCTAGTACTAAAAGCTTCAAAAAATCTGTATGCATGGGTAGCTACTGATGCCCATGGGAAAGATCATAGAATCCATGCCAGGTGGATCCTCCCTTCCTTTTAGGTCAACAATGTAAAAGGAAGAGGACACTGGGGAAGAAGACTTGTCTTATGTTGAGCTTGAGTGTCCTCAACGATACTACCTGTGGTAGTTATAACAGTTATTTTTATCATTTTTTGTAATTGTGTGCTGCGATCATAATTAGCTTTATTGTTGAAAACACAACAGCCAAGAATGGCATTCTTAACCTGTGTTGGAAAGATACTTCTTGTCTTAATGTGCTTATATGTGCTATGGCAAACCTACCACCAGAATACACTTCTGGGGCTTGGTATTGTACCGGCCAAATAGGTGATGGGGCAACCACCTTCTTCAGCCCTCTGGGCAACAGAGATGCAACTTACTTTCAATTCCCACCAGGGATAAACGGGCCATTTGCTCAGGGCATTGGAGCTAAGAAGGGGCATTACTGGATATGCAGGCACACAGCATATACATTTTTACCCACGGGGTGGTTGGGAATTTGTTATATAGGGATTATCAGACCTTTGTTTTTCCTTTTGCCAGAAACAAGTGGACCTCGGTTAGGCATAAAGGTATATGATAACCTTGGAGACAGAAGTGTTGCCTGTAAGACGCGATCCATTAAGGGAAATTTGGGCGGGACGCAAAAATGGGGAAATAATCAGACTACAAGCGGCTCTAGAAATTATTACCAACAAAACCGCTGACACGATAGATCTTCTAACTTGGCAATCCCAACAGATGCGCACGGCAATCCTTCAGCACCACATGGTTTTTAGATTACCTGTTAGCTGAAGAGGGAGAAGTGTATGGGAAATTAAATATTCCTAACTGTTGTTTGGAAATAGATGATGTAGGCGAAGTAGTTCTCCAGTTAACCAAAGATATCAGAAAAATAGCCCACGTCCTCGTCCAAACCTGGAATGGCTGGAGTGGCGATTTGTAGTCCTGGTTACTGGGGGCACCGTGGGTGAAACAGTTAATATTGTATTTGTTAGGTGCAGTTGCCGCCTTAATGTTCTTGTATAATTCCTTGCTTTGTTCAATTAATCGGACATGTTGTGTCAAATATGCAATTTGTTCCTACCACCTTGCCGGACGGCATAAAGAAAATCCGTGCCATCCATTGGCCGTGGCCAACCACAGTACCCATCATTTCCCAGTTTCTCCTGAAGGAGGAAATTGCATATTGACATCCACAGCGCATTTGCCAGCTGTTTTATGCCTATTGTAACAATCCTACCTCATTAACTCAGTTTTGATGTCTGTTTTGTAAAGTTAAATGTTGTTGAAGTTGTTAAAGAATAAGCTTGCATTGAGCAAGACCTCTGTTTAATCACTGTTAAGCACTTTATTTTTTACCCAAACCCATGTTGTTCCCACGACTTCCCCCCCGTCCCTAATTCTCTCTCCTTTCCTTGCTTGCTTGCTTGCTTTCTTTCTCTCTCTCTCTCTCCTGCTGCCAAGCTGCAATGTTGAGACACGGGGTGGTGTAGAGGACCGGTACTAAATGCGGTTTTGTCTTGACATTGCTGCTGCTGCTGCAAAGCTGCCGCTGCCAAGGTGTGTTGGGCAATGCCACGCTGGCGCCCCCGGGAGCCGTCTGCGAAGTAAACAACCTCGTGCACCTGCACGGGGTAAAAAGGGTGCGAAAAGGGCAGAAGGTCGTCTCTAGGGCACGAACCGCACGTACTCATTTGCCATCTGCGCATGAGCAGGAGACCCCCAGATACCCCAGCCCATTTCTGGAAGGTTCCGAGAGGGCGGACTGCGCATGACGGTTAATCTGCATGGGAAGCGAGGAAGCACCTCCCAGAGGCCGGGCAAGAACCTATAAAAACTGCAGACTGTGTGAATGGGGGGGCTTGCTTGCGACGACTGAAGAACTCGAGCAGAGTCAGCGGAACCAGACGGGAGCTTCCCCCCTCTGCCCCCCCGCCCCGCCGCAAGGACTCCCAAAAGAAGAGGACCAACGGGACGCCACTGGATCCACGGGTGGTGATATCTTTCTCTCTCTCTCTTCCCCTTTTCCTCTCTTTTTCCCTAAACGTGTGACGCGGGACATGTCTCGTTAGTTGATTCCATTTTGCCTTAATAAATCTTAAACTGGTTGGCTGGTGTCGTTTTCACCTTAATTGAGTGCAAGGGCATCACGAACTTGGTCGTTGGTCCTAAGGGGAGGGAGGTCGTCCTGAACGACTCCTTTCGGGCCGCGACACGTGTCTGATAGGTCACTGGCAGGCCCATAGCTGCTGGCTGTGCTTGTGAGGTCACAGCAGTCCTATAGCCTGATAGGCCAGTGGGATGGCTCCTGGCTGTTGGCTGTCCTTGTGAGGTCATAGCAGCATCAGTGCCTCATAGGCCAAAGGGAGTCCCCTGGCTGCTGGCTTTGCTTGTGAGGTCACAGCAGCCTCAGTGTCTCATAGGGCAGTGGCAGGCCCCTGGCTGCTGGTTGTGCTTGTGAGGCCATGTTTGTCTCCGTGCTTCACAGTTCAGTGGCAGGCCCACAGCTGCTGCCTGTGCTTGTGAAGGCACAGGAGTCCTAGTTCCTCATACACCAGGGGCAGGCCCATGGCTGCTGGCTGTGCTTGTGAGGTCACAGCAGTATGAGTGCCTGATAGCCAGTGCGAGGTCCATAGCTGCTGGTTGTGCTTGTGAGGTCAGAGAAGCCTCAGTGCCTCATAGGCCAGTGGCAGGCCCATAGCTGCTGGCTGTGCTTGTGAGGTCACAGCAGTCCTATTTCCTGATAGGCCCGTGGGAGGCCCCGTCTGCTGGCTGCCTTTTGAGGTCACATTTGTCTCTGTACCTTATAGGGCAATGGCAGGCCTCTGGCTCCTCGCTGTGCTTGTGAGGTCACAGCAGCCTCAGTGCCCTATAGGCCAGTGGCAGGCCCATAGCTGCTGGCTGTGCTTGTGACGTCACAGCAGCCTCAGTGTCTTATAGGGCAGTTGGATGCCCATGCCTGCTGGCCGTGCTTGTGAGGTCACAGCAGCCTCAGTGCCTGATAGGCCAGTTTGAGGCCAATGACTGCTGGGTGGGCTTGTGAGGTCACAGCAGCCTCAGTGCCTCATAAGCGAGAGAGAGGCCCCTGGCTGCTGGCTGTGTTTGTGAGTGTTAAAGAATAGTGAATTGAAACTGTCTAGAAATAGCTGCTTAGCACAACTTACATAAAACTTGCTTAGCATGAGTGGCTAGATTTGCTGAAGCCTTAGGCTGCATGTGGGAAAAGTAACGAATCTTTACCTAGTTTAATAAAAAATAGTGCCTCAGAGCTCATTCAGGCTGGGAAAATAAGGAAGCCACACGCAGTCTGCGCTCCTGTGTCACCGACTCCGAGAGGGAAGACGCCAAAACAATTGGGAAATAAGACCTTGGGAAACAGCCGCCAGACCCAACAAAAACAGAGGTACAACCATCATCAGAGACTGCAAAAAAACAAAAAAAAGGAGAAAACCAGCTTGCCTCAGAAAGATGATGAGACCCAATCAGGAGCAGGAGACCCCAGACCAAAAAATTACTATTGGGCTAACTACCGCGTGAGGGGTGGGAAATGGAAGTCGAAAAGACTATAATTACCCAGGATTTGTTTATGTTAGGGTCCCTCTTCGGAGGCACCCAGCTCGAGCTGTAATTACGGTACGCGCGTGATTAAAATTATCTGATTTGTTTTGATTTGGCTCTGAACTTTACTTGGGGGAACCTAGGGTCGAGCCCTGTTATGGTGGCCGACAGGCCTAATTTCCATAACAGTTTGGCACCCCAGATGGGACCCTAGGCGACCACTGTTGGGGCCTCTCATCTCCAAACAATCATCTGGCGCCATCGGGTGAGTTCACCTGGGATCTTTGGCAACGAGAGGCACCGAGAAGGTGAGTCTTAAACTCCCGCCTAAATTCTAAACTCTGGTCTGGTAACAGTGCACTGAAAGGGTACGCGGACTGATCACCGTAAGGCGTACCAGGTGTGTGTGGGGGGTACGCGGGCTGGCCACTGTAAGGCATACCAGGGGGACAGGTAGGAGTCCCATCCCCAGGGTTAGAGTGGGTTTTAAGTCCCAGCTCGGTCCGGCCGGAGGAGGGTTGTGCAGCCTGATCAGCATAAGGCGCACTGCAAAACTGTAAGACCGAAATCTAGAGTCACCGTGACTGGTGTGAGTGTAAACAGCACTGTGTGTTTGTGTGTGTGTGTGTGTGTGTGTGTGAGTGCGTGTAGCCTGGGAACCGATTGGGGCACCCGTCGGCTGAGAAGCCGCCTGCTGCGAAGGGACAGCAGTCCTAGCAGTTAAAGACGCGGGTGGTGTGAGTGCAGTTCCCAGAGAGCGAGAGAAAGAGAGGGAGAGAAATAGTGTGTGTGATCACACCAGCTACAGGGACTGGTGTTACCGGGAAGGAAGTGCACTGCCTGATTTGCTTAAGACGCACTTTTCAGGAACTCAATATGGGAAATAATTTCGGCATAGAAAAGGGGACGCCCTTAGCCGAAATTTTGGTAAACTGGAGTAAGATTGATGGTACCAAAAATTTAGGGAGAAAAAGGTTAGTCCAACTATGTCAGGAGGATTGGCCGTTCCTGACTAAGGAAGGTAATCTGGCAGAGCGATGGCCACCCCAGGGGTCCTTCAGTTACCAGGAACTAACTTTCCTGCGTCATCATTTGCAGAATAGGTTCCCCAGACAAATGGATTACTGGTATGTATGGGACAACTGGGCATTTGCTAGATGAAAAGAGGCGCCTAGGAAAGAGAGACTCTTTCCTCAGAATGCTGTAAGTACCGCAGCTGCTGAAACGCTTGTGGAAACTATTCCACCCTATGCGCTACCCTCTGCTTCAGCTTCCCTACACCCCCGCTTGCCTTCCGCCCCCGCCTTTCAAGCTCCTCTGGAAGGCCTTCCTGTGCCAGGAGTGCCCCCACCCGGTCTGGAAGGGGTACCTCGGGTCGCCACAACACGAGTTTACCGACCCTGGAGACCCCAAGATTTAATTATATGGAGTCAACGGCTCCCCAGACTTAGGGATGATCCAGAAAGAGTGTTACAAATCATAAGGGGAATTATGCGGGCGTATGACCCTACCTGGGGAGATGTACAAATGCTCCTTGAATCTGTGTTCACTCCAGATGAAAGGTGCTCAATTTTGGATGCAAACCACCGTTGGGCAGCAGAGAGGGGTGTGTTGGGGCTGCTCAAACAGCCTGGCCAGCTGTGGACCCCGGATGGAATCATAATGTAGATGCAGATTACAGGCAGTTGCAATTAGCCAGAGAGGGCTTAGAAGAAGCTATACGTTTGGCAGGACAAAAGACTGCAAGTAAGGGAGTGTCAGCAACAGGCAGAGGAACACCCCTCGGCTTTCTTTGCTAGGCTAATTAAGCAAGTCAGAATGTATGGGGGAGGACTAGACCCAGAAGCCGAGGCTAACAGGCCGCTAATGATTTCCACATTTGTAGACCAAGCAGCCCCGGACATTAGAAAGTAGTTTTCCAAACATGTTCCTGACTGGCCAGGAAAGCGAATGGATGAAATAATACGTTTAGCCACATTTGTGTATAATAGTCGAGAGGAGGAGAGGGCAAAAGAAAAGAGACAGCAAAAAAAAGAGGAAGTTAGTGTGTTAGCAGCTGTGTTAAGAGATGGATTTAGAGGACCCAGGGGGAGGGGACGTGAAAGAGCCAGGAGAGATAGATGGAACCAAAGTGAACGTGCTGTACAGTCAGGAGTTAATGATTGTTATTATTGTGGGGAACAAGGACACTGGCAGCAGGAGTGCCCAGTGAGGCCCCGTGTAGTTAGGAACAGAGGAACCGGCATGAGACAATCAAACACTAAGGAGGAGACCAGGCGATTCCCAGTCAATCCACAATGAGAGGAAACAGGAGACTCAGAAAATACTGTGGAAATTGGAGTAAATTTATGGGATGTAGTTTTGGATTTTGAGGGTCACGTAATGGCAATACTGAAGGTTTAGAAGTTCCCTTTCTAGTGGATACTGGAGCCACCCTTTCCCTTTTAAATTTTGAGCCTAAAGGATGCAAATCATCAGATAAAATAGTGATGCAAGGAGTGATGGGAAAGGGCGAATGAATGTTATCTAAGCCCTTATTACTCACTATTGAGGGTAAAACAGTGTGGGGACATTTTATAATTTCCACAGACGCACCTATATGCCTTTTGGGGAGAGATCTCCTGCAAGCCTTGGATACTCAGATCTGCTTACAGCCGGAAGGGATAAAGCTAATAATTATGGGTTCATGTGTTCTGGCTAAGACACCAGAACCAGAGTCAACTAATCTGCAAATTCCAACAGGTTTAGAATCAGTTTCTAAAAAATTATGGAGCTCTTCAGGAATGGATGTGGGACTACTGAAATCAGCCGGTCCAGTCTCGATAAAAACAAAGGGGGGATTGCCTCCTGCAGTTAAACAATATCCTATCCCAAAGGAAGCAGAGAAGAGTATCCAAAAACAAACTGATCATTATCTGAAAATGGGTATCCTTAGAGTCTGTGAATCCCCATATAACACCCCAATTCTGCCAGTTAAAAAGAACAGGCAAGATGCTGATGGTGATCCAGAGTATCGCTTTGTACAAGACTTAAGGGCTATAAACCAACATGTAGTTGCTCCACATCCAGTAGTCCCCGACCCATCAACCATTTTACTACAGATACCCCACTGGGCAACTTATTTTACTGTGATTGACCTAACAGCAGCCTTTTTTAGTATACCGATAGCTGAAGATAGCCAAGATCTCTTTGCTTTCACTTGGAAGGGACAACAATTAACTTGGACAAGGCTGCCACAGGGATTTACTGGGTCTCCGACTGTTTTTTCGCGTATACTTAAAAATGACCTCTCAGATATCGAACTTCCAGGACATTCTGCATTAATACAATATGTAGATGATTTGTTATTAGCAAGTAAAGATTATGAGACATGTTTGAAAGATACTGTTTCTCTATGTAACGCTCTTGCAGAAAAAGGGCATCGAGCATCTCTGTCTAAACTCCAGCTGTGTCAAAGAGAGGTAAAATATTTGGGTTTTATCTTAAGAGAAGGACACAGGTTAGTTGATCCAGAACGAGTAAAGACAATTCTTGATATGCCTCGTACTGTAACAAAAAAACAGCTTAGGGGATTTTTAGGAGCTGTAGGATTCTGCCGACCGTGGATTCCGGGGTTAGCAGAATTTACTAAGCCTCTGGTACAGGCAACAAAAAAGGAGGAGATAGAGCCTTTGGCCTGGGGCCCAGAAAGGGAGAAAGCTTTTACATCTGTGAAAAAAGCGTTGGTTTCAGCCCCTGCTCTCGGGTTACCAGATTATAGCAAACTATTTGAATTATTTGTCCATGAGCGACAGGGAGTAGCAAGTGGGGTACTCACCCAAAAACTAGGCCCTCACCGTAGACCAGTGGCCTATTACTCCACGCAACTAGATGAGGTAGCTAAAGGCACTCCAGGATGCATCAGAGCAACAGCAGCTACTGCAGCTCTTATTGAAAAAAACATGACCTGTGGTTTTGGGTCATTCATTGACTGTGTATGTGCCACATGAAGTAGAACTGTTAATGAAGCAATATGCGACTCAAGCACTATCCCCACAGAGAGCTGACCGCTATGAACTGATAATACTGCATGCAGATAATGTGACTTTCAAAAGATGCAATATTTTGAATCCAGCAACGCTATTGCCTCAACCGGAGGACGGAGAGCCACATCATTCCTGTGAGCAGGTGGTCGTCAGCTCGAGCAAGCCCCGGGAGGACCTTAAAGATGAACCTTTGGAGAACCCGGACTTAGTTCTGTTTACAGATGGGTCATCCTATTATTTGGACGGAAGACGTCACTCCGGCTATGCTGTCACTAACGTCTTTGAGGTGCTCGAGGCCAATCCTTTGTCTCCATCAGTAAGTGCTCAAGGAGCAGAATTAATAGCATTGACCCAAGCAGCAAAAAATAGGTAAGAGCTTGCGGGTAAATATCTATACCGACTCTAAATATGCATTTATATTATATTATTTATATATGCAACAGGGATGTTGTGGAAAGAACGAGGATTCTTGCCGTCATCAGGAAAGAAATTAGCTAATGGAGAAGAAATACGTAATTTGCTGGAAGCAGTTCAACTGCCCAAAGAAATTGCGGTAATACACTGCCCAGCCCATACTAAAGACACTACAGAAATTAGCAGAGGAAATGCTCTAGCCAACGCTGCTGCGAGGGCTGCAGCTCAACAACCTCTGAGAGAATGTATGGGGGCAGTTCCAAGGATGGACCAGAGTGAGTGGCCAAACTTAATAGACCCCAAAACTATGTATGAAAAAGACTGCTCAGTGGAAGAGAAAAAACAATGGGAACAGTGGGAAGCAAAACAAAATGGTGACGGAATATGGACAATTGGGGAAAAACCAATTCTACCAAAAAAATATTTAATTACTATAGCTAGGTGGTTTCACGATAAAGCTTATGGGGGAGCCGAGGGAATAGCTAAACAGGTACAGAAAGTATGGGCTGCTCCAGGAATCTATGCAGCTGCTAGAAGAATAACAAATAGCTGCCCGACCTGCCAGAAGTTTTCAAATAACAAGCCAAGCTCAGATTTGGGGGGGGGGGACGACCATGGGCTTACTTCCCTTTCCAGAAGCTGCAAATAGATTATGCAGATATGCCATCTGTCTATGGATACAAACACTTGTTAGTGATAGTAGATCAGTTATCAGGCTGGGTAGAAGCTTTTCCAACAAGAAAGGCTGACACAGGGGGAGTGGTAAAAGCCTTACTGAAGGAAATCATACCCAGGTATGGGGTCCCAGAAGCCATTGATTCAGACAGGGGTGCCCATTTTACAGCAAGCATAATCAATCAGTTATGTAAATCGTTAGGAATAAAAAGAAACCTACATGCTCCTTATCACCCACAATCTTCAGGACAAGTAGAAAGAATGAATAGAACATTAAAAGAGAAAATAGCAAGAATATGCACACATGCTAGCCTAAAATGGCCAGAGGCATTAAACTTAGCTCTGTGGGATGTTCGAAATTCTCCACGGCAACCCATAGGACTACCACCAGCAGAAATTCTTTTTGGGAGACATTTAGCGATACCAGGGACTTATATCCCTCCTAAGACCAGCCTATTAGACGGAGATGAACGAGTAACACAATAGGTACTAGCCTTACAAGAACGGTTTAAGGCCTTGCAAAATCAGGCTCAGTGGTTTCAGCCAGTGCCATCAGACATTCAGGCACATGCTATACAGCCTGGAGATAAAGTGTTGATAAAGGTATTCTCGCGAAAAACAAAACTAGAACCAAAATGGGAAGGACCCTATACTGTATTGTTAAGTTCTTACTGCGCTGTTAAAATTCTAGGAAAAGAGAATTGGATTCACCACTCTCACATGAAACGAGTGACAGTCCAAGAAGCAAACACAGCAGAGGTTGCAGCAGAACAGTGAAAACAACCACGTAAAGCTCGATGGGATACACGACTTCCCCAGGGTAATCTGTTCGGACTCGCCTCACTAACACAAATCTCTTTCCCTTTACTGCACCCTGCTGTTTCAAACCCTGGCAATGCTACTTTCCCTAAGCTGTGGTCAAAGAACCTTAGAGTGGCCATGGTCCCAGGCCCGTGTTAAGTATACCGGAAGTATGGGATTAAGTTCTGATAAAAACTTAAACCTCTCAGCCCTGGTCATGCATGGAACTGAAGTATACTCAGAAAATGAATGGAGCTGGGATAATACTAACCAACTTCCCCAACTCCTGGGAAGGACAGGAAAGGAAATAAAGATAGGGTGTCGAGTGATCAACGGGTCCACCCATGAGAAGGCAACTCAAATCTCTCTCACTAAAATCAAATCAAATGAAAAAGAAAGGAAAATTTGTGCCACTGAAAAACTGGATTGTTGGTACAATTTTACCTTAGAACAACCTGTTGTTATAGTTTGCCTGTGGGCTCACCACAATGTGGGACTGTCATTTAAATTTAAAATAGACATTATTGAGCCCAGTACAGCAATACCTACCCTGACTACAATTATTTCCACCAATATAAATAACTCTGTTACCATGAAGAGTAAGAAAACCTTATCCCCACAAATCTTTGAAATTGGACCGTATGTGATTAGAAATACAGGCCAACAACGAGTGTTATTTAATCCATCATGGTCTCTCAAACGAGTAGAGCTATTAATGCAAATTATATCTCTACAATCAAACCGACCTGTTCACCATTCTTAGGTACGTCCTATGTGGGATGGACGGCGTGGTTACATAGGCGAACCCTCACCTCTCCAAAATGAACAAGGAGAGATGTGACCGGTATCATAGGAACAGGATTGGGAGTCCTAAACAGTATAGATGCTGAAGTACTCGTAAATAAACTGAGCACAACAACAAGTGACTTATACAGATTAAAACATCCATTGAGGTCTTCTCTATTAGCATTAGGAACTAACCAATGGCTTTCATCCGAGATATTACCTCAGTGGGAAAAAATGAATGAAAAAGATCACCACTTGATAGTGGATGCACTTGGGGAAGCCCAAATTAATATTTCCCTGGCCCTCAGTTGCATCCAAGCTCAACTGTGGATGCAATCTATGGCAGCAGCGATTATAAGGGAGGGGAAGAAGGCACTTTACCCACTGAAATTCGAAAGGTAATTTGGGATAATGTGACCGAATTTGAAAAGGAATTCCAATCCTGGTGGTATCTGGTCAATTTTACTTATGATCCTATCAACACTGAGGCCACAGCCTTTGTTTCAACAATACGTAATGCTCCAACATATACAATATATCCAATCATTGCGTTAGGATTAAATCACAATGGAGCTATACTCTATCCATTGGAACACAGAGTATGGGCCCAACGAAATGGAAATAAATGGCAAACTGTGGACGTTAGCGCATGTATTGTACAGGAACAGCAAGGGTTTATTTGTGAAAGTAATACCATCAAAGCCCAAGACATTTGTCTTGACACTGAGCAAAATGTTTGTCACTTTGAAATACACCCTGATGAAACACCTGCAACTATACTTGTATATATTGGGAGAGGGTGTGTATGTATGAGAACCTTTTGTAGTCTTATAGTTATAGATGGCATTGTAGTAGATATGAGTAATCATTGAAATATTTGTATTTGTAGCTTTACCAAAATCATGGGATGTGATTTCAATTATTCAGCTCCTATCACGTCTTATCAATTGTTACAATCTAATTATACATTAATTCAAAATTTACTACCTACTCCCATTGGGATGAATCTCACCCTGGTAAGGAAACTACTGCAACATGATGATTTGCATCAACTGCTAGAGCGCATCCGGAACAGTGGACAGAAAACTCTAATCACTGTTCACCATGATGCAAAAGAGATACATCATATCTTAGAAAGGGTAAAAAGGGACGGAGAACATCATGGCTGGGAAACTCTTCTAGGGTGGTCACCAACCACAACAGGGATTTATAATCATGTATTGCACCCGGTAGTAGTTGTGTTCAGTTTAACTGTGTTATGCCTATTGCTTACGATCATATTATATATAAGAGTATGGAAAGTGATAGTATGCCTTGAAAGACTTCGAGAACTCTGTTTAAAATATTAGCAGGGATGCTTCATAAAAACAAAGGGGGGAAACTGTTAAAGAATAGTGAATTGAAATTGTCTAGAAATGGCTGCTTAGCACAACTTATATAAAACTTGCTTAGCATGAGTGGCTAGATTTGCTGAAGCCTTAGGCCGTGCGTGGGAAAAGTAACGAATCTTTACTTAGTTTAATAAAAAAATAGTGCCTCAGAGCTCGTTCAGGCTGGGAAGATAAGGGAGCCACACGCAGTCTGCGCACCTGTGTCACCGACTCCGAGAGGGAAGACGCCAAAACAATGGGGGAAAATAAGACCTTGGGAGGCAACCGCCAGACCCAACAAAAACAGAAGTACAACCGTCATCAGAGACTGCAAAAAAACAAGAATAAGGAGAAAACCAGCTTGCCTCAGAAAGACGATGAGACCCAATGAGGAGCAGGAGACCCCAGACCAAAAAATTACTATTGGGCTAACTATCGCGTGAGGGGTGGGAAATGGAAGTCGAAAAGACTATAATTACCCAGGATTTGTTTATGTTAGGGTCCCTCTTCGGAGGCACCCAGCTCGAGCTGTAATTACGGCACGCGTGTGATTAAAATTTACTTTGTTTTGATTTGGCTCTGAACTTTACTTGGGGGAACCTAGGGTCGAACTCTGTTATGGTGGCCGACAAGCCTAATTTCCGTAACAGGCCGATGAGGCTGCAAAATTATCCATGTCAGTGGCAGCATTAGTTCCAGAGAGACTGTTAAAAATGGAAATTCCAGTATACACTGAAAAAGAAAATAAATTAGCAGAAATACTGAAATGCATAAAAACTCCTGAAGGATGGTGGGTGACATCTACTGGACAGTGTGTGGTAACTTTGCCGATAATGAAGAAGCTGATGAAGCAAATACATGGTAGTACCCACATGGGAGCTGAGGCATTGGTTGAAACAGTTAAAAGATTTGCTGTGGGAGTTAGTATGTTAATAATTGCAAAGGGTATTACACAAAAATGTGAAATCTGTCTTAGAAATAATCCCAGGATTCAGAAGAAGCCCCCCCAGGGGAAGTAAAAAGGGGCTTCATGCCTGGGGATTACTGGCAAATTGATTTTTCTGAATTACCAAGATGTAATGGATATAAACATTTGTTGGTAATTGTTGACACCTTTTCAGGATGGCCTGAGGCTTTCCCGTGTCGTACCACTAAAGC
This sequence comes from Dromaius novaehollandiae, assembly GCF_036370855.1. NCBI lineage: Eukaryota > Metazoa > Chordata > Aves > Casuariiformes > Dromaiidae > Dromaius > Dromaius novaehollandiae. Next base: position 1,130,343 of record NW_026991301.1, on the reverse strand, counting down.
AGGGGAGGTAGTGAAAATGTTATTAAAAGAAATCATACCAAGATTTAGGGTACCAGAAGGGTTTTCTTCAGATAGGGGACCTCATTTTATAGCAGAAATAGTACAACAAAGCTCAAAAATACTACAAATTAAATGGGACTTACATACCCCCTGGAGGCCACAATCCAGTGGAAAAGTGGAAAGAATGAATCAAACAATTAAGAGACAGGTAGGAAAATTGTGTCAGGAGACTCAGATGAAATGGACTGATGTTTTACCTCTGGCATTATTAAGAACCAGAATAACCCCAAGGGTTAGGGAGAAAGTTAGTCCATTTGAGATTCTGTATGGCAAACCTTACACTGTAAATTTAACTGGAAATGAAATTCAAATGCACGTTAAGGGTGATCAAATTTTAAGTGATTATCTCTTGTCTATGGCAAAGGTTCTTCTCTCCGTAGGTACATCCAGTTATACTTTTAGATTACACCCGAGTGAAAGCAGTACCTCGAGAGACGTGGAAAGCTGAACAAGTTCAACCTCTAAAGTTAAAAATATATAAAGATATATGAGATGTATTAGAAGCGAATCGGTTTTAAATTTAGATTGTATTCAGGGAAAAAATGCTTTAATCTGATTGTTAGGAATAGGGTTAATATTGTTGTTACGGTATCTGTGTAAAAATGATGTTCTCCTTAACAACCAGGGGAGAAATGTGGTGGTTAGTTTTTCTAGGTTACCTGAGCCAAACAATTAAAGGGAATCAGGAAGGATTTTGGAGTCACAATCTCCATTTGGAAGTAATTACAAAATCTATGAAGATAGTTAACCAGAGGGATTGCTGGGTGTGTACCCACTTCCCTGAACTTTCCAACAAGGGCTTCCCACTAATTGGAGTGCCTATGAAACAACCAAACAGGAATGGGAAGTCCAGAGTGTGACAGGAGATTATTATCAATGTATCCAAAGATGTAATAATAGTAATAAATGGTGGGAGAAAACTATACTTTATGGAAAGCAACCGATCAACTGTACTGGAGCCATTAAGGTAGAAGGTTATAAAGATTGCTCTCGGATACCTGAATAGGTTATAAGTGGCCAAGTAAGGAACTAAATGGGTGGCGTGTTCCAAAAGGTAGTGGATGGTATTGGTTGTGTGGAAACAAGGCACGAAAAGTGCTACCTCCTAATTGGTCAGGGTCATGTACTTTAGGGGCAATAATCCCTAATGTTACTATAAGAAAAGAATTGAGTAATAAATACCAAAAATCCTGGCTAAGAACATTCATAAGGAGACAAAAGAGGGTCAATAATCCTTTAATAGATCGACCTGCTAGGTTGCAGTCATTCGTAAGGTGGCTGTTTCCACAACTGGGAGTGAGTGAACTTGAAAAAGCAATAGTAAATATTTCAGCAGTTATTGAAAAAAATAGGGAATAAAACCTCTGATGCCACTGCAGCTTTACAAGAGGAGGTTTCAGAAATTGCTAAAATAACTACCCAAAACAGGATGGCTCTAGAGATGTTATTGGCATCTCAGGGAGGAGTATGTACAGTAATAAATACTAGTTGCTGTGTATATGTGGATCAAAGCGGGAGAATTTCTACCGATCTAAATGAAATCTGGAAGCAGACTGAAATCTTACATGGGGTTCAGAAAGAGGATACCTCTTTTGGATTTGAAGAAACATGGAAATGGTTGACTTCCTGGTTCCCTGACGTGAGCTCATGGGTTAAAAAGTGTTTAACAATTTTGGGAATGGTGTTAGTAGTTTTTGTATGCGTTTATGTAGTGATTCAATGCATTTGTAGATGTTGTACAAAATTAATATGGGAAAGATTTTAAAAGAGTGAGACTAATATGAAAATGATCATATAAGTCTCAAAGGGGGGAATTGTTACAAGACAACCCTGGGAAGCTCAGAAGGAATGCGTGAACTAGGTAGATTAGGATAACTTCTAACATTAAGTCTGAAGTGGTCTAGAGGTAGCCACTTAGATAAAACTTGCTTCATGAGTAGCTAAATTTGCTGAAGCCTTAGGCCGCACTCCTAGTTCAGTAAGAAAGGGCCCCAGAGCTGGTGCAGGCTGGAAAGATAAGGGAGTTACAAGCAGGCTGCATTCCTGTGCCCCACACTCCGAAAGGGAGGATGTCAAGGCTTTGAAATAAGGCCTGCTTGGGCACCAGGACCTTGGGAAGCAAAACCTCCTCTCACTGCTGAAACAATGTTAATTAAGGGGTCTGGACTATCTCCCCCTTGTCAGGACTTTGGGAGATAACACCTACTGTCCCTGCTGGGGCAGTGTTAATTGATCTCCCCTCATCAGGACCTTGGGAGACAGGGGTGGGACCCGGGGAATGAAGAAATCACTAACCAATCAGTGTAAAAGGGAAAATTGCAAATCTGGCAATTTGTTTGTATAAATGCTACTTGAAAAGTTGGGGGGGGGGGGGGGTGCTTGATTTGTGGGAAACGACCGAGCACCCAGGCTTGTGCAACTCTGAAATAAATAAGCAAATGTCTCTCCTGAGTGTGTAATTATTGGCTTATTGCACACCGGGCAACGAATCCGCTTTTCAGACAACAGCAGCAGCCTCAGTGCCTGATATACGAGGGGCAGGCCAGTGCCTGCTGGCTGTGCTTGTGAGGTCACAGCAGCCTCCGTGCCCTATAGGCCAGTGGCAGGCCCATAGCTGCTGGCTGTGCTCGTGAGGTCACAGCAGTCCCATTGACTGATATGCCAGTGGGATGCCCAAGGCTGTTTGCTGTGCTTGTGAGGTCACATTTGTCTCAGTGCTTCACAGGCCAGTGGCAGGCTCCTGGCTGCTGGCTGTGCTCGTGAGGTCACAGCAGCCTCTGTGCCCTATAGGGCAGTGGCAGGCTCATGGCTGTTTGCTGTGCTTGTGAGCTCACAGCAGTCTGAGTGCCTGATAGCCAGTGGCAGACCCACAGCTGCTGGCTGTGCTTGTAACGTCACAGCAGTCCTATTGCCTGATAGGCCTGTGGCAGGCCTCTGTCTGCTGGCTGCCTTTTGAGGTCACATTTGTCTCTGTACCTTATAGGGCAGTGGGAGGCCCATGGCTGCTGACTCTGCTTGTGAGCTCACAGCAGCCTCACAGCCACAGTGCTTAATAGGCGAGTGGCAGGATCCTGTAAGCCAGCTTTTTTTGTGAGGTTAGAGCACTCTCATTGCCTCATAGGCCAGTGGCAGACCCCTGTTTGCTGGCTGTGCTTGTGAAGTCAAAGCAGTCCCAGTGCCTGATACACCAGGGGCAGGGCCCTGGCTGCATTCTGTGCTTGTGAGGTCACATTTATCTCAGTGCTTCACAGGGCAGTGGCAGTCCCCTGGCTGTGCTTGTGAGGTCACAGCAGCCTCCATGCCCTATACGCCAGTGGCAGGCCAATGGATGATGGCTGTGCTTGTGAGGTCACAATAACCTCAGGGCCTGATAGGCCAGTGTCAGCTTCCTGGGTGCTGGCTGTGCTTGTGAAGTCAAAGCAGTCCCAGTGCATAATACACCAGGGGCATCCCCTGACTGCTGGCTGTGCTTGTGAGGTCACAGCAGCCTGAGTGCTTCCTAGGCCAGTAGCAGGCTCCTGGCTGCTGGCTGTGCTTGTGAGGTCACAGCAGCCTCAGTGCCTCATAAGCCAGTAGCAGGCTCCTGGCTGCTGGCTGTGCTGGGGAGGTCACAGCAGCCTCAGTGCTTCAGAGGCCAGTGGCAGGCTCCTGGCTGCTGGCTGTGCTTGTGAGGTCACAGCAGCCTCAGTGCTTCCTAGGCCAGTGGCAGGCTCCTGGCTACTGGCTGTGCTTGTGACGTCACAGCAGCCTCAGTGCCTCCTACGACAGTGGCAGGCTGCTGGCTGCTGGCTGTGTTTGTGAGGTCACAGCAGCCTCAGTGCCTCCGAGGCCAGTGGCAGGCTCATGGCTGCTGGCTGTGCTTGTGAGGTCACAGCAGCCTCAGTGCCTCCTAGGCCAGTGGCAGGCTCATGGTTGCTGGCTGTGCTTGTGAGGTCACAGCAGCCTGACTGCCTCCTAGGCCAGTGGCAGGCTCCTGCCTGCTGGCTGTGCTTGTGACGTCACAGCAGCCTCAGTGACTCATAGGTTAGTCTACAGCGCCTCCTGCTGGCTGTGTTTGTGAGGTCACAGCACCCTCAGTGCCTCCTAGGCCAGTGTCAGGCTCATGGCTGCTGGCTGTGCTGCTGAGGTCACAGCAGCCTGAGTGCCTCTGAGGCCAGTGGCAGGATCATGGCTGCTGGCTGTGCTTGTGAGGTCACAGCAACCTCAGTGCCTCATAAGCCAGTGGCAGGCCCCTGACTGCTGGCTGTGCTTGTGAGGTCACAGCAGCCTGAGTGCCTCATAGGTTAGTCTACAGCGCCCCCAGCTGGCTGTGCTTGTGATGTCACAGCAGCCTGAGTGCCTCATAGGTTAGTCTACAGCGTACCCTGCTGGCTGTGCTTGTGAGGTCACAGCACCCTCAGTGCCTCATAAGCCACTGGCAGGCCCCTGACTGCTGGCTGTGCTGGTGAGGTCACAGCAGCCTTAGTGCCTCTGAGGCCAGTGGCAGGCTCATGGCTGCTGGCTGTGCTTGTGAGGTCACAGCAGCCTCAGTGCCTCCTAGGCCAGTAGCAGGCTCATGGCTGCTGGCTGTGCTGCTGAGGTCACAGCAGCCTCAGTGCCTCCTAGGTTAGTCTACAGGGCCCGCTGCTGGCTGTGCTTGTGAGGTCACAGCAGCCTCAGTGCCTCCTAGGCCAGTGGCATGCTCATAACTGCTGGCTGTGCTTGTGAGGTCACAGCAGCCTGACTGCCTGTGAGGCCAGCGGCAGGCTCCTGGCTGCTGGCTGTGCTTGTGAGGTCACAGCAGCCTCAGTGCCTCCTAGGTTAGTCTACAGGGTCCGCTGCTGGCTGTGCTTGTGAGGTCACAGCAGCCTGAGTGGCTCCTAGGCCAGTGGCAGGCTCATGGTTGCTGGCTGTGCTTGGGATGTCACAGCAGCCTGAGTGCCTCCTAGGCCAGTGTCAGGCTCCTGGCTGCTGGCTGTGCTTGTGAGGTCACAGCAGCCTCAGTGCCTCCGAGGCCAGTGGCAGGCTCATTGCTGCTGGCTGTGCTTTTTGGTCACAGCAGCCTGAGTGCGTACTAGGCCAGGGGCATGCTCCTGGCTGCTGGCTGTGCTTGTGAGGTCACAGCAGCCTCAGTGCCTCTCAAGCCAGTGTCAGGCTCCTGGCTGCTGGCTGTGCTTGGGAGGTCACAGCACCCTCAGTGCCTCATAGGTTAGTGTCCAGCGCCCCCTGCTGGCTGTGCCTGTGGTGTCACAGCAGCCTGAGTGCCTCTAAGGCCAGTGTCAGGCTCCTGGCTGCTGGCTGTGCTTGTGAGGTCACAGCAGCCTCTGTGCCTCATAAGTTAGTCTACAGGGCCCCCTGCTGGTTATGCTTGTGAGGTCACAGCACCCTCTGTGCCTGCTAGGCAAGTGTCAGGCTCATGGCTGCTGGCTGTGCTTGTGAGGTCACAACACTCCTACAGCCTGATAGGCCCGTGGGAGGCCCCATCTGCTGGCTGCCTTTTGAGGTCACATTTGTCTCTGTACCTTATAGGGCAATGGCAGGCCTCTGGCTCCTCGCTGTGCTTGTGAGGTCACAGCAGCCTCAGTGCCCTATAGGCCAGTGGCAGGCCCATAGCTGCTGGCTGTGCTTGTCAGGTCACAGCAGTCCTATTGCCTGACAGGCCAGTGGCAGACCCACAGCTGCTGGCTTTGCTTGTGACGTCACAGCAGCCTCAGTGTCTTATAGGGCAGTTGGATGTCCATGCCTGCTGGCCGTGCTTGTGAGGTCACAGCAGCCTCAGTGCCTGATAGACCAGTTCGAGGCCAATGACTGCTGGGTGGGCTTGTGAGGTCAGAGAAGCCTCAGTGCCCTATAGGGCAGTGGCAGGCCCCTGACTGTTTACTGTGCTTCTGAGTTGACAGCAGCGTCAGCGCCTCATTGGGCAGTGGGAGGCCCCTGGCTGCTGCCTGTGCTTGTGAGGTCACAGCAGCCTCCGTGCCTCATAGGCCAGTGGCAGGCCCAAAGCTGCTGTCTGTGCTTGTGAGGTCACAGCAGTCCCATGGCCCGATAGGCCAGTGGCAGGCCCATAGATGCTGGCTGTGCTTGTGAGGTCACAGCAGCCTCTGTGCCCTATAGGGCAGTGGCAGACCCACAGCTGCTGGCTGTGCTTGTGAGGTCACAGCAGTCCCATTGCCTGATAGGCCAGTGCGAGGCCATTGGCTGCTGGCTGTCCTTTTGAGCTCACAGCAGTCTGAGTGACTGATAGGCCAGTGGCAGGCCTCTGCGTGCTGGCTGCATTTTGAGGTCACCTTGGTCTCAGTGCCTCATCAGGCAGTGGGATGCCCATGGCTGCTGACTCTGCTTGTGAGCTCACAGAAGTACCAGTGCCTGATAGGCCACTGGCAGGCCCCAGGCGGCTTCCTGTCCTTGTCAGGTCACATCAGCCTCTGTGTCTGATAGGGAAGTGGAAGGTGTTGTAGAGGCCTCTGACTGCCTTTTATTGTGGTGCAGGGGCCTCCAAGTGCCTCTTTTTCGCGTTGTAGCAGGCCCTGAGTGCCTTTTTTTGCAGTGCAGGGTCCTCAGGGTGCATTTTTTGTGGTGCAGGGACCTCCAAGTGCCTTTATTTCCAGTGTACAGGCCTCCGAGTGCCTCTTTTTCCAGTGCAGGAGCCTCCGAGTGCCTTTCTTGGTGGTGCTGGGCCCCCCGAGTGCCTTGTTTCACATTGTAGCAGCCCCCAAGAGCCTTTGTTTGTGCTGTGGGGGCCACTGAGTGCCTTTTTTTGTGGTGTAGCGCCCTCCGAGTGCCTTTTTTTGCATTGTAGCAGCCTCCAAGTGCCTTTTTTGTGGTGCACTGGCCTCCGAGTGCCTTTTTTTCCAGTACAGGGGCCTCCGAGTGCCTTTCTCTACAGTGTAGCAGCCTCCGAGTGCCTTTTTTTGTGGTGCAGGGCCCTGCGAGTGCCTTTTTTTCCGGTGCAGGGGCCTCAGGGTGCATTTTTTTTGCAGTGTAGTAGCCTCCAAGTGCCTTTTTTTCAGTGCACTGGCCTCCGAGTGCCCTTTTTTGCAGTGTGGAGGCCTCTGAGTGCCTTTTTTTGAGGTGCGGGAGCCTCCGAGTGCCTTTATTTCCAGTGTAGGGGCCTCCGAGTGCCTTTTTTTGTGCTGTAGGGGCCTCCGAGTGCCTTTCTCTGTGGTGTAGGGGCCTCCGAGTGCCATTTTTTCTGGTGAACAGGCCTGCAAGTGCCTCTTTTTCCAGTGCAGGAGCCTCCGAGTGCCTCTTTTGGTGGTGCCAGGCACTCCGAGTGCCTTGTTTCGCATTGTAGCAGCCCCCGAGTGCCTTTGTGCTGTCGGGGCCACCCAGTACCTTTTTTTGTGGTGTGGTCCTCTGAGTGCCTTTTTTTGTGCTGTAGTGGCCACCGAGTGCCTTTTTTTACAGTGTAGTGGCCTCCGAGGGCTTTTTTTTTCCTCTGCAGGGGCCTCCGAGTGCCTTTGTCTGTGGTGTAGCGCCCTCCAATTGCCTTTTTTTGTGATGCAGCGGCCTGCAAGTGCCTATTTCTGCGGTGCAGGGGCCTCCGAGTGACTTTTTTTCATATGTAGGGGCATCCGAGGGCCCTTTTCCTGGCGGTGCAGGGCCCTCTGAGTGCTTTTTTTCATGGTGCAGTGATTTCCAAGTGCTTTTTCTTTGCAGTGGGGCCTCCGAGAGCCCTTTTTTTGCGGTGCAGGTCCTTCTGAGTGCCTTTTTTGCTGTGCAGTGGTCTCCGCGTGCCTTTTTTTGTGGTGCAGGTCCTCGCTCTGCTTGTGAGTTTGCTTCTGCCTCTGTGCTTGATAGGCCAGTGGCAGGGTCATGCCACCTGGCTTTGCTTGTGAGGATACTTGTGTCTGCATGCCGAAAAGGGCAGTGGCAGGCCCATGGTTGCTGGTCTGCTTGGGTGTTCCCTTCTTTCTCCGTGTTTGATGCGCCATGGCAGGCCCAGAGCTGCTGGCTGTGCTTGTGAGGTCCCTTTGACCTCAGTGCCTGATGAGGCACTCAGAGCGCCATGAGTCCTGCCTGCGCTTCTGAGCTCACTTCTGCCTCAGTGCCTGATTGGCAAGTGGCAGGCCACTGGCTGCTTGCTGAGGTAGTGAGGTCATTTTTACCAGCAGCCCTAAACTTAGCGCTACGGGATGTTCAGAATCCTCCGTGACAGCCTCTAAGACTATTGCCAGTAGAAATGGGACCAAGACATTACCCAAACTGAGAAGTCCAGTGTGTCACTAACTACAAATTGTAGTGACTCTCGCCTGGTGCCGGAGAGACGATTGCACTGAAAACTTCCGCCTTCCATTGCCCGGGTCCCGGCAGACCCCGGTGATGCGTTCTAACGAACGCTCTTGTAATGGGAGTGTAACTTGTAAGTCTACGCCATTAGTTCTACCCTGCACTCTCAGGAGCAGGCTTTCAACACTCTCTCCTGCTTTAACCACTTCCCCAATGCTCTCCATTTTAACTTTCCCTGCGGTCACTGCAGGAACAGCCCGACCATCTCCGCAGAGCTCCCACGCAGTTAAATCAACCGGAACACAAAAGTTACTGTTGAACCCTTTGTGGTCTCTAAAACCTGTAGCGTTACTCAGGCAAGAGAACATGTCTATGATTAAGCCATCCTGTCTGCCATTTTTAAATATAGCTTACACCAAATGGATGGAATGGTTACGCAAGCGGACCTGAAGCGCCAAATGGCGAGAAAGAAAGGATGTCAGTGGTGTTACAGGGCCAGGATTAGGAGTTCTAAATAGCATTGATGCTGAGGCATTAGTGAATAAGCAAGTGCCACAAACAGAGATGTGTCTAGATTAGACAAAGCAAAGCCATTACGATCATCTCTGTTACCTCTTGGACGTAATCAACGGTGCTCCTCTCAGATTTCTACCTCAGTGGGAGCTCAAAGAAGGCAAGCTCATCAGCTTCCTTAGTTGCAGCAGGAGGAGCTCAAACTAATGTTTCTTTGGCGGTCCATTGTATCCAAGCCAAATGGACACAATCCGGACCAGTTGCAACAACTCGCAGGTGAGAAAGGGCTCCTACCCAGTGAAATTCGCAAAGCAGGACTCCTTCCAAAGGAGTTCAGTGTTAAGGAATCTTGGACTGCCACCATCTAGAGTTAATCAGAGTCAGGCTAGGGCAGCCCCATGACATTGCCTCCCGCACCCCCGGTCGACAATAACACCAGGCCTGTTCCCACCTTTCTCCTAAGAGTGTGAAACTGCTCAAACTCTCCCACCTATCAGTTCACATGGATCAGAGGTCTGGGCACACCAGGCTTGCCTCGGGCAATCCCACAAGACATGCCCAATCTCGCCATCCTCCCCTGTGGACACTTACACCACGTCCACTCACAGCTGCCTCCTAAGAATGCCCGCCTGCTCAGCTGCCTGTCCGAACAGCCGACGCTGACAGGCAAGAGCTGTTGCCAAGCAAGCTTGACCTGCATGCGCAGGGCAGCCCCATAGCACTTTCACAGCTGCCTTCCTCGCCGGTTGACACTTACAGCAGGGCTATTCCCTCCGAACGCCTAGGAGTGCCACACTGCTCCAATGCCTCCACTGACAGTCAGGGCTCACAGGCAGGAGCTAGTCCCAGCCAAGCTTCCCCTGCATGCCTAAGGCAGTCCCACAACAGGATAACGGCTTGCCTTCCTTTCCTGTCGACATTAACAGCACCGCTACTCCCGCCTTCCTCCTAGCAATGCCACGTTGCTCAAATGCCTGTCCAACGAGCAAGGGCTGCTGGGCAAGAGCGCAGGTATGCGAAACTAGCCTTGGGCAGCCCCACAAGATGTACCCATCTCGCCTTCCTCCCCCGTCAACAGTTACAGCAGGCGTACTCACAGCTTCCTCCTAAGAATGCCCAACTGCTCAGACGCCTGTCCGAACAGCAAGGGCCGCTAGGCAAGAGCTCTGGGCATGCCAAGCTTCCCTTTGGCAGCCCACAGCATATTCCCTGCTCTCTTCTAGGTGAGGGCCTTTTGGCCTTTACATCACGGCTACTCCCAACTTAGTCCTAAGAATGCCAAAATGCTCAGGCGCCTTTGCGAGCAAGCAGGGCTCAAAAGCAAGAGCTCATCCCCACCACACAAAACCTGCTAAGCCACAGCAGGCCCACAACACGTTCACAGTTGCCTTCCTCTCCTGTCCACACTTAAAGGCTGCGTACTCACGCCTTACTCCGAGGAGTGCCATATTGCGCAAACGCCTCTCTCACCTGTCAGTCCTCACAGGCAAGAATTCTGGACACGAGCTGGAAAAGAGCTTCTGGCAGCCGCACAGGATATGCGCAGCTCACCGTTCACGTGTGTCGCCGATCACACCAGGCGTACTCAGCGCTTCCTCAATGAATGCCAGAATAGTCAGTGGCGCGTCCGAGCAGCCAGGGCTCACAGGCAAGAGCCTTCATCCCTAACGCCACCGCACAATATGTTCCCGAGTGGCCATCCTCTCCTGGCAAAACAGAGGGGCTTGCTCGCTCTAAGTGTGGAGGGAAGAGGCGGGCAAACTGCGAACCTGTTGTAGAGCTGCCTCAGATATGCAGCTCAAGCCTGTGAGCGCTGGCTGTTCGGACAGCCGTCGGAGCAGTCTGTCGTGCTTAGGAAGAAGCTGTAACTGTCGACAGGGGAGGATGGTGAGCCCGGCTCGTTTTGTGGCCCTGCCAGAGACAATCTTCTCCTGCCCAGATCTCTTGCCTATGAGTGCCGGCTCTCCGGAGAAGCCTCTGGGCACCCTCTTAAGAGTAAGCATGGTGTAGTTGTTCATGGAGGAGGATGGCAAAATGTGACTACCTGTGGGGCTTCCAGAGACAAGCTTGTTATGCCAAGAACGCTCGCCTGTAAGTAATGACAGGGGAGAAAGGCATCTGAGCAGTGTGCCACTCCTAGCAGTAGGTTGGGAATTGGCGTGCTGTAACTGTCAGCAGGCGAAGAAGGCAAGCAAATGTCGATGGCGGAAGGATGGCGAGACGGGCTCATTTTGTTGTGCTCCCAGAGACAAGCTTGTCGTGGCCAGCGCTCTTGCCCGTGAGTGCCGGCTGCCAGACAGGTGTCTGAGCAGGCGAGCTTTCTAAAGCGTAAGCCTGGTGTAATTGTCGACAGGTCTCACAGGCAGGAGAGCTGGACCCCCCCCACCCAGAATTGTTCTGCATGCTTAGGGCAGCCCAACAGCACATTCACGGCTCACCTCCTTTGCCGGTCGACACTTACGAGCTTTCTTAAGAGTAAGCATGGTAGAATTGTCGGCAGGGGGCACAGGCAGGAGAGCTATCCAACCAAGCTTCCTTTTCATGCTTAGGGCAGCACACATTCACAGCTGCCTTCCTCGCCGGTCGACACTTACAGCAGGGCTATTCCCTCCAGACGCCTAGGCGTGCCACACTGCTCAAGCGCCTCCACCGACAATCAGGGCTCACAGGCGGGAGCTAGTCCCAGCCAAGCTTCCCCTGCATGCCTAAGGCAGTCCCACAACAGGATAACAGCTTGCCTTCTTCTCCTGTCGACATTAAAAGCACGTCAGCATCCACCTTCCGCCTAGCAATGCCACATTGCTCAAATGCCTGTCCAACGAGCAAGGGCTGCTGGGCTTGCCTCGAGCAGCCCACAAGAGGTACCCATCTCACCTTCCTCCGCCGCCGACAAATACAGCATGCGTACTCACAGCTTCCTCCTAAGAATGCCAGAGTGCTCAGACGCCTGAGCGAACGACAAGTGCAGAGAGGTAATAGCTCTGGGCATGCCAAGCTTCCCTTTGGCAGCCCACAAAATATTCCCTTGCCCTCTTCCTAGGTGCGCCCCTTTTGGCCCTTTACACCACGGCTGCTCACAAGCCTTATTCCTGAGAATGCCGGCCGGCTCCGACACCCGTCGTGGCAGAAGTGGATTCAGAGGGGAGAGCTCTGGGCACCACAGGCTTGCCTCGGGCAGCCTGACCAAAAACGTCCAGGTCTCGCTTTCCTTCCCTGTGGACACTTACAGCAGGACTCTTCCCAGCTCACTCCTGGGATAGGCACAGGTAGCACATGTCTCTCCCACTTGTCGGCACTCACAGGCAAGAGCTCTGGGCACCCCAAATTGGCTTCCGACAGCCTCGCAAAAAGTCCCCCTCTCGCCATCCTTCCCCTCGATAAGAAGACCAGGCCAACTCAAAGCTTCCTCCTATGAATGCCAGAAGACTCAGATACAGCCAAGGCTCACAGGCAAGAGCTCTTCCCAAGCAAGCAGGCCCTTCATCCCTAAGGCCACCGCACAGCACGTTCGCAAGTGGCCTTCCTCTCCTGGCGCCACTTACAGCGGGGCTTGCTTGCACTAAGTGTGGCGAGGAGAGGCAGGCAAAGTGCACATCTGTTGTAGAGCCGCCTTAGATATGCAGCTCAGGTCTGTGAGTTCTGGTTATTCGGAAAGGTGTCAGAGCAGTCTGGCATTCTTAGGAGGAAGTTTTGAGTACGCCTGTTGCAATTGTCGAAGGGGAGGAGGGTGAGATGGAGGTTTCTTGTGAGCTTCGAGAGACAAGCTTGTCATGTCCGGAGCGCTTGCCCGTGCGTACTGACGAGGAGAGAGCCGTTTGAGCAGTGTGGCACGCCTAGCAGTAAGGTGGAATAGGCCTGCTATACGTGCCGACAGGCAAAGAAAGGGACCCGGGAACGTATTAATTGGGCTGCCCTGAGCATGCGGAGCAAGCTTGCTGGGGCAGTGCTCTTCCTTGTGAGCGCAGTCGACAGTTACAGCAGGCTGAATCTTAAGAAAGCAAGCCTGCTCAGAAGCCTCTCTGGACTGGCGGCAGTCACAGGCGAGCGCTCTGGACACAACAAGCTTCTTTCTGGCAGCTCCACAAGAAGTCCACATCTCGCCTTCCTCCCCGTCGGCAATTACACCAGGCATACTCAGAGCTGCCTCCTAAGAATGCCAGACTGCTCAGACACCTGTCCGAACAGCCTGGGCTCTGGCCACCGCACAGCACGTTCCCGAGTGGCCGTTCTCTGCTGGCAGCACGTAAAGCGGGGCTTGCTTGTTCTAAGTGTGGAGAGAAGAGATAGGCAAACTGCGAACCTGTTGGAGAGCCGCAGATCAACGTTGTGAGCTCTGGTTGTTCGGCCAGCCGTCCGAGCAGTCTGGCACTCCTAGGCGGAAGCTTTGAGTATGCCTGGTCTTATTCTCGATGGGGAGGATGGCGAGACGGACTCGTGGCTGTGGGAAAAGACAAGGGAGAGACGTTTAAACAGTGTGGCACTCCTAGCAGTAAGGTGGGCATAGCCCTGTGTAATTGTCAACACAGGAGAAAGGCGAGACGGGGAACTTTTTGCGAGACTGCTCGAAGCAAGCTGGCCTGCCCAGAGCTCTTGCCTGTGAACGCCTGCTGGTCCAAGAGGCATCAGAGCAGCCTGGCATTCTTAGGAAGAAGCTGTGCGTGTACTGTTGCAATTGTCGACGGGCGAGATGGAGGGGCTTCGCGAGACAAGCTTGTCGTGCCTACAGCGCTTGCCTGTGTGTGCTGGCGAGGAGAGAGGTGTTTGAGCAGTGTGGCACTCCGAGCAGTAAAGTGGAATCGGCCTGCTGTATGTGTCGACAGGCAAAGAACGCGAGCCGGGAACGTGTTGTGGGACTGGGCTAAGCATGCGGAGCAAGCTTGGTGGGGCAGCTCTCTTGCCTGTGAGTGCAGTCGACAGTTACACCAGGCTGACTCCTAAGAAAACCATCCTCTCGGACGCCTGTCCAGAGAGCCGGCACTCATGGGCAAGAGGTCTGGGCACGCCAAGCTTGTCTCTGGCAGCCCTGCGAGACAACCCGGCTCTCCGTCGACACTTACAGCAGGCGTACTCAATGCCTCCTTCTAAGAATGCCAGACTTCTCAGACAACTGGCCGAACACCCAGGCCTCGCAGACGCTGTCGACACTGCAGTTGCATGGCACTGCTAGGCGTGCAACTCTGCTCAAACGTGTCTCTCGCCCCTGTCAGTACTCACAGTCAAGCGCTCTGGGCACGACAAGCTTGTCTCTCGAAGCTCTCCCCATCTCGCCATCCTCCCCGTGGCCATTTACACCACATCCACTCACAGCTTCCTCCAAAGAATGCCCGCCTGCTCTGCTGCCTGTACGAACAGCCAGCGCTCACAGGCAAGACCTCTGGGCAGGACAAGCTTCCATCTGGAAGCCCAGAAGAAGAGCCAAATTCCCATATTACCCTTGTTTGACAGGTATACAAGCCTTACTGCTGAGAATGCCAGCCTGCTCAGACAACTCTCCGAATAGAAAGGGGTTCAGAGGCAAGAACTCTGGGCACTCCAATTGTGCTTCCGGCAGCCTCGCGAAACGCCCCTTTCTCGCCATCCTCCCCCTCGATTGTAAAACCAGGCAGATTCAAAGCTTCCTCTTATGACTGCCAAAATGCTCAGACGCCTGCCCGAACAGCCAGCGTTCACAGGCAAGAGCTCTTCCCCAAGCACGCTAGACCTTCATCCCTAAGGCAGCCGCACATGCCGTTCACGAGGGGGGCCTTCCCTCTCCTGGCGACACTTACAGCGGGGCTTGCTTACGCTGTGTGGAGGTAGGCAAAGTGCAAACGTGTTGTAGAGCCGCCTTCGATATGCAGCTCAAGCCTGTGAGCTCTGGCTGTTCAGACAGGCAGCTGAGCAGGCTGGCATTGTTAGGAGGCAGCTGTGAGAACCCCTGGTGCAATTGTCGACGAGGGAGGATGGAGACTCAGCCTTGCCCATGGGCCGTCCCGAGACAAGCTTGGTGTGTCTAGAGCTCTTGCCCATGAGTGCCCGCTCTCCGGACAGGCATCCGAGCAAGCTTACTTTCTTAGGAGTCAGCCTGGTGTAACTGTCGACTGCGCTCACAGGCAAGAGAGCTGCCCCACCAAGCTTGCTCCGCATGCTCAGGGCAGCCCAACAACACGTTCCCGGCTCCCTTTCTTTGCCCGTCGGCACATACAGCAGGCCTATTCCCACCTTACTGCTCGCCGTGCCACACTGCTCAAACGCATCTCTCCTCCCCAGTACTCACAGGCGAGCGCTCTGGAACTGACAAGCTTGTCTCTGGCCGCTCCACAAGACGAACCCGTCTCGCCATCCTCCCCATCGACAATTACACCAGGTGTCCTCATAGCTTCCTCCTTAGAATGCCAGACTGCTCATCTGCATAGCTAAGCCAGCTCTCCAACAGTTTCGCAGTCTGCCTACCTCGTTTCCCAACACAGAGCAAGCAAGTTCCTCTGTAATCCCGCCAGGAGAGGACGGCCACTCCTGATTGTGTCGTGCGGCTGCCTTAGGGATGGAAGTCAAGCGTGCTTGGGAAAAGCTCTTGCCTTGGAGCCCTGGCTGCTGGGACAGGGGTCTGAGACCAGCAAGCTTTCATAGGAAAGAGCTCTGGGCATGCCACGCTTTCCTCAGGCAGCCCCGCAGAACGTGCCCTTGACTACCACCCCACAGCGACCTGGTCGAAACACCACTTCTGCTCGCACCTTATTCTGAAGACTGCTAAAATACTCAGACACCTGTCCGAAAAGCAAAGGCTTACAGGCAAGCGCTCTGGGCCAGGACAGCTTTCTTCCGGCAGTTTCGCCAAAATTCCCAGTCTCGCCTTATTCGCCTGTCGACGATAACACAAGGCCTTTTCCACCTTACGCCTATTTGTTCTACACTGCTTAAACGCCTCTCCCACCTGTCAGAATGCACAGACAGGAGATCTGGGCACGCCAAGCTTGTCTTGCGCAGCCCCATCAGATGAGCCCGTCTCACCATCCTCCCCCTTGACAATTGCACCAGGCGTACTCACAACTTCCTCCTGAGAGTGCCAGACTGCTCTGACACCTTTCCGAATAGCCAGAGCTCACAGACTTGATCTGCATATCTAAGGCGGCTCTACAACAGCTTCGCACTTTGCCTACCCTCTTCTCTCCTCGCCACAGAGCCAGCAAGCCCCGATCTATGTGTCGCCGGGATAGGAAGGCCCGCCCCCCCCCCCCCGCCAACATGCTGTGCAGTGGCCTTAGGGATGAAGGGCCAGCTTGCTTGGGAAGAGCACTTGCCTGTGAGCCCTGCCTGCTCGTACAGGTGTCTGAGTCTTCTGGCATTCTTAGGCGGAAGCTTTGAGTTGGCCTGGTCTTATCGAGGGGGAGGATGACGAGAGGGGGACTTTTTGCGAGGCTGTCGGAAGCCAGTTTGGTGTGCCCAGAGCTCTTGCCTGTGCGTGCTGACAAGTGGGAGAGGCGGGTGATACCTGTGGCATGCCGAGGAGTGAGGTGGGAAGAGGCCTGCTATAAGTGTCCACAGGGACGGAAAGCGAGACCTGGATTTTTGGTCAGGCTGCCTGAGGCAAGCCTGTCGTGCCCAGAGCTCTCCCCTCTGAACCCATTTCTGCTCTTTGGACAGGCGTCTGAGCAGGCTGGCATTCTTAGGAGCAAGCCTTGTGTAATTGTCGACTGGGGAGGATGGTGCGATGGTATGTCTTCTGGAGCTGCCAGAAGCTCTTTTCCAGCTGGTGTCCAGAATTCTTGCTTGTGCGTACTGACGCGGAGAGAAGCATTTGAGCAGTGTGGCACTCCGAGCAGTAAGGTGGGAGTAGGCCTGCTGTAAGTGTTGACAGGCAAAGAAGGCGAGACGTGGACGCATTGTGGGCTGCCGTAAGCATGAAAACACGCTTGGTTGGCGTATCTCTTGCCTGTGAGCCCTGCTGACAATTACATCAGTTTTACGCCTTAGAAAGCTCGCCGAATTGGAGCCTGTCCGGACAGTGGGCAAGCACAGGCAAGAACACTGGGCACGACAAGCTTGTCTCTGGAAGCACAACAAAATCAGCCCATCTTGCCATCTTCCCCTGTTTCCACAAGACGTACTCACGCTTCCAGATTGCTCAGCTGGCGCTCCGAACAGCCAGGGTTCACAGGCCAGGAAGCTGCCCCCACCAAGCTTGCTTTTCATGCTTATGGCAGTTCCACAACACGATCACAGTTTGCCGTCTTCGCCTGCTGACACAGCCTGCCTGTTCCAACCTACTGCTAGGAAGGCCACACTGTTCAAACGCTTTTCTCTCCATCAGTATTCACAGGCGAGCGTTCTGGGCACAGGACAAGCCTGTCTCTGGCATCCCCACAGGACGTCCACCTTTCGCCATCCTCCCCATGAACAATTACACCAGACTAACTCCTTAGAAACGTCGCCTAATCAGAACCTGCTCCAGAGAGCGAGCACTCACGGGCAAGAGCGCTGGGCACGACAAGCTTGTCTCTGGCAGTGCCACAAGACGAGCCCGTCTCGCCATCCTCCCTCGTCGACAATTACACCAGGCGTATTCACAACTTCTTCCTAAGCACGACAGACTGTTCAGTGGCCCATCCGAACAGCCAGAGCTCATAGGTTCGATCAGCATAGCTAAGGCAGCCCTACCAGAATTTTGCTGTTTGCCTGCCTCTCCTCGCCACAATTAGAGCAAGCAAAGGCCGCTGTAAGTGGCGCCAGGAGAGGAAGGCCCACCTCGTGAACATGCTGTGCGGCGGCCTTAGGGATGAAGATCAAGCTTGCTTGGGAAGAGCACTTGCCTGTGAGCCATGGCTGTTCGGACAGGTGTCTGAGTCTTCTAGCATTCTTAGGAGGAAGCTTTGAGTTGGCCTGGTCTTCTTATCAATGGAGGAGGATGGCGAGAGGGGACTTTTTGCGAGGCTGTCGGAAGCCAATTTGGGGTGCCCAGAGCTCTTGCCTGTGAGTGCCGACAAGTGGGAGAGACATGTGCTACCTGTGCCTATCCCAGGAGTGAGGTGGGAAGATCCTGCTGTAAGTGTCCACAGGGAAGGAAAGCGAGACCTGGATGTTTTTGGTCAGGCTGCCCGAGGCAAGCCTGTGGTGCCCAGAGCTCTCCCCTCTGAATCCACTTCTGCCACGACGGGTGTCAGAGCCGGCCGGCATTCTCAGGAATAAGGCTTGTGAGCAGCCGTGGTGTAAAGGGCCAAAAGGGCGCACCTAGGAAGAGGGCAAGGGAATATTTTGTGGGCTGCCAAAGGGAAGCTTGGCATGCCCAGAGCTATTACTTCTCTGCACTTGTTGTTCACTCAGGCGTCTGAGCACGCTGACATTCTTAGGAGGAAGCTGTGAGTACGCATGGTGTATTTGTCGACGGCGGAGGAAGGTGAGATGGGTACGTCTTGCGGGGCTGCCCAAGGCTACCCGGGGGTCTTGCCTAGCAGCCCTTGCTCGTTGGACAGGCATTTGAGCAACGTGGCATTGCTAGGAAGAAGGCGGGAGTAGCGGTGCTGTTAATGTCGACAGGAGAAGGCAAGCCGTTATCCTGTTGTGGGACTGCCTTAGGCATGCAGGGGAAGCTTGGCTGGGACTAGCTCCCGCCTGTGAGCCCTGATTGTCGGTGGAGGCGCTTGAGCAGTGTGGCACGCCTAGGCGTCTGGAGGGAATAGCCCTGCTGTAAGTGTCGACCGGCGAGGAAGGCAGCTGTGAACGCATTGCGGGGCTGCCCTAAGCATGCAGAGCAATTCTGGGGGAGTCCAGCTGTCTTGCCTCTGAGACCTTTCGACAATTACACCAGGCTTACGCTTTAGAAAGCTCGCCTGCTCAGACACCTGTCTGGCAGCCGGCACTCACGGGCAAGAGCGCTGGGCACGACATGCTTGTCTCTGGGAGCACAACAAAATGAGCCCGTCTCGCCATCCTCCCCCCGTCGACAATTACACCAGGCGTACTCACAGCTTCTGCCTAAGAATGCCAGACTGCTCACACGACTGTCCGAACACCCAGAGCTCACAGGCAAAAAAGATGCCCCAGCAAGCTTGCACTGCATGCTTAGGGCAGCTCCACAACACGTTCACGACTTGCCTTCTTCGCAAGGCGTGAGTACGCATCCTTTAAGTGTGGACAGGAGAGGAAGGCAACCGTGAACGTGTTGTGGGCCTGCTGTGGCTTAGCAGGTTTTGTGTGGTGGGGATGAGCTCTTGCTTTTGAGCCCTGCTTGCTCGCAAAGGCGTCTGAGCATTTTGGCATTCTTAGGACTAAGTTGGGAGTAGCCAGGGTGTAAAGGCCAAAAGGCCCTCACCTAGAAGAGAGCAGGGAATATGTTGTGGGCTGCCAAAGGGAAGCTTGGCATGCCCAGAGCTCTTGCCTAGCGGCCCTTGCTGTTCGGACAGGCGTCTGAGCAGTTGGGCATTCTTAGGAGGAAGCTGTGAGTACGCCTGCTGTAACTGTTGACGGGGGAGGAAGGCGAGATGGGTACATCTTGTGGGGCTGCCCAAGGCTAGTTTCGCATACCTGCGCTCTTGCCTAGCAGCTCTCGCTCGTTGGACAGGCATTTGAGCAACGTGGCATTGCTAGGAGGAAGGCGGGAGTAGCGGTGCTGTTAATGTCGACAGGAAAGGAAGGCAAGCCGTTATCCTGTTGTGGGACTGCCTTAGGCATGCAGGGGAAGCTTGGCTGGGACTAGCTCCTGCCTGTGAGCCCTGACTGTCAGTGGAGGCATTGGAGCAGTGTGGCACTCCTAGGCGTTCGGAGGGAATAGCCCTGCTGTAAGTGTCAACCGGCGAGGAAGGCAGCTGTGAAAGTGCTATGGGGCTGCCCTGCGCATGCAGGTCAAGCTTGCTTGGCAACAGCTCTTGCCTGTCAGCGTCGGCTGTTCGGACAGGCAGCTGAGCAGGCGGGCATTCTTAGGAGGCAGCTGTGAGTGGACGTGGTGTAAGTGTCCACAGGGGAGGATGGCGAGATTGGGCATGTCTTGTGGGATTGCCCGAGGCAAGCCTGGTGTGCCCAGACCTCTGATCCATGTGAACTGATAGGTGGGAGAGTTTGAGCAGTTTCACACTCTTAGGAGAAAGGTGGGAACAGGCCTGGTGTTATTGTCGACCGGGGGTGCGGGAGGCAATGTCATGGGGCTGCCCTAGCCTGACTCTGATTAACTCTAGATGGTGGCAGTCCAAGATTCCTTAACACTGAACTCCTTTGGAAGGAGTCCTGCTTTGCGAATTTCACTGGGTAGGAGCCCTTTCTCACCTGCCCGAGTTGTTGCAACTGGTCCGGATTGTGTCCATTTGGCTTGGATACAATGGACCGCCAAAGAAACATTAGTTTGAGCTCCTCCTGCTGCAACTAAGGAAGCTGATGAGCTTGCCTTCTTTGAGCTCCCACTGAGGTAGAAATCTGAGAGGAGCACCGTTGATTACGTCCAAGAGGTAACAGAGATGATCGTAATGGCTTTGCTTTGTCTAATCTAGACACATCTCTGTTTGTGGCACTTGCTTATTCACTAATGCCTCAGCATCGATGCTATTTAGAACTCCTAATCCTGGCCCTGTAACACCACTGACATCCTTTCTTTCTCGCCATTTGGCGCTTCAGGTCTGCTTGCGTAACCATTCCATCCATGTGGTGTAAGCTATATTTAAAAATGGCAGACAGGATGGCTTAATCATAGACATGTTCTCTTGCCTGAGTAACGCTACAGGTTTTAGAGACCACAAAGGGTTCAACAGTAACTTTTGTGTTCCGGTTGATTTAACTGCGTGGGAGCTCTGCGGAGATGGTCGGGCTGTTCCTGCAGTGACCGCAGGGAAAGTTAAAATGGAGAGCATTGGGGAAGTGGTTAAAGCAGGAGAGAGTGTTGAAAGCCTGCTCCTGAGAGTGCAGGGTAGAACTAATGGCGTAGACTTACAAGTTACACTCCCATTACAAGAGCGTTCGTTAGAACACATCACTGGGGTCTGCCGGGACCCGGGCAATGGAAGGCGGAAGTTTTCAGTGCAATCGTCTCTCCGGCACCAGGCGAGAGTCACTACAATTTGTAGTTAGTGACACACTGGACTTCTCAGTTTGGGTAATGTCTTGGTCCCATTTCTATCCGTATGGGATGCTCCTCCAGGGCTTTTGCCTCACCTTCAACGTGGTAGGCACTGCAACATGCTGTCAACTCTGTGGATGCGCTATTTGATACAAGTAGGAACAATAGCGTTCCTCATTTGCTTCCCAAATTGCTTCTCCTCGATTTTGGCTACAACACATTTTACTCGCAGGTTGGTTTTTTGCTAGGGCGGTTAAACAATACTCCAGTGCAAGCACAAATGTCATGACAACAACTAACAACACAAGCAAGTGTTACACGCCACACTTTGTAACATTTAATGTCCAGTACGGCTTAGCTCATGTGGTGCTTCCAAGAGCTTCCGGTCCACTCAGCCGCTTTACATCTGACTAGAGCCAATTTTCTTTACCTGGAAGTTTAACAATGAAATAAGAACTCAACAATACAGTGTAGGGGCCTCCCGAGATTTGGTTGCACTTCGGACTTTCAGGTGACTATCTGTACCAACCCCTTATGTCCAGGCTGGATAGCATGTGCTTGCACGCCACCTGGTACTGAGTGGGCCCACTGAGCTTTTCCCCTGCCTTTTGTAAGTGTAATTCGCTCATCTCCACCCAAGCGGTTGCTTTTAGCCTGAGTTGCCCACTGTGGCTAAAGGTCTCCCCAAAAGAATTTCCACTGGCAATAGTCTTAGAGGCTGTCACAGAGGATTCTGAACATCCCATAGTGCTAAGTTTAGGGCTGCTGGTAAAAATGACCTCACTACCTCAGCAAGCAGCTATTGGCCTGCCACTTGCCAATCAGGCACTGAGGCAGAAGTGAGCTCAGAAGCGCAGGTAGGACTCATGGCGCTCTGAGTGCCTCATCAGGCACTGAGGTCAAAGGGACCTCACAAGCACAGCCAGCAGCTCTGGGCCTGCCATGGCGCATCAAACACGGAGAAAGAAGGGAACACCCAAGCAGACCAGCAGCCATGGGCGTGGCAGTGCATGCCATGCATGCAATGGCATGCAGGTCAAAGTGACATCGTAAGACACAACCAGCAACCATGGGCCTGCCACTGCCCTTTTTGGCATGGAGACACAAGTATCCTCACAAGCAAAGCCAGGAGGCATGGCCCTGCCACTGGCCTATCAAGCACAGAGGCAGAAGCAACCTCACAAGCAGAGCGAGGACTGATGGGCCTGACTGGCCTACCAGGCCGTGAGGCAGAAGTGACATGACTATCTCATCCAGCAGTGGTGGGCCTGACAATATCATTTCAAGCAGTACAGGTTAATACAGGTAAAGTGCTAACACAGAACGTTGAAGGACCATAACAGAAAAAAGGCACTTGGAGGCCTGAGCACTGGAAAAAAGGGCACTAGGAGGACATGCACTGCAAAAAATATGCACATGGAGGACACTATACTGGAAAAAAAGGCACTTTGGGAGCCTGCATCGCAAAAATAGGCACTTGGAGGCTGCTAGACTGGAAAAAAAGGCACTTAGATGCCCCTTCACTGCAAAAAAAGGCACTCAGACAGCAGTGCACCTCAAAAGGAGGCACTCGGAGGCCCCTGCACCACAAAAAAAGGCACCCGGACAACAGTGAATCACAAGAAAAGGCACTCGGAAGTCCCTACATCACAAAAAAAGGCACTTGGAGGCTAGTACACTGCAAAAAAAAGGCACTCGGAGGACCATGCACGGCAAAAAAAGGCACTCGGTGGCCCCTACAGCACAAAAGAAGGCACTCGGGGGCTGCTACAATGTGAAACAAGGCACTCGGAGGCCCCTGAACCACAAGAAAAGGCACTTGGGGCCACTACACCACAAAAAAAGGTACATGGAGGACCACACACCCCAAAATAACAGCACTCGGAGGTCCCTGAACCACAAGAAAAGGCACTCGGTGGCTCCTACAGCACAAAAAAAGGCACTCGGGGGCTGCTACAATGTGAAACAAGGCACTCGGAGGGCCCTGCACCACCAAAAAAGGCACTCGGAGGCTCCTGCATTGGAAAAAGAGGCACTTGCAGGCCTGTACACTGGAAATAAAGGCACTCGGAGTCCCCTGCACCACAAAAAAAGGCACTCGGAAGCCCCTACACCACCAAAAAACGCACTTGGAGGCTAGTACACTGCAAAAAAATGCACCCTGTGGCTCCTACAGCACAAAAAAAGGCACTCAGTGGCCCCTACAGCACAGAAAAAGGCACTCGGAGGCTGCTACAATGCGAAAAAAAGGCACTCGGATCCTGCTACACCGGAAAAATAAGGCACTCGGAGGCTGCTACACCGTAGAGAAAGGCACTCGGAGGCCCCTGCACTGGAAAAAAAAGGCACTCGGAGGCCAGTGCACCCCAAAAAAGGCACTTGGAGGCTGCTACACCGTAGAGAAAGGCACTCGGAGGCCCCTGCACTGGAAAAAAAAGGCACTCGGAGGCCAGTGCACCCCAAAAAAGGCACTTGGAGGCTGCTACAATGCAAAAAAAGGCACTCGGAGGCCAGTGCACCCCAAAAAAGGCACTCGGAGGCCTCTACACCACAATGAAAAGGCATTAGGAGGGCCTTACGCTGGCAAAAAAGGCACTAGGGGGCATCTACACTGCAAAAGAAGGCACTCGGAGGCCACTACACTGGAACAAAAGGCACTCGGAGGCCAGTGCACCACAAGAATAGGCACTTGGTGGCCTCTGAACCACAAGAAAAGGCACTCAGAGGCCTCCACACTGCAAAAAAAGGCACTCGGGGGCTGCTACAATGTGAAACAAGGCACTCGGAGGGCCCAGCACCACCACAAAAGGCACTCGGAGGCTCCTACACTGGAAAAAGAGGCACTTGCAGGCCTGTACACTGGAAAAAAAGGCACTCGGAGGCTCCTGCACCACAAAAGAAGGCACTCAGAGGCCCCTACACCACCAAGAAAGGCACTCGGTGGCCCCCACATTGCAAAAAAAGGCACTTGGAGGCTACTACACTGCAAATAAACGCACCCTGAGGCCCCTGCACCGCAAAAAAAGGCACTCGATGGCCCCTATGCTGGAAAGAAAGGCGCTCGGAGGGCCCTGCAGCACAAAAAAAGGCACTCGGCTGCCCCTACACTGGAAAAAAAGGCATTTGGTGGCCCCTACACCACAGAAAAAGGCACTCGGGGGCCGCTACAATGCAAAAAAAGGCACTCAGAGGCCCCTACACTGGAATAAAAGGTACTCAGAGGCCAGTGCACCACAAGAAAAGGCACTCGGTGGCCCCTGCACTGCCAAAAAAGTCAATCACAGGCCCCTGCACAGCAAAAAAAGGCACTCAGAGGCTGCTACAATGCAAAAAAAAGGCACTCGGAGGACCACACCACAAAAAAAGGTACTGGGTGGCCCCGACAGCACAAACAAAGGCACTCGGGGGCTGCTACAATGTGAAAAAAGGCACTTGGAGGGCCCTGCACCACCAAAAAAGGCACTCGGAGGCCCCTGCACCACAAAAAAAGGCACTCAGAGGCCCCCACATTGCAAAAAAAGGCACTTGGAGGCTACTACACTGCAAAAAAATGCACCCTGAGGCCCCAGCACCTCAAAAAAAGGCACTCCGGTGCCCCTACACTGGAAAGAAAGGCACTCAGAGGGCCCTGCAGCACAAAAAAAGGCACTCAGCTGCCCTTACAGTGGAAAAACAGGCACTTGGAGGCCTCTACACCCCAGAAAAAAGCACTCAGTGGCCCCTACACTGGAAAAAAAGGCACTCGGAGGCCCATACACCACAAAAAAAGGCACTCGGAGGCCCCTACAGCACAAAAAAAGGCACTTGGGGGCTGCTACAATGCAAAAAAAGGCACTCGGAGGCCCCTGCAGCAGAAAGAAAGGCACTCGGCGTGCCCTGCACCAGAAGAAAAGGCACTCGGGGCCACTACACCACAAAAAAAAGATACATGGAGGACCACACACCCCAAAATAACAGCACTCGGAGGCCCCTACACCACAAGAAAAGGCACTCGGGGGCTGTTACAATGTGAAACAAGGCACTTGGAGGCCCCTGCACCACAAAAAAGGCACTTGGAGGCCCCTGCACCACAAAAAAAGGCACTCAGAGGCCTCTACAACACCTTCCACTTCCCTATCAGACACAGAGGCTGATGTGACCTGACAAGGACAGGAAGCCGCCTGGGGCCTGCCAGTGGCCTATCAGGCACTGGTACTTCTGTGAGCTCACAAGCAGAGTCAGCAGCCATGGGCATCCCACTGCCTGATGAGGCACTGAGACCAAGGTGACCTCAAAATGCAGCCAGCACGCAGAGGCCTGCCACTGGCCTATCAGTCACTCAGACTGCTGTGAGCTCAAAAGGACAGCCAGCAGCCAATGGCCTCGCACTGGCCTATCAGGCAATGGGACTGCTGTGAGCTCACAAGGACAGCAAACAGCCATGAGCCTGCCACTGCCCTATAGGGCACAGAGGCTGCTGTGACCTCACGAGCACAGCCAGCAGCCAGGGGCCTCCCACTGCACTATAAGGTACAGAGACAAATGTGACCTCAAAAGGCAGCCAGCAGACAGAGGCCTCCCACGGGCCTATCAGGAATAGGACTGCTGTGACCTCACAAGCACAGCCAGCAGCCATGGGCCTGCCACTGGCCTATGAGGCACTGAGGCTGCTGTGACCTCACAAGCACAGTCAGCAGCCAGTGGCCTGCTGCTGGCCTATCGGGAATGGAGGCTGCTGTGACCTGACAAGCACAGCCAGCAGCTATGGGCCTGCCACTGGCCTATCGGGCCATGGGACTGCTGTGACCTCACAAGCAAAGCCAGCAGCTTTGGGCCTGCCACTGGCCTATAAGGCACGGAGGCTGATGTCACCTCACAAGCACAGGCAGCAGCCAGGGGCCTCCCACTGCCCGATGAGGCGCTGACACTGCTGTCAACTCAGAAGCACAGTAAACAGTCAGGGGCCTGCCACTGCCCTGTAGGGCACTGAGGCTTCTCTGACCTCACAAGCCCACCCAGCAGTCATTGGCCTCGAACTGGCCTATCAGGCACTGAGGCTGCTGTGACCTCACAAGCACGGCCAGCAGGCATGGGCATCCAACTGCCCTATAAGACACTGAGGCTGCTGTGATGTCACAAGCAAAGCCAGCAGCTGTGGGTCTGCCACTGACCTGTCAGGCAAAAAGACTGCTGTGACCTTACAAGCACAGCCAGCAGCTATGGGCCTGCCACTGGCCTATGAGGCACTGAGGCTGCTGTGACCTCACAAGCACAGCCAGCAGCCAGGGGCCTGCTGCTGGCCTATCAGGCTGTAGGAGTGTTGTGACCTCACAAGCACAGCCAGCAGCTATGGGCCTGCCACTGGCCTATACAGCACGGAGGCTGCTGTGACCTCACAAGCACAGGCAGCCGCCATTAGCCTCCCACTGCCCTAGGAGGCGCTGACGCTGCTGTCAACTCAGAAGCACAGCCAGCAGGGGGCGCTGTAGACTAACTTATGAGGCACTGAGGCTGCTGTGACCTCACAAGCACAGCCAGCAGGGGGCGCTGGAAACTAACCTATGAGGCACTCAGGCTGCTGTGACCTCACAAGCACAGCCAGCAGTCATGAGCATGCCACTGCCATAGGAGGCACTGAGGCTGCTGTGACCTCACAAGCACAGCCAGCAACCATGAGCCTGCCACTGGCCTAGGAGCCACTCAGGCTGATGTGACCTCACAAGCGCAGCCAGCAGCCAGGAGCCTGCCACTGGCCTAGGAGGCACTGAGGCTGCTGTGACCTCACAAGTACAGCCAGCAGCCAGGAGCCTGCCACTGGCCTCAGAGGCACTCAGGCTGCTGTGACCTCACAAGCACAGCCAGCAGGCACTGGCCTGCCCCTCGTATATCAGGCACTGAGGCTGCTGCTGTTGTCCGAAAAGCGGATTCGTTGCCCGGTGTGCAATAAGCCAATAATTACACACTCAGGAGAGACATTTGCTTATTTATTTCAGAGTTGCACAAGCCTGGGTGCTCGGTCGTTTCCCACAAATCAAGCACACCCCCCCCCCCCAACTTTTCAAGTAGCATTTATACAAACAAATTGCCAGATTTGCAATTTTCCCTTTTACACTGATTGGTTAGTGATTTCTTCATTCCCCGGGTCCCACCCCTGTCTCCCAAGGTCCTGATGAGGGGAGATCAATTAACACTGCCCCAGCAGGGACAGTAGGTGTTATCTCCCAAAGTCCTGACAAGGGGGAGATAGTCCAGACCCCTTAATTAACATTGTTTCAGCAGTGAGAGGAGGTTTTGCTTCCCAAGGTCCTGGTGCCCAAGCAGGCCTTATTTCAAAGCCTTGACATCCTCCCTTTCGGAGTGTGGGGCACAGGAATGCAGCCTGCTTGTAACTCCCTTATCTTTCCAGCCTGCACCAGCTCTGGGGCCCTTTCTTACTGAACTAGGAGTGCGGCCTAAGGCTTCAGCAAATTTAGCTACTCATGAAGCAAGTTTTATCTAAGTGGCTACCTCTAGACCACTTCAGACTTAATGTTAGAAGTTATCCTAATCTACCTAGTTCACGCATTCCTTCTGAGCTTCCCAGGGTTGTCTTGTAACAATTCCCCCCTTTGAGACTTATATGATCATTTTCATATTAGTCTCACTCTTTTAAAATCTTTCCCATATTAATTTTGTACAACATCTACAAATGCATTGAATCACTACATAAACGCATACAAAAACTACTAACACCATTCCCAAAACTGTTAAACACTTTTTAACCCATGAGCTCACGTCAGGGAACCAGGAAGTCAACCATTTCCATGTTTCTTCAAATCCAAAAGAGGTATCCTCTTTCTGAACCCCATGTAAGATTTCAGTCTGCTTCCAGATTTCATTTAGATTGGTAGAAATTCTCCCGCTTTGATCCACATATACACAGCAACTAGTATTTATTATTGTACATACTCCTCCCTGAGATGCCAATAACATCTCTAGAGCCATCCTGTTTTGGGTAGTTATTTTAGCAATTTCTGAAACCTCCTCTTGTAAAGCTGCAGTGGCATCAGAGGTTTTATTCCCTATTTTTTTCAATAACTGCTGAAATATTTACTATTGCTTTTTCAAGTTCACTCACTCCCAGTTGTGGAAACAGCCACCTTACGAATGACTGCAACCTAGTAGGTCGATCTATTAAAGGATTATTGACCCTCTTTTGTCTCCTTATGAATGTTCTTAGCCAGGATTTTTGGTATTTATTACTCAATTCTTTTCTTATAGTAACATTAGGGATTATTGCCCCTAAAGTACATGTCCCTGACCAATTAGGAGGTAGCACTTTTCGTGCCTTGTTTCCACACAACCAATACCATCCACTACCTTTTGGAACACGCCACCCATTTAGTTCCTTACTTGGCCACTTATAACCTATTCAGGTATCCGAGAGCAATCTTTATAACCTCCTACCTTAATGGCTCCAGTACAGTTGATCGGTTGCTTTCCATAAAGTATAGTTTTCTCCCACCATTTATTACTATTATTACATCTTTGGATACATTGATAATAATCTCCTGTCACCCTCTGGACTTCCCATTCCTGTTTGGTTGTTTCATAGGCACTCCAATTAGTGGGAAGCCCTTGTTGGAAAGTTCAGGGAAGTGGGTACACACCCAGCAATCCCTCTGGTTAACTATCTTCATAGATTTCGTAATTACTTCCAAATGGAGATTGTGACTCCAAAATCCTTCCTGATTCCCTTTAATTGTTTGGCTCAGGTAACCTAGAAAAACTAACCACCACATTTCTCCCCTGGTTGTTAAGGAGAACATCATTTTTACACAGATACCGTAACAACAATATTAACCCTATTCCTAACAAACAGATTAAAGCATTTTTTCCCTGAATACAATCTAAATTTAAAACCGATTCGCTTCTAATACATCTCATATATCTTTATATATTTTTAACTTTAGAGGTTGAACTTGTTCAGCTTTCCACGTCTCTCGAGGTACTGCTTTCACTCGGGTGTAATCTAAAAGTATAACTGGATGTACCTACGGAGAGAAGAACCTTTGCCATAGACAAGAGATAATCACTTAAAATTTGATCACCCTTAACGTGCATTTGAATTTCATTTCCAGTTAAATTTACAGTGTAAGGTTTGCCATACAGAATCTCAAATGGACTAACTTTCTCCCTAACCCTTGGGGTTATTCTGGTTCTTAATAATGCCAGAGGTAAAACATCAGTCCATTTCATCTGAGTCTCCTGACACAATTTTCCTACCTGTCTCTTAATTGTTTGATTCATTCTTTCCACTTTTCCACTGGATTGTGGCCTCCAGGGGGTATGTAAGTCCCATTTAATTTGTAGTATTTTTGAGATTTGTTGTACTATTTCTGCTATAAAATGAGGTCCCCTATCTGAAGAAAACCCTTCTGGTACCCTAAATCTTGGTATGATTTCTTTTAATAACATTTTCACTACCTCCCCTGCTTTAGTGGTACGACACGGGAAAGCCTCAGGCCATCCTGAAAAGGTGTCAACAATTACCAACAAATATTTATATCCATTACATCTTGGTAATTCAGAAAAATCAATTTGCCAGTAATCCCCAGGCATGAAGCCCCTTTTTACTTCCCCTGGGGGGGGCTTCTTCTGAATCCTGGGATTATTTCTAAGACAGATTTCACATTTTTGTGTAATACCCTTTGCAATTATTAACATACTAACTCCCACAGCAAATCTTTTAACTGTTTCAACCAATGCCTCAGCTCCCATGTGGGTACTACCATGTATTTGCTTCATCAGCTTCTTCATTATCGGCAAAGTTACCACACACTGTCCAGTAGATGTCACCCACCATCCTTCAGGAGTTTTTATGCATTTCAGTATTTCTGCTAATTTATTTTCTTTTTCAGTGTATACTGGAATTTCCATTTTTAACAGTCTCTCTGGAACTAATGCTGCCACTGACATGGATAATGCTGCCCTTTTTGCAGCCTCATCGGCCTGTTACGGAAATTAGGCTTGTCGGCCACCATAACAGGGCTCGACCCTAGGTTCCCCCAAGTAAAGTTCAGAGCCAAATCAAAACAAAGTAAATTTTAATCACACGCGTGCCGTAATTACAGCTCGAGCTGGGTGCCTCCGAAGAGGGACCCTAACATAAACAAATCCTGGGTAATTATAGTCTTTTCGACTTCCATTTCCCACCCCTCACGCGATAGTTAGCCCAATAGTAATTTTTTGGTCTGGGGTCTCCTGCTCCTCATTGGGTCTCATCGTCTTTCTGAGGCAAGCTGGTTTTCTCCTTATTCTTGTTTTTTTGCAGTCTCTGATGACGGTTGTACTTCTGTTTTTGTTGGGTCTGGCGGTTGCCTCCCAAGGTCTTATTTTCCCCCATTGTTTTGGCGTCTTCCCTCTCGGAGTCGGTGACACAGGTGCGCAGACTGCGTGTGGCTCCCTTATCTTCCCAGCCTGAACGAGCTCTGAGGCACTATTTTTTATTAAACTAAGTAAAGATTCGTTACTTTTCCCACGCACGGCCTAAGGCTTCAGCAAATCTAGCCACTCATGCTAAGCAAGTTTTATGTAAGTTGTGCTAAGCAGCCATTTCTAGACAGTTTCAATTCACTATTCTTTAACAGTTTCCCCCCTTTGTTTTTATGAAGCATCCCTGCTAATATTTTAAACAGAGTTCTTGAAGTCTTTCGAGGCATACTATCACTTTCCATACTCTTATATATAATATGATCGTAAGCAATAGGCATAACACAGTTAAACTGAACACAACTACTACCGGGTGCAATACATGATTATAAATCCCTGTTGTGGTTGGTGACCACCCTAGAAGAGTTTCCCAGCCATGATGTTCTCCATCCCTTTTTACCCTTTCTAAGATATGATGTATCTCTTTTGCATCATGGTGAACAGTGATTAGAGTTTTCTGTCCACTGTTCCGGATGCGCTCTAGCAGTTGATGCAAATCATCATGTTGCAGTAGTTTCCTTACCAGGGTGAGATTCATCCCAATGGGAGTAGGTAGTAAATTTTGAATTAATGTATAATTAGATTGTAACAATTGATAAGACGTGATAGGAGCTGAATAATTGAAATCACATCCCATGATTTTGGTAAAGCTACAAATACAAATATTTCAATGATTACTCATATCTACTACAATGCCATCTATAACTATAAGACTACAAAAGGTTCTCATACATACACACCCTCTCCCAATATATACAAGTATAGTTGCAGGTGTTTCATCAGGGTGTATTTCAAAGTGACAAACATTTTGCTCAGTGTCAAGACAAATGTCTTGGGCTTTGATGGTATTACTTTCACAAATAAACCCTTGCTGTTCCTGTACAATACATGCGCTAACGTCCACAGTTTGCCATTTATTTCCATTTCGTTGGGCCCATACTCTGTGTTCCAATGGATAGAGTATAGCTCCATTGTGATTTAATCCTAACGCAATGATTGGATATATTGTATATGTTGGAGCATTACGTATTGTTGAAACAAAGGCTGTGGCCTCAGTGTTGATAGGATCATAAGTAAAATTGACCAGATACCACCAGGATTGGAATTCCTTTTCAAATTCGGTCACATTATCCCAAATTACCTTTCGAATTTCAGTGGGTAAAGTGCCTTCTTCCCCTCCCTTATAATCGCTGCTGCCATAGATTGCATCCACAGTTGAGCTTGGATGCAACTGAGGGCCAGGGAAATATTAATTTGGGCTTCCCCAAGTGCATCCACTATCAAGTGGTGATCTTTTTCATTCATTTTTTCCCACTGAGGTAATATCTCGGATGAAAGCCATTGGTTAGTTCCTAATGCTAATAGAGAAGACCTCAATGGATGTTTTAATCTGTATAAGTCACTTGTTGTTGTGCTCAGTTTATTTACGAGTACTTCAGCATCTATACTGTTTAGGACTCCCAATCCTGTTCCTATGATACCGGTCACATCTCTCCTTGTTCATTTTGGAGAGGTGAGGGTTCGCCTATGTAACCACGCCGTCCATCCCACATAGGACGTACCTAAGAATGGTGAACAGGTCGGTTTGATTGTAGAGATATAATTTGCATTAATAGCTCTACTCGTTTGAGAGACCATGATGGATTAAATAACACTCGTTGTTGGCCTGTATTTCTAATCACATACGGTCCAATTTCAAAGATTTGTGGGGATAAGGTTTTCTTACTCTTCATGGTAACAGAGTTATTTATATTGGTGGAAATAATTGTAGTCAGGGTAGGTATTGCTGTACTGGGCTCAATAATGTCTATTTTAAATTTAAATGACAGTCCCACATTGTGGTGAGCCCACAGGCAAACTATAACAACAGGTTGTTCTAAGGTAAAATTGTACCAACAATCCAGTTTTTCAGTGGCACAAATTTTCCTTTCTTTTTCATTTGATTTGATTTTAGTGAGAGAGATTTGAGTTGCCTTCTCATGGGTGGACCCGTTGATCACTCGACACCCTATCTTTATTTCCTTTCCTGTCCTTCCCAGGAGTTGGGGAAGTTGGTTAGTATTATCCCAGCTCCATTCATTTTCTGAGTATACTTCAGTTCCATGCATGACCAGGGCTGAGAGGTTTAAGTTTTTATCAGAACTTAATCCCATACTTCCGGTATACTTAACACGGGCCTGGGACCATGGCCACTCTAAGGTTCTTTGACCACAGCTTAGGGAAAGTAGCATTGCCAGGGTTTGAAACAGCAGGGTGCAGTAAAGGGAAAGAGATTTGTGTTAGTGAGGCGAGTCCGAACAGATTACCCTGGGGAAGTCGTGTATCCCATCGAGCTTTACGTGGTTGTTTTCACTGTTCTGCTGCAACCTCTGCTGTGTTTGCTTCTTGGACTGTCACTCGTTTCATGTGAGAGTGGTGAATCCAATTCTCTTTTCCTAGAATTTTAACAGCGCAGTAAGAACTTAACAATACAGTATAGGGTCCTTCCCATTTTGGTTCTAGTTTTGTTTTTCGCGAGAATACCTTTATCAACACTTTATCTCCAGGCTGTATAGCATGTGCCTGAATGTCTGATGGCACTGGCTGAAACCACTGAGCCTGATTTTGCAAGGCCTTAAACCGTTCTTGTAAGGCTAGTACCTATTGTGTTACTCGTTCATCTCCGTCTAATAGGCTGGTCTTAGGAGGGATATAAGTCCCTGGTATCGCTAAATGTCTCCCAAAAAGAATTTCTGCTGGTGGTAGTCCTATGGGTTGCCGTGGAGAATTTCGAACATCCCACAGAGCTAAGTTTAATGCCTCTGGCCATTTTAGGCTAGCATGTGTGCATATTCTTGCTATTTTCTCTTTTAATGTTCTATTCATTCTTTCTACTTGTCCTGAAGATTGTGGGTGATAAGGAGCATGTAGGTTTCTTTTTATTCCTAACGATTTACATAACTGATTGATTATGCTTGCTGTAAAATGGGCACCCCTGTCTGAATCAATGGCTTCTGGGACCCCATACCTGGGTATGATTTCCTTCAGTAAGGCTTTTACCACTCCCCCTGTGTCAGCCTTTCTTGTTGGAAAAGCTTCTACCCAGCCTGATAACTGATCTACTATCACTAACAAGTGTTTGTATCCATAGACAGATGGCATATCTGCATAATCTATTTGCAGCTTCTGGAAAGGGAAGTAAGCCCATGGTCGTCCCCCCCCCCAAATCTGAGCTTGGCTTGTTATTTGAAAACTTCTGGCAGGTCGGGCAGCTATTTGTTATTCTTCTAGCAGCTGCATAGATTCCTGGAGCAGCCCATACTTTCTGTACCTGTTTAGCTATTCCCTCGGCTCCCCCATAAGCTTTATCGTGAAACCACCTAGCTATAGTAATTAAATATTTTTTTGGTAGAATTGGTTTTTCCCCAATTGTCCATATTCCGTCACCATTTTGTTTTGCTTCCCACTGTTCCCATTGTTTTTTCTCTTCCACTGAGCAGTCTTTTTCATACATAGTTTTGGGGTCTATTAAGTTTGGCCACTCACTCTGGTCCATCCTTGGAACTGCCCCCATACATTCTCTCAGAGGTTGTTGAGCTGCAGCCCTCGCAGCAGCGTTGGCTAGAGCATTTCCTCTGCTAATTTCTGTAGTGTCTTTAGTATGGGCTGGGCAGTGTATTACCGCAATTTCTTTGGGCAGTTGAACTGCTTCCAGCAAATTACGTATTTCTTCTCCATTAGCTAATTTCTTTCCTGATGACGGCAAGAATCCTCGTTCTTTCCACAACATCCCTGTTGCATATATAAATAATATAATATAAATGCATATTTAGAGTCGGTATAGATATTTACCCGCAAGCTCTTACCTATTTTTTGCTGCTTGGGTCAATGCTATTAATTCTGCTCCTTGAGCACTTACTGATGGAGACAAAGGATTGGCCTCGAGCACCTCAAAGACGTTAGTGACAGCATAGCCGGAGTGACGTCTTCCGTCCAAATAATAGGATGACCCATCTGTAAACAGAACTAAGTCCGGGTTCTCCAAAGGTTCATCTTTAAGGTCCTCCCGGGGCTTGCTCGAGCTGACGACCACCTGCTCACAGGAATGATGTGGCTCTCCGTCCTCCGGTTGAGGCAATAGCGTTGCTGGATTCAAAATATTGCATCTTTTGAAAGTCACATTATCTGCATGCAGTATTATCAGTTCATAGCGGTCAGCTCTCTGTGGGGATAGTGCTTGAGTCGCATATTGCTTCATTAACAGTTCTACTTCATGTGGCACATACACAGTCAATGAATGACCCAAAACCACAGGTCGTGTTTTTTTCAGTAAGAGCTGCAGTAGCTGCTATTGCTCTGATGCGTCCTGGAGTGCCTTTAGCTACCTCATCTAGTTGCGTGGAGTAATAGGCCACTGGTCTACGGTGAGGGCCTAGTTTTTGGGTGAGTACCCCACTTGCTACTCCCTGTCGCTCATGGACAAATAATTCAAATAGTTTGCTATAATCTGGTAACCCGAGAGCAGGGGCTGAAACCAACGCTTTTTTCACAGATGTAAAAGCTTTCTCCCTTTCCCTGGGGCCTTGGGCCCCAGGCCAAAGGCTCTATCTCCTCCTTTTTTGTTGCCTGTACCAGAGGCTTAGTAAGTTCTGCTAACCCCGGAATCCACGGTCGGCAGAATCCTACAGCTCCTAAAAATCCCCTAAGCTGTTTTTTTGTTACAGGACGAGGCATATCAAGAATTGTCTTTACTCGTTCTGGATCAACTAACCTGTGTCCTTCTCTTAAGATAAAACCCAAATATTTTACCTCTCTTTGACACAGCTGGAGTTTAGACAGAGATGCTCGATGCCCTTTTTCTGCAAGAGCGTTACATAGAGAAACAGTATCTTTCAAACATGTCTCATAATCTTTACTTGCTAATAACAAATCATCTACATATTGTATTAATGCAGAATGTCCTGGAAGTTCGATATCTGAGAGGTCATTTTTAAGTATACGCGAAAAAACAGTCGGAGACCCAGTAAATCCCTGTGGCAGCCTTGTCCAAGTTAATTGTTGTCCCTTTCAAGTGAAAGCAAAGAGATCTTGGCTATCTTCAGCTATCGGTATACTAAAAAAGGCTGCTGTTAGGTCAGTCACAGTAAAATAAGTTGCCCAGTGGGGTATCTGTAGTAAAATGGTTGATGGGTCGGGGACTACTGGATGTGGAGCAATTACATGTTGGTTTATAGCCCTTAAGTCTTGTACAAAGCGATACTCTGGATCACCATCAGCATCTTGCCTGTTCTTTTTAACTGGCAGAATTGGGGTGTTATATGGGGATTCACAGACTCTAAGGATACCCATTTTCAGATAATGATCAGTTTGTTTTTGGATACTCTTCTCTGCTTCCTTTGGGATAGGATATTGTTTAACTGCAGGAGGCAATCCCCCCTTTGTTTTTATCGAGACTGGACCGGCTGATTTCAGTAGTCCCACATCCATTCCTGAAGAGCTCCATAATTTTTTAGAAACTGATTCTAAACCTGTTGGAATTTGCAGATTAGTTGACTCTGGTTCTGGTGTCTTAGCCAGAACACATGAACCCATAATTATTAGCTTTATCCCTTCCGGCTGTAAGCAGATCTGAGTATCCAAGGCTTGCAGGAGATCTCTCCCCAAAAGGCATATAGGTGCGTCTGTGGAAATTATAAAATGTCCCCACACTGTTTTACCCTCAATAGTGAGTAATAAGGGCTTAGATAACATTCATTCGCCCTTTCCCATCACTCCTTGCATCACTATTTTATCTGATGATTTGCATCCTTTAGGCTCAAAATTTAAAAGGGAAAGGGTGGCTCCAGTATCCACTAGAAAGGGAACTTCTAAACCTTCAGTATTGCCATTACGTGACCCTCAAAATCCAAAACTACATCCCATAAATTTACTCCAATTTCCACAGTATTTTCTGAGTCTCCTGTTTCCTCTCATTGTGGATTGACTGGGAATCGCCTGGTCTCCTCCTTAGTGTTTGATTGTCTCATGCCGGTTCCTCTGTTCCTAACTACACGGGGCCTCACTGGGCACTCCTGCTGCCAGTGTCCTTGTTCCCCACAATAATAACAAACATCATTAACTCCTGACTGTACAGCACGTTCACTTTGGTTCCATCTATCTCTCCTGGCTCTTTCACGTCCCCTCCCCCTGGGTCCTCTAAATCCATCTCTTAACACAGCTGCTAACACACTAACTTCCTCTTTTTTTTGCTGTCTCTTTTCTTTTGCCCTCTCCTCCTCTCGACTATTATACACAAATGTGGCTAAACGTATTATTTCATCCATTCGCTTTCCTGGCCAGTCAGGAACATGTTTGGAAAACTACTTTCTAATGTCCGGGGCTGCTTGGTCTACAAATGTGGAAATCATTAGCGGCCTGTTAGCCTCGGCTTCTGGGTCTAGTCCTCCCCCATACATTCTGACTTGCTTAATTAGCCTAGCAAAGAAAGCCGA
Organism: Dromaius novaehollandiae; assembly: GCF_036370855.1. Taxonomy (NCBI): domain Eukaryota; kingdom Metazoa; phylum Chordata; class Aves; order Casuariiformes; family Dromaiidae; genus Dromaius; species Dromaius novaehollandiae. The sequence goes on along the minus strand of NW_026991301.1, from coordinate 1,093,623 downwards.
GGGGTGTTCCTCTGCCTGTTGCTGACACTCCCTTACTTTAGACCAATTTGCAGTCTTTTGTCCTGCCAAACGTATAGCTTCTTCTAAGCCCTCTCTGGCTAATTGCAACTGCCTGTAATCTGCATCTACATTATGATTCCATCCGGGGTCCACAGCTGGCCAGGCTGTTTGAGCAGCCCCAACACACCCCTCTGCTGCCCAACAGCGGTTTGCATCCAAACTTGAGCACCTTTCATCTGGAGTGAACACAGATTCAAGGAGCATTTGTACATCTCCCCAGGTAGGGTCATACGCCCGCATAATTCCCCTTATGATTTGTAACACTCTTTCTGGATCATCCCTAAGTCTGGGGAGCCGTTGACTCCATATAATTAAATCTTGGGGTCTCCAGGGTCGGTAAACTCGTGTAGTGGCGACCCGAGGTACCCCTTCCAGACCGGGTGGGGGCACTCCTGGCACAGGAAGGCCTTCCAGAGGAGCTTGAAAGGCGGGGGCGGAAGGCAAGCGGGGGTGTAGGGAAGCTGAAGCAGAGGGTAGCACATAGGGTGGAATAGTTTCCACAAGCGTTTCAGCAGCTGCGGTACTTACAGCATTCTGAGGAAAGAGTCTCTCTTTCCTAGGCGCCTCTTTTCATCTAGCAAATGCCCAGTTGTCCCATACATACCAGTAATCCATTTGTCTGGGGAACCTATTCTGCAAATGATGACGCAGGAAAGTTAGTTCCTGGTAACTGAAGGACCCCTGGGGTGGCCATCGCTCTGCCAGATTACCTTCCTTAGTCAGGAACGGCCAATCCTCCTGACATAGTTGGACTAACCTTTTTCTCCCTAAATTTTTGGTACCATCAATCTTACTCCAGTTTACCAAAATTTCGGCTAAGGGCGTCCCCTTTTCTATGCCGAAATTATTTCCCATATTGAGTTCCTGAAAAGTGCGTCTTAAGCAAATCAGGCAGTGCACTTCCTTCCCGGTAACACCAGTCCCTGTAGCTGGTGTGATCACACACACTATTTCTCTCCCTCTCTTTCTCTCGCTCTCTGGGAACTGCACTCACACCACCCGCGTCTTTAACTGCTAGGACTGCTGTCCCTTCGCAGCAGGCGGCTTCTCAGCCGACGGGTGCCCCAATCGGTTCCCAGGCTACACGCACTCACACACACACACACACACACACACACACACACACAAACACACAGTGCTGTTTACACTCACACCAGTCACGGTGACTCTAGATTTCGGTCTTACAGTTTTGCAGTGCGCCTTATGCTGATCAGGCTGCACAACCCTCCTCCGGCCGGACCGAGCTGGGACTTAAAACCCACTCTAACCCTGGGGATGGGACTCCTACCTGTCCCCCTGGTATGCCTTACAGTGGCCAGCCCGCGTACCCCCCACACACACCTGGTACGCCTTACGGTGATCAGTCCGTGTACCCTTTCAGTGCACTGTTACCAGACCAGAATTTAGAATTTAGGCGGGAGTTTAAGACTCACCTTCTCAGTGCCTCTCGTTGCCAAAGATCCCAGGTGAACTCACCCGATGGCGCCAGATGATTGTTTGGAGATGAGAGGCCCCAACAGTGGTCGCCTAGGGTCCCATCTGGGGTGCCAAACTGTTATGGAAATTAGGCCTGTCGGCCACCATAACAGGGCTCGACCCTAGGTTCCCCCAAGTAAAGTTCAGAGCCAAATCAAAACAAATCAGATAATTTTAATCACGCGCGTACCGTAATTACAGCTCGAGCTGGGTGCCTCCGAAGAGGGACCCTAACATAAACAAATCCTGGGTAATTATAGTCTTTTCGACTTCCATTTCCCACCCCTCACGCGGTAGTTAGCCCAATAGTAATTTTTTGGTCTGGGGTCTCCTGCTCCTCATTGGGTCTCATCATCTTTCTGAGGCAAGCTGGTTTTCTCCTTTTTTTTTGTTTTTTTGCAGTCTCTGATGATGGTTGTACCTCTGTTTTTGTTGGGTCTGGCGGCTGTTTCCCAAGGTCTTATTTTCCCAATTGTTTTGGCGTCTTCCCTCTCGGAGTCGGTGACACAGGAGCGCAGACTGCGTGTGGCTTCCTTATTTTCCCAGCCTGAATGAGCTCTGAGGCACTATTTTTTATTAAACTAGGTAAAGATTCGTTACTTTTCCCACATGCAGCCTAAGGCTTCAGCAAAACTAGCCACTCATGCTAAGCAAGTTTTATGTAAGTTGTGCTAAGCAGCTATTTCTAGACAGTTTCAATTCACTATTCTTTAACACTCACAAACACAGCCAGCAGCCAGGGGCCTCTCTCTCGCCTATGAGGCACTGAGGCTGCTGTGACCTCACAAGCCCACCCAGCAGTCATTGGCCTCAAACTGGCCTATCAGGCACTGAGGCTGCTGTGACCTCACAAGCACGGCCAGCAGGCATGGGCATCCAACTGCCCTATAAGACACTGAGGCTGCTGTGACGTCACAAGCAAAGCCAGCAGCTGTGGGTCTGCCACTGGCCTGTCAGGCAATAGGACTGCTGTGACCTGACAAGCACAGCCAGCAGCTATGGGCCTGCCACTGGCCTATAGGGCACTGAGGCTGCTGTGACCTCACAAGCACAGCGAGGAGCCAGAGGCCTGCCATTGCCCTATAAGGTACAGAGACAAATGTGACCTCAAAAGGCAGCCAGCAGACGGGGCCTCCCATGGGCCTATCAGGAAATAGGACTGCTGTGACCTCACAAGCACAGCCAGCAGCTATGGGCCTGCCACTGGCCTATGAGGCACTGAGGCTTCTCTGACCTCACAAGCACAACCAGCAGCTATGGACCTCGCACTGGCTATCAGGCACTCATACTGCTGTGACCTCACAAGCACAGCCAGCAGCCATGGGCCTGCCCCTGGTGTATGAGGAACTAGGACTCCTGTGCCTTCACAAGCACAGGCAGCAGCTGTGGGCCTGCCACTGAACTGTGAAGCACGGAGACAAACATGGCTGCTGTGACCTCACAAGCAAAGCCAGCAGCCAGGGGACTCCCTTTGGCCTATGAGGCACTGATGCTGCTATGACCTCACAAGGACAGCCAACAGCCAGGAGCCATCCCACTGGCCTATGAGGCTATAGGACTGCTGTGACCTCACAAGCACAGCCAGCAGCTATGGGCCTGCCAGTGACCTATCAGACACGTGTCGCGGCCCGAAAGGAGTCGTTCAGGACGACCTCCCTCCCCTTAGGACCAACGACCAAGTTCGTGATGCCCTTGCACTCAATTAAGGTGAAAACGACACCAGCCAACCAGTTTAAGATTTATTAAGGCAAAATGGAATCAACTAACGAGACATGTCCCGCGTCACACGTTTAGGGAAAAAGAGAGGAAAAGAGGAAGAGAGAGAGAGAAAGATATCACCACCCGTGGATCCAGCGGCGTCCCGTTGGTCCTCTTCTTTTGGGAGTCCTTGCGGCGGGGCGGGGGGGCAGAGGGGGGAAGCTCCCGTCTGGTTCCGCTGACTCTGCTCGAGTTCTTCAGTCGTCGCAAGCAAGCCCCCCCATTCACACAGTCTGCAGTTTTTATAGGTTCTTGCCCGGCCTCTGGGAGGTGCTTCCTCGCTTCCCATGCAGATTAACCGTCATGCGCAGTCCGCCCTCTCGGAACCTTCCAGAAATGGGCTGGGGTATCTGGGGGTCTCCTGCTCATGCGCAGATGGCAAATGAGTACGTGCGGTTCGTGCCCTAGAGACGCCCTTCTGCCCTTTTCGCACCCTTTTTACCCCGTGCAGGTGCACGAGGTTGTTTACTTCGCAGACGGCTCCTGGGGGCGCCAGCGCGGCATTGCCCGACACACCTTGGCAGCGGCAGCTTTGCAGCAGCAGCAGCAATGTCAAGACAAAACCGCATTTAGTACCGGTCCTCTACACCACCCCGTGTCTCAACATTGCAGCTTGGCAGCAGGAGAGAGAGAGAGAGAAAGCAAGCAAGCAAGCAAGGAAGGAAAGGAGAGAGAATTAGGGACGGGGGGGAAGTCGTGGGAACAACATGGGTTTGGGTAAAAAATAAAGTGCTTAACAGTGATTAAACAGAGGTCTTGCTCAATGCAAGCTTATTCTTTAACAACTTCAACAACATTTAACTTTACAAAACAGACATCAAAACTGAGTTAATGAGGTAGGATTGTTACAATAGGCATAAAACAGCTGGCAAATGCGCTGTGGATGTCAATATGCAATTTCCTCCTTCAGGAGAAACTGGGAAATGATGGGTACTGTGGTTGGCCACGGCCAATGGATGGCACGGATTTTCTTTATGCCGTCCGGCAAGGTGGTAGGAACAAATTGCATATTTGACACAACATGTCCGATTAATTGAACAAAGCAAGGAATTATACAAGAACATTAAGGCGGCAACTGCACCTAACAAATACAATATTAACTGTTTCACCCACGGTGCCCCCAGTAACCAGGACTACAAATCGCCACTCCAGCCATTCCAGGTTTGGACGAGGACGTGGGCTATTTTTCTGATATCTTTGGTTAACTGGAGAACTACTTCGCCTACATCATCTATTTCCAAACAACAGTTAGGAATATTTAATTTCCCACACACTTCTCCCTCTTCAGCTAACAGGTAATCTAAAAACCATGTGGTGCTGAAGGATTGCCGTGCGCATCTGTTGGGATTGCCAAGTTAGAAGATCTATCGTGTCAGCGGTTTTGTTGGTAATAATTTCTAGAGCCGCTTGTAGTCTGATTATTTCCCCATTTTTGCGTCCCGCCCAAATTTCCCTTAATGGATCGCGTCTTACAGGCAACACTTCTGTCTCCAAGGTTATCATATACCTTTATGCCTAACCGAGGTCCACTTGCTTCTGGCAAAAGGAAAAACAAAGGTCTGATAATCCCTATATAACAAATTCCCAACCACCCCGTGGGTAAAAATGTATATGCTGTGTGCCTGCATATCCAGTAATGCCCCTTCTTAGCTCCAATGCCCTGAGCAAATGGCCCGTTTATCCCTGGTGGGAATTGAAAGTAAGTTGCATCTCTGTTGCCCAGAGGGCTGAAGAAGGTGGTTGCCCCATCACCTATTTGGCCGGTACAATACCAAGCCCCAGAAGTGTATTCTGGTGGTAGGTTTGCCATAGCACATATAAGCACATTAAGACAAGAAGTATCTTTCCAACACAAGTTAAGAATGCCATTCTTGGCTGTTGTGTTTTCAACAATAAAGCTAATTATGATCGCAGCACACAATTACAAAAAATGATAAAAATAACTGTTATAACTACCACAGGTAGTATCGTTGAGGACACTCAAGCTCAACATAAGACAAGTCTTCTTCCCCAGTGCCCTCTTCCTTTTACATTGTTGACCTAAAAGGAAGGGAGGATCCACCTGGCATGGATTCTATGATCTTTCCCATGGGCATCAGTAGCTACCCATGCATACAGATTTTTTGAAGCTTTTAGTACTAGAGGTATTTGTCCCACAGTGGGTAAGTCCACTAGAACCGGTTGTCCCGGGTAATACAAGGGATTCCTCGGTTTCTTATTCTCCCCAGTCCCAGGTAAGAGGGATGGAGGATTAGGGCAAAAAGCAGCGAGTCTGGGGCAGCCATTTACTCCCCATCGTCCATTGACTTTAGTTACTGCATCAGATATTCGTCGCGCCCATCCGGGATTGTGCGGTCTCAGGGTTCGTTTTAAGAGTCCTGGGGTGCAGACGGGGTCTTGGGATAAGGGAGGAGGAACTTTGGGGTTTGAGGAAGATGGGGTTCCCCTTATCCTGTCCCAACTTCTTACCAAACCTTCCAGGTTGGGAGTTGGTAACCTATCCATGACTTCTCTGGGAATTCCCTTTGAAATGCCTTCTGCCCATAATAATTGTCTCCTGCTATCCAACACCCGTACCGGTTTCCCAGGATGTGGGTGTTGCAGTGATTTATATTGCCTCCCACTTTCCTCAACTCTTCTTATTTCTGCTTTATGCTTTGTTTCCCCCTGGCCAGTGAATCCCATACGCCTTCCGTAATTAATTAGCTCCTGTGCCACCTCCCCCCAAGTCATGTTGGGGGGGCCTCCCCTTCGTCTCAGTCGGGGAGTTCGTAATCGGTCTTGCAGCTGAACAGCATCAGGAAGTCCCCTGATCAGAGGATGTAACCTTTCGGGGTCTGCCACACACTGCATGGGGGAGGGCTGCTGCGGAAGCAGCAAACGGTCATGCATCAATTGGAGGCAAGCAGTTTTCTGCACACTTTCCAGAATGTGGCCCGCTGTGGGTGTTTTAATAGAAAAAGGGTCTCCTCTTTCCATTGGGTCTAATCCTCCTGCCCAGTAGGCTACCCTCTGGGTCAAGGACCATGGTTCCCTGTTATCATTTGTGGTTAGAAAGACTCTGGGTCCCCAATATCCTCTAGCTTCATCTTCGCTCAGCAGAATGCGATCCCCCCCGGTGAGGGAGACTCTCCACACATACTCAGTTTCAGTTTCCCGGGAGCCCCGGGAGTATTTTTCCTGTATTTTAGCCAAGTCCTGAGGGGAATAGGGGATAATACGCGTGGTACGTCGTTGAATACCCCCCTGACCATTATCAGTGGTTTCCGTTTTAATCAAGGGTCTCATTACTACATTCCCATCTCCAGGATAAAAGGAGTTCCTGCTGTCTTCTAATTCTTTAATTGGATATATGGATTTTAGATCAGATGCCTGTTTTCCGTCTAGTTCGGCCAAATTCGAGAATCCCGGTTCACTATCATTAACCCCCCGCCTGTTTTCTTCCAATTCAGACCGCAGGATTCTCTCTCGGTCTAGTGAGTCTGATAAGATTATGTGAAGCCGCTGAGTATGGTTGCGCTCCGCAGTGAGTTGACTTTGCAAGTTTCTTACCTGTTCTTGCAAAGACTCAACTGTCTCTTTGGCTCGACTCCGGGAGTCTTGCAAGAACTCGATTGTCTCTTTGGCTCGACTCTGGGAGTTTCTTATGTGTTCTCCCAAGGACTCAATGGTCTTTTTATCACCTTGCCTCCCCCACCGGGCAGCAATTAGTGCCGCCCCTAAAACACCACAAACTGTTGCCCGAGCCATGCCAAGAGAGAGCAGGGCTTTATAGCCCTTCAGATTCTCAAAAGAGGATTATCCTTCATTGTCGGATCCTCTGTACTACAAATTATTCACAAGCACAGCACACTGTCACGGGCCTGCCACTGCCATAAAGGGCACGGAGGCTGCTGTGACCTCACAAGCACAGCCAGCATGTATGGGCCTGAAACTGCCCTATAGGGCACTGAGGCTGCTGTGACCTCACAAGCACAGCCAGCAGCTATGGGCCTCCCACTGGCCTATAGGGCACTGAGGCTTCTCTGACCTCACAGCAGTCATTGGCCTTGAACTGGCCTATCAGGAATAGGACTGCTGTGACCTGACAAGCACGGCCAGCAGGCATGGGCATCCAACTGCCCTATGAGGCCCCGAGACAAACGTGACCTCATAACGCAGCCAGCAGGCATGGAGCTGTCACTGCCCTATCAGGCACTGGTACTTCCGTGACATCACAAGTACAGCCAGCAGCCATGGGCATCCCACTGGCCAATGAGGCACTAAGACAAAGGTGACCTCAAAATGCAGCCAGCAGCCATGGGCCTGCCACTGGCCTATCAGGCAAAAGGACTGCTGTGACCTCACAAGCACAGCCAGCAGCCAGCAGCCAGGGCATCGCACTGGCATATGAGGCACTGAGGCTGCTGTGACCTCACAAGCACAGCCAGTAGCCAGGAGCCTGACACTGGCCTAGGAGGCAGTGAGGCTGCTGTGACCTCACAGTCACAGTCAGCAGCCAGGAGCCTGCCACTGGCCTAGGAGGCACTCAGGCTGCTGTGACGTCACAAGCACAGCCAGCAGCCAGGAGCCTGCCACTGGCCTAGCAGGCACTGAGGCTGCTGTGACCTCACAAGCACAGCCAGCAGCCATGAGCCTGCTACCGGCCTAGGAGGCACTGAGGCTGCTGTGACCTCCCAAGCTCGGCCAGCAGCCATGAGCCTGCCGCTGGCCTAGGAGGCAATGAGGCTGCTGTGACCTCACAAGCACAGCCAGCAGCCATGAGCCTGCCACTGGCCTAGGAGGCACTGAGGCTGCTGTGACCTCACAAGCACAGCCAGCAGCCATGAGCCTGCCGCTGGCCTAGGAGGCAATGAGGCTGCTGTGACCTCACAAGCACATCCAACAGCCATGAGCCTGCCGCTGGCCTCGGAGGCAATGAGGCTGCTGTGACCTCCCAAGCACAGCCAGCAGCCATGAGCCTGCTACTGGCCTAGGAGGCACTGAGGCTGCTGTGATCTCACAAGCACAGCCAGTAGCCAGGAGCCTGCCACTGGCGTGGAGGCACTGAGGCTGCTGTGACCTCACAAGCACAGCCAGTAGCCATGAGCCTGCCGCTGGCCTCGGAGGCAATGAGGCTGCTGTGACCTCCCAAGCACAGCCAGCAGCCATGAGCCTGCTACTGGCCTAGGAGGCACTGAGGCTGCTGTGACCTCACAAGCACAGCCAGTAGCCAGGAGCCTGCCACTGGCCTAGGAGGCACTGAGGCTGCTGTGACCTCACAAGCACAGCCAGCAGCCATGAGCCTGCCGCTGGCCTCGGAGGCAATGAGGCTGCTGTGACCTCCCAAGCACAGCCAGCAGCCATGAGCCTGCTACTGGCCTAGGAGGCACTGAGGCTGCTGTGACCTCACAAGCACAGCCAGCAGCCAGGAGCCTGCCACTGGCCTAGGAGGCAGTGAGGCTGCTGTGACCTCACAGTCACAGCCAGCAGCCAGGAGCCTGCCACTGGCCTAGGAGGCACTCAGGCTGCTGTGACCTCACAAGCACAGCCAGCAGCCAGGAGCCTGCCACTGGCCTAGCAGGCACTGAGGCTGCTGTGACCTCACAAGCACAGCCAGCAGCCATGAGCCTGCCACTGGCCTTGGAGCCACTGAGGCTGCTGTGACCTCACAAGCACAGCCAGCAGCCATGAGCCTGCCGCTGGCCTCGGAGGCAATGAGGCTGCTGGGACCTCACAAGCACATCCAACAGCCATGAGCCTGCCGCTGGCCTAGGAGGCACTGAGGCTGCTGTGACCTCACAAGCACAGCCAGTAGCCAGGAGCCTGCAACTGGCCTAGGAGGCACTGAGGCTGCTGTGACCTCACAAGCACATCCAACATCCATGAGCCTGCCACTGGCCTAGGAGGCACTGAGGCTGCTGTGACCTCACAAGCACATCCAACATCCATGAGCCTGCCACTGGCCTAGGAGGCACTGAGGCTGCTGTGACCTCCCAAGCACAGCCAGCAGCCTGTTACTGACCTAGGAGGCACTGAGGCTGCTGTGACCTCACAAGCACAGCCAGCAGCCAGGAGCCTGCCACTGGCCTAGGAGGCACTGAGGCTGCTGTGACCTCACAAGCACAGCCAGCAGCCAGGAGCCTGCTACTGGCCTAGGAGGCACTCAGACTGCTGTGACCTCCCAAGCTCAGCCAGCAGCCATGAGCCTGCCACTGGCCTCAGAGGCACTGAGGCTGCTGTGACCTCACAAGCACAGCCAGCAGGAGGCGCTGTAGACTAACTTATGAGGCACTGAGGCTGCTGTGACATCACCAGCACAACCAGCAGCCAGGAGCCTGCCACTGCCATAGGAGGCACTGAGGGTGCTGTGACCTCACAAGTACAGCCAGCAGCCAGGAGCCTGCGACTGGCCTAGGAGGCAGTGAGGCTGCTGTGACCTCACAAGCACATCCAACATCCATGAGCCTGCCAGTGGCCTAGCAGGCACTCAGGCTACTGTGACCTCACAAGCACAGCCAGCAGCCATGAGCCTGCCACTGGCCTAGGAGGCACTGAGGCTGCTGTGACCTCACAAGCGCAGCCAGCAGCCAGGAGCCTGACACTGGCCTAGGAGGCACTGAGGCTGCTGTGACCTCACAGTCACAGCCAGCAGCCAGGAGCCTGACACTGGCCTAGGAGGCACTCAGGCTGCTGTGACGTCACAAGCACAGCCAGCAGCCAGGAGCCTGCCACTAGCCTAGCAGGCACTGAGGCTACTGTGACCACACAAGCACATCCAACAGCCACGAGCCTGCTACCAGCCTAGGAGGCACTCAGGCTACTGTGACCTCACAAGCACAGCCAGCAGCCATGAGCCTGCCACTGGCCTAGGAGGCACTGAAGCTGCTGTGACCTCACAAGCACAGCCAGCAGCCATGAGCCTGCCGCTGGCCTCGGAGGCAATGAGGCTGCTGTGACCTCACAAGCACATCCAACAGCCATGAGCCTGCCGCTGGCCTCGGAGGCAATGAGGCTGCTGTGACCTCCCAAGCACAGCCAGCAGCCATGAGCCTGACACTGGCCTCGGAGGCAATGAGGCTGCTGTGACCTCACAAGCACATCCAACATCCATGAGCCTGCCACTGGCCTAGGAGGCACTGAGGCTGCTGTGACCTCCCAAGCACAGCCAGCAGGAGGCGCTGTAGACTAACTTATGAGGCACTGAGGCTGCTGTGACCTCACCAGCACAGCCAGCAGCCAGGAGCCTGCCACTGACATAGGAGGCACTGAGGCTACTGTGACCTCACAAGCACAGCCAGCAGCCGTGAGCCTGCCACTGGCCTAGGAGGCACTGAGGCTGCTGTGACCTCACAAGTACAGCCAGCAGGAGGCGCTGTAGACTAACTTATGAGGCACTCAGGCTGCTGTGACCTCACCAGCACAGCCAGCAGCCAGGAGCCTGCCACTGCCATAGGAGGCACTGAGGCTGCTGTGACCTCAAAAGC